>NW_020837947.1:29857948-30152743 GCF_003676395.1 Aethalodelphis obliquidens | reverse complement strand
ATATATATATATATATATATATATATATATATATATATATATGGCAGTTATAAATCCTAGGCTCAAGAAATAATTTATTTCTCTATTGTCTACAAAGCAAACTAATTCCCTTACAAAGTCCACACCCACTGGGTCAGGAGGAAATTCCATCGTAATGAGATTCTAATTGTTTTGCACAGACACATCTTGCTGAACTATCCCCATCTCATCTCTCCAGGTATAACTCTTTACAGTTCAAAAGAAGACTTCTCCTTATCTCCTTCTTTTCCAAATCACTACCTCTGACCTCAAATATTATTTGAAAACTAGATTTTATGCCACAGTATAATCAGAAACTGACTCATCGGCAATTAGAACCTATTCTTTCCTTCAGGACAAAAAGATTTTAATATTCAAATCTCACAAGAAAGTAAAAAAAAAATGTTTTAATCTTCTAACAAATTTTTAAAAAGGGACAAAGAAAAGAGAATTATGTTTCTGTAATAAAATTCACATTCAGGCTAGACTAGACTGTAACTCACCTGAGAGCAGGGGTCAGACCTATTGAACGCACCTCTTCATATAGAGTGAGTTGATGAATGAATGAATGAATGAAAGTAGTTCTTTATCGATATGGACATAGGAAAAGCCCTAAGGTATCCTGATGGAAAAAGTTGGGGGGAAAGGCAATGTATTTTAGTTCAAAAGCTTACATTTTGTAATGAGAAAATCCATGTTCAAATTCCAGTTCTTGATGTTTCACTCATTTGGAGCCTTGTTTTCTGCAATTGTAGGTAAAATGGAAGTAAAATCTTTCAGAATTCTTGTGAAATTTAGAGATAATTTGTCTCAACTGCTTGATACATAAAAGTATTCACATATGGGTAGTTGTGATATTTGTTATTATTACTGTTTTGCTGTTGCTATTGTTTTACGTTCCCAACAGATCCTGTAGAGCTTGGAACATAGTTACTGCTCAGGAAAATGTTAACTATGGAAAGCTGAAGCTTCCTCATGGTTTCAGGGTCAGATAGTCTGGGTCTACTGAACATTAAACTTTAGCGTCTCACACTAAGAAACTGTAGTAGATAGAATAACTCCCCCTAAAAAAGATGTCTATGTTCCAATCCCCAGAATTTGGATATGTTACTTTATATGACAAAAAAAAAGGACTTCATGGGTATGACTAAGTTAAAGATCTTGAGATGGGGAGATTATCCTGGGGGACCCAATGTAATCACGAGACTCATAAAAGGGAGCAAGAGGGTCAAAGTTAGAGAGAGAGAAGGGAGGCAGATGCAGAGGTTGGAGTGACCTTGGAAGGTGGAAGTCCAGGCTGCTATCGCAGAATACCACAGACTTAAAAAACATAGATTTATAAATCTTCTGATATTCCAGGAACTGACTTCATGAGGGGAGAGAAAGACCAGCCGGAGTTGTGGCAGATTGCTGAGATTAGGTCCCTGCTATGGACAAGTACTAGTTTCCCAAGTACATTGACCGAGCATGAGAAGCCAACACCACGGGAAGTCATTCTGCGCCTACACTCCATGGGACATCTTCATCCTGTAATCCTTTTGATTTTATTAAATTACATCTTATACGGCTTGTTTTGGTATCACAGAAGACTTCAAGAAAGAAGAGACACGATGGTCCAGAGTACATGGGATAAGAGGCAAGAAAGTCAGTCAACGAGGGGATGGAGTAGGGCAGGTAGAGTAGCCAGCAGGACAGGAGAGAGCTGTGTGTAGGTGGTTCCTTGGAGAGGTTCTGCAGAGAAGAGGAGAAAGTGTCCAAATTCCATGGTGATTTGTATGGTCAATTCTTCCCAAAGGGAGAGATGCCAGTATTTCTTTGTCACTAGCTTGTTGAATATAACGAGAATCAGACATAGGCAACAGTGCAATAATAAGAAAACCAAGAATGTGCAGTATCCTGGAACCCAACCGAAGAAAGTCTAAAGGGATGATCATTCATGTCAAATGCTGGTGATAGGTCCGATGGGATGCAGCCTGAGTGGTAGCCTGAGATTTATAGCTGCTATATTTAAATAAAGCCAATTCATAATTAATATAAACATCTGTTTTATGCCCAGAGAGTGCTAGGCACTCAGGCACCTAATGAAGACCATAACTTTTAGTTGATATTTTTCCCCCTCTTAATTGTGACTGGGGGTGGCAATGAACCAAACTTTCACTTTCCCTTGTATTATTCACTCACTCCCACCCTATTACTCCTCACCTCATGGAGGATCTACTCCGATCGCTCTTTGCTTTTTTCCAAACAATTCCCTCACGTGTAATTTTCTACTTCGTGCTCCTCTGTCGTCACCCTTGTCCACCTAGCCATTCTTCAACCAAACTCAAGTGTCTCTTCCTCGACTGGAATAGCCCCCTTCTTTCTTTATTTTTGACTGACATTTATTAGAGGCAACTCTATGCTGGTACTGAGCTCTCATTTTCTATGCATGGTCTCATTTAATGCTCAAAACAACCCAAGGAGGAAGGTCGTGTTATTATTCCCATGTTACAGGAAAGGCACATTGAAGATAAACAATTTGCTTAAGGTTCCCTTACTAGGAAGTCGTAAGGCTAGGTTTACAATCCAGGTCTGTTGGCTGAATTCAGAACTGGGGATCTTAACTTCTATATCACCCTCCCCTCCCATTGTCCCCTTGTTCCCCTCCCTCCCCACTTCCTGCCCAGAGAGCCACTTGCTTCCTCTCCATGTACCTGAGCTCCTTCTTTCCTGGCAGTAGGGTACCTGTAGTTACTTCCTGTGTTGTTAGGCAGTTGAACACGTATCTGACTCACTGGACTCCGAACCTACACCTTTTCTCTTTTCCTCACTAGTGTATTCTCTGTGCATGGTGTAGGGTTGTATATATAGTAGGATCTACAGTAGGGCCTTAGTGTTTGTTGATATCTTTCCCTTCTCCAGAGAAGAAAAACCTTCTATGTATTCTAGACTTAATACTCAGCTTAACAGCAAAGTTTTTTGGTTGTCACATTAAAAACAAATATATTAATAAGAAGTTTCTTCCTAATTCTAATTTTACCACATAAGCTCCCCAAGGTGACATCATTTAACTGTTGTGTTTCTTTTTTTTAACTGGAGAGTTATGATAGAAAAAAGCAGAAGAAAACAGATTTTTGATGGGTATTTTAATGCAATTGATGCTGTTTTATAAAGAAGTGCTCATTTTCCAAAACCTGAGTGTTCAGAGTATGTGAAATAAAGCTGAATATTAAGGGAATGTTTTTCACATGTTTGCTTCCTATGTCATAGTAGATACACTACTAAAAGCATCAGTTCTATACTAGGATAGTGGTTTTTAAAGTAATGAAGAGAAAGGTGCTTGTATATTTTTGCTTCTCAGGCTGAGACCTCTAGTCCATTATTAAGACAGTCAGCATTTTAATGAAAACTTTATCAGGTGTTGGCAAGACAGGTCTGAACTCTGAGTCTTAAACCAAAGAATAAGTTATGCACATTTGTTTGCTAATATGTGAATCATGTTCATTTTTTTTTTTACATCTATCATGGTAAATAAACTACTTTGAAGTCCTGTAGACAGAAATGCCACCTCCCATCAGCCCTGCCTCCTGACTGGATCTTCAAAGCTGGTCTTACCCTAAAAGGTCTCTTCCTGCTGGCAGCCGCACGCTGTGAGATGGCCCTCCGTGCCCAGCAGGCACCAACTCTACCCGTGCAATGTCATGATGCTCAGGCCCTTTGTTTCAGGAGGTTTGCTATCTTACAGAAGTGAAAAATGCAATCAACCTTCACCACATGGACCCTGCAGGGAACGTTGCTGTGGATAGATGTGCTTTGCTTCTAGCAGGGTATTTACTCCCTGAAGTATTATATGTCAGTTTCAAAAGTAACTAATTTGAATAGAAGTCTTTCTCAACAGCTTTTTATGTTTTCTTCTTCTTGAACCAGTAATCAAATGTCACTTGAGATTTTCTTCATCACTTAGTATCACCCACATGGACATTTCTTAATGAGCTCTGTTGCAAGGATATGATGGTTCTGGGGTTTATTAAAATTGATAAGGATTTGGACCCTTGCACTAAACTTATAAACATTTTTTTTTTCCATTTAGCTCTTTTCTCATCATTTCCTCTGGACTCACTCTCTTCTGTGAATATAGAAGTCAACGACTGCAGATCTGAATTGCCTTGGATTTGGAAACAATTTACATCTATAGTAACCATTAATAAGTTGTGTGATATGGTAATAATTGTGATGTATGTGTGATGATAGTAAATACAGTTGAAGTGAGGCCAGCTATGGCCACCCAAGGATACGGTAACCGTGCCTTAGCGCCTTGATTGAGTGTGTTTTTAGCAGCTCGCAGCTGCTGTATTTTTTTTATTCCTGGTTTGCAATTATACTCCAAATATATAAGGTTGCCAAGCCGATGGGTTCCTTAACAGACCAGGTACTAAAGCAGTGAGCTCATTTCTCTCATTCCTGTACTATTATGTTCATCTGTAGAGTTCAAAACAGAGCTTGTACCATGTGGTGGGTAAGAGACTGGGCTCTGTAACCTGGCCTGGCAGCTTGCATATCCTTCCTCAACCACTTATCAGCTGTGTGACTTTAGGCAGGTTGTTTAACTTTTCTGTGCCACGATTGTCTTCTTATAAAATAAAGGTAATGAAAGTGCCTAACTAAGGGGCTATCGTGAAGAATAAATATGTGGCATCCATAGCGCCATGCTCGGTACATAGTAAGCATTCAGTGAATGTTGGCTTTTGTTAACATTGTTATGGCAAACCGGACCTGTAGATACTTGGTGTTTCATTGAATCACTACAGGTGCTCCATATACATGATCCATCTTTAATTCTACTTCCTGCAAAGACATTTTCCAAATGTAACAGACCCTGTCTTTAAAATACCAGGGGAACTTTGATCTGCTTTTCTTTTGGTGCTTATCTTGCTGTACCTGCCATTGCAGTTATGGAAAAAAGCTCAGAAGACAGCAAGAACCACTGTATTGATCACCAGGACCTAAAGCACCCAAGACCGATCAAATACTAGTTTTGAACTGACAATAGACATATATTTATATATCAGGCAGCTCTTTCACTCAACAGTCATATATCAATTACTTCTTGAGGAATATCCCCAATTAATAATATTCCCACAGAGGAACACTTGCCTTGAGGGTGAGTAATGTTTACCAGAAAAATAAAATTTTCCAAGTGCTTTTTTGGGCTGCTAATCTCAGCTATGCACATCAGTAGAAAAACCAACCACCTCAAAGAATGCGATTCAGTAATAGCAACAGGACTTTCCTCTCATGCCCAGACCTTTTGCTGGGAAAAGGAAAACCAATACCCCACAGGGGATCCTCCAGGTTGACTTCCTCCGGGGTTGCCCTGCTCTGCCAATGTGAGTGGACAGCCCAGATGGAACATGTTGAAACACCTGGATGCTCTTCCAACAACGTCAAGTTGAAGCCTGTGGAACATCTCTCTGATATAACTACCCTTTCACATACTCTCCCAGTTCCCTCAAGTGAAATGGGAGGAATGTGGATTAAAGGCATGACACCTGATCAGTGGTAACTAGTCTCTTTGGATCATTGGTTATAGGTTACAGTACCGGGCAGTTCACAGTCTATGAAAAGATTCATGGACTCCACTCAAAAATGTGTTATGACTAAAGAAGAAAAGTTGCTCTCCATAGGGTATATATTATGTGTGGTCACTTCTAAAGACAAAAATCATCTTTGAGGGAGGTTTAGAAAGAAAAAGAGAGATTCATGTTAGTTAGGAGGTGACCTGAAGAGAAGCATGACTGTCCTGAGGAGAGGGGGGAACTCGGCCTCGGGAGAAAGTACTACAGGCAGGACCCAAGTTTCCTGATTTGCAAATAAACTTACCACCACTTTTCCCCGCCCACTCCAACACCAGCACCCCCAGTTCCAGCTGCTCCACTGCCCTGCTTTACCTCTTCTGAGGGGGACTCTTTCCCCCTTTAACCTCCCTTAGCCTCTCCTTGCTGCAAGACAACCAGGCTAGACTGGACTTTTTACACCACCTTCTGGCAACACCTAAAAACGTTTTAAAAGGGTGTGTTTTTGTTTCTTTTATTCAGAAGTATTCCCAAAGGTTTCACTTAGCTCTTCCTTTCCTAATTAAATAAGCTTTAAAAAAGAAAAAAACATTTAAGATAACTAGAAATTGGTTTCATATTATTAAATAGTGTGACATATACTATTTTGTACTCTAGTAGCATAAGTTGTTGTTAAGGATCCTTTATTACCATTCTTATTTGTGTATTCTTAGTTTTGTGCTACTGATTAACAATGAACTTCTACGATGTAAGCTTCTTTTTTTCAGTTGAAAAAAGCAGAACTACCACTGAAACAATGAAGCAATAGTAATATGAAATATATGAAATAAAAATAATAAATAAAATTTTAATGTCAGGAAGGATGTAGGGACAGAATCATATTCTGGTCTTGGTGAGCTCTGTTTAGGGTTTCAGAACTTCATTCTCAGATGTCACTGAGAAGCACGAGATAATTGGCTGCACTTCTGCTTTCCCAAGCAAAGCCCTCCTCAAATCGTCTACAACAAACATAGACTGCTATTATTCCCCTCCCTTCCAATAAAATCTCTACAAATTATTGATATCTCTCAGACCCTCCTTTGTTCCCAAAGTTCAGTAACTTGGAAAATATATGGTGTGTCCTACTTAAAGACTAAAGCTTCCGTACAAGAGAACGGTTGAATTTGAAGAAGCCTCATTAGAGTGTTTGGATTGTTCAGGATAGAAGGGATGTGAACAAATAGCTAAAGTCATGGAGGTGTCCACGGATGAAAAGAAATGTCGACTTAAAAGAAAGTAACAAAAAAGAGGGTTTTAGATTTAGAAAGAAATTTCCAAACTCTCATTCATTGGCTGGAGAAATAAAGAGACATAACCAAGGTCATACATGGCTTACTGGTAGCCGTGTGGGACAAGAGCCAAGAATCTCTGATCTCCAGCTCGTTGGACCTTCCTACAACAGAGAAGGAGATTCGGGCCATGTTGAAGTAATGCCAGTGAAGCTAAACAGGACAGTGACAGCAGTGGTCCCCCCCTAAATCTAGACTTATCTGGATGCATTGTTCTGCATGCAATATACAGAATTCTATGTAGAAGAAGGGGAAGATCTAATCATAATTGGATGTACATTGAACCGCCTTGCCCACAGTTTTGGATAACTCCATGAATAAAGAGACAAGGCCTTTTATATCTTCTTCTTAAAGTTTGATATATATATGCAATGGAATATTACTCAGCCATAAAAAGAATGAAATATTGCCATTTGCAGCAACAGGATGGACCTAGAGATTATCCTACTAAGTGAAGTAAGTCAGATAAAGACAAATATTGTATGATATCACTTATATGTGGAATCTAAAAAAATAATACAAATGAATCTATTTACAAAACAGAAACAGACTCACAGACATAGAAAACAAACTTATGGTGACCAAAAGGGAAAGGGGGAGGATAAATTAGGGGTATAGGATTAACGGATACACACTACTGTACATAAAATGGACAAGCAACAAGGATTTACTGTATAATACAGGGAATAATATTCAATATTGTATACTAACCTATAATAGAAAATAATATATATATATACAACCGAATCACTTTGCTGTATATCCGAAACTAACACAATACTGTAAATCAACTATACTTCAATTAAAAAAAAGAAACAAGGGCTACTTTTGGACTTCTTGCCAATCACAGAAACAGATTTCAGCAGATTGTTACACTAAACGTTAATTAGGTGAATTCTGAAGCTGTTTTACTCTTGGACGTGTAGCAGCTGCAGACATGGTCCTCCAGTTTGCACAAGGAACCTCTGGTTCAGGCTTCAAATGAGGCAGCTGATGGGTAACATCCCTCTTGCATATCTCAGTTCCAGCAAAGCCAAACTTCTGTGTAACCGTTGTCTGTTCTAATCTCTCTCAGGCAAGGATTTCGATGAAAGTTCTCCTTCTGTAAATAGGAAAACATCACATCTGATTTTTATCATATTGAGCTAAGGAGAATTTCCTTCTTGTAATGGTTCTCTCATTAAAACTAGGACACTCTTAGTATTTTTCAAATGACTTTTGCATCTGCACTTGAGGAGTAAGCGAGGAGGAAGACCCATGGCTGTCTGGAATCCAGCATGCTTCCCCAGCATAGAAGGTACTGTGCTCAATGGTACTTTTGTTGAACACATTAGAGGCAGACATGCTGGGACATCCTCAGTCGTGTGAAGTCAAAGAAGCGTTTGCTGCAGGATTTGGCTTGACAAGCTTTGAAACATTCCCCAGCTTTTCGGAGGTATTATTATATTCTCCACACTTAATGGATCCACTTTTTTATGCTGCCAAAATGTGGTATCTGGGAAAGACAAGATGGAAAGTTGCCTATGTTTACAGAATTCTAGTTACTGTATGTTTCTGTGATCTACACACACAAGTTAGGACCTGGGCTCAGTCAGGAGAGCAATTACCACTGACATATCACATTACTGAGCCACTAATTGGTATATGAAATGGGGTATCTAGGCATTCAGAGAACAAAGCATAAGTAGTACAAAATAGTGGCTAAGTATGTGACCTCAGATGCATTGTTGCCAACATATGAAATAGAACATTTATCCTTTGGATTTGTTGCGAGTATTAAATGGTATAATGCAAGTACAGCAGTACAGGTGCGGTATTCTAAAAATGTTACCTACCATCAGCATTACATGATGCTAGAATCCTGGGTTGAAAGTGGGAACAAGACATTAATCCAGACTTTATTTAAATGATTAGGAATATGAAAATATTTGAAATCATTTGATCAACTGATCTTTTAAAGATTTGAAATAACACTGGCTTATCCTTAAATTGCCTTCTTTAAAGAGTTCATTTCACATCAGGTCCCTAGCATAGTGTTTTGCATGTAGTATTGGTACAATAATTGTTTGTCAAATAAATGAATTTTAAAATGAATGAACAAATGTATTGTTATCCATCACATGGTATATGATTTGTTCTTTCATGAAAAAATTGTGTAGAAATTTATCTTTACCCTCCATTTGTCTGAGCATATATGAGAGCTGTAGAAAGATTTGAATACAAGTCCATGAATTTCTGGCCCTCATTTATATGAATATGTTCATTTCTAGCGATAATATGTTAGTCATAATAATAATATCTTACTATTGTAGGGTAACTCAACAGTTTTCAAAGCACTCTCACATAGACTTCATGGGAGAAGTAGATGGGGATCATTGTCATTATTTTACAGAAAATAAAAAATGTTCAACCAGATTGTAAATTAAATGAGTAAATGAAAGAAAGGGAAGAGTGTCCGCACATGACTAGCTCTCAATACATGTTTCTTGGATGGATGGAATACATCTTTCACCATAACAAAGCCAGTTATACACATTCTAAACCTACTGCTTTTTCTACTACATCAAAACAAAGAGATTAAAGAACTGTATCTTAGTGCTTGTATCTATTTCTAATTTTAACATCTTTTTATAAGTTTATGGCAAAATTATTTACCATATTTGAAAAGCAAGTTAATCCGTGCACAAATAATTATCAGTATCTACTAAGTATTAGATATTGGTGATATAAATGTGGAAAGGAAGAACTTCTTCAAGGAGTTCATATTCTATTTGGGAGTTGGAGAACACTGACGGGAAACACTACAACAGAAGCATAAATGTAACCTTTTCCATTATTGCTAATTTATGGAGAAGGTAAAATGGAATAATATGATAGAGTCTAGAATATAGGACATGGGGTTGGGGAAGATTAATGTTTTGCACAGTTAATTGAGAAGTCTTTTCTGAAGAGGCGAATGGGAAGAAGGCTGTTGTGAAGATGTTGCAAAAGAGTATTAGTTTTTCTTTCAATAAACCTTTGTTTGTAAATGGCTTTAAGATATCTATATTTATATACTTCTTCATATATTATTCAACATGATTACAGAAGCCTATTAATGTATAAAATCTTCATACCTTATTATTATTACTTATAAGCATTCTATATTAATTTTTAAAACACTGCTAATTCTCAGTACTTTTAAAGCTACTTAATAATTATATTTTACAGTGAGATTGTTTATGCATATATTTTAAAATCTCTTTTGTCTCTTTCTATTTCTTGCTCTAATTGGATTAAGTCAAATTTTAGGAACTAAAATTTCCTTTTCTCCTTTCTAAAAAATTCCATTCGGATCAAAACAGTCTGATAAAAATATTGGTACCAAACGATTTAAGACCAGCTGGAGTAAGATAAGATCAGGAAGGCAGGAACAAATGACTGTGCCTTTTTTCCAAGATTTTGATTGGATACTCTTTATTAGTTTTTTTTGTTGTTTTTTGGGTTTTTTTTTTTTTTGCGGTACGCGGGCCTCTCACTGCTGTGGCCTCTCCCGTTGCGGAGCACAGGCTCCGGACGCTCAGGCTCAGCGGCCACGGCTCATGGTCCCAGCCGCTCTGCGGCATGTGGGATCTTCCCGGACCGGGGCACGAACCCGTGTCCCCTGCATCAGCAGGCGGACTCTCAAACACTGCGCCACCAGGGAAGCCCCTCGTTATTAGTTTTGATGTAAATAATGGTTAGTGAAATTCATGATTCAAGCAAAGCTCAAGAGATCTGGCATCTTTCACCACAACAAGACTAAATTTATAGTAAATCTGAAATAGAACCCCAAGGAAAGTCTTACAAAGAGCCTGTAACTTTACAGTTGTTGAAGATTTTTGCAATGAAAATAACACAAAACAAAACAAATTGTAGCAGGGGATCGTCTCCTGACCAGCTTGATGCCCCTCGGTGGATGCATCATGATGGCAAGTTAGGGGACAGAATCCGTGGCCTCCGATCTGCTGTGTACTTCAGGTGGAGGAGCAATCTGCAGATGAGAGAACCCAGTCTGTCCAGTCCACTGATTCAATGGCAAATTTTAAGAATTCTGTTGGCAATATTCAAACATACATACAATATAATGCCTAAATTGACGGTAAAAAATTAAACTCTGGTGTTTCTGTGTTCAGGAATAAACAAGGTAAAAAATATACAACAAGGATAATAAGAAGTGATAAAAGCAGCATGGTGGGAGTGGGGGGTAGGGGCTGTGAAGATACAGACATTTATTCACTATATAACTTAAGAATTTTAAGCCACCAAACTCAGTCTTCTCAAAGGCATTTAATGCAATTCAACTCAATTCAATATGATATTGAGTGCTTAGTATGTGCCAGAACTTGGATGCAGGTCAATTTTAGCCATATCTCCAAAACCAAGCCTAATGCCTAGTATACGCACCGTAAATACTTCTGAATAAATAAAAGAATGAGTGAATAAAACTGCATGGCCCATTCAAGGATCTGATTCCAAAACTAAAATCAACCATGCTTTTTTTTTTTTTTTTATCTGATTCCGTCTCTTATGTTCACTATCTCACTTAAAGACGGTCGTATGTTTCCAGTCACCCAAGTTGACTTTAGCTATTTCCTCACCTGGATTGGTTTTCCCATTACTGTTACAACACTTGACCACAAACTTATTGGCTTATAACAAAACCCATCTATTATTCCACTGTTCTGTAGGTCAAAAGTCCCAGTGAGCTCATCTGAATTCTCAGCTCAGGGTCTCGCAAGGTTGAAATCAAGGTACTCGCTGGGCCGGCTCTTTTTGGAGGTTCTGGGTGAAGAATTGCCGTCCAAACTCATTCAAGTTGTTGACTGAATTTCGTTGCTTACAGCTGCAGGATAGAGCATCATTCTCTTGCTGGCTGATAGCTGGGAGTCACTTGCAGCTTCTAGAGGCAGTCTCAGCTCTGCCATTCCATCATCAACCAGCAGTGACCAGTCATCTAGTCCTTCTCATGGTTGACTTGAGTGCTTCTCATTCTTTAAATCTTTCTGACTTTCTCCTCTGCTCCCAGGCAGAGAAAACTGTTTTTCAAGGGCTTATGTGATTAGACTAGCCCTATCTGGACAATCTCCCCTTTGTCATACAGCAAGACATAATCACAGGAACAGTATCAGGGGGTGAGGGTTGTGAAGGCCATCCTGAAATTCTGCTTACTATACTCCCTATAACTTCTCACTTTGAACTGTCAAGAGTTACAGATTCTCACATTCAATTCCTTGCGTTACTACTACATACAAATGAAGGAAGTGGCCTCGTGTATTTGCCAGGAAGTGGTAGGAACTAAAGAACAGATGCCTCCCCTAAGCAGCAGCCCAATGTTAGGTTTTAAATAAAAGCCTAAAAATCAAGATTTGGAGAGAAAAGTATCTATTTTAGCTATATCAATAGAATTTTTTAAATCTATACAGATCAAAACAAACATTTTTGCTGGCTCTATCTAACTCTGGTTTATCATGTTATAATTTCCACACTAGACTCTGCACAGATTTTTAGCTCTTCTCAAAACAGGGGCTGTAAATGCATATCTCCAACATCTGGAATTTCTCTGACACCTGTTAGGTGCTCAATTAATGTGTATTCAATGAATTAATGGCAACATTAATCTTTTAGTTAAAATAGGGTAATGGTGTATGTCATCTGCCTCTCTCACAGGAATGTAATGAGAATCAGATATTTTTTTATCTCCTTAGATAATAGACACTGCACCTGATTTACGATCACAAGAGTTATTTTAATAAATGAGGAGTATGGTGTGTTTCAATGTACAACTCTACCACTGAAATTGAGATTGCTCAAGAAAATTCATTAGGCCTTTGACAATATTTATATCCACATTATTTAGAGATTGCCCAAAAGCATTTATTCTGTGTATGAAGCCATACTTTAAATACCCACAACCCCCAAGCTAGTTTATTGGATACTTTACAAATGGACTTTTTACTCTACCTGAGGCCCAGCGTTTTGAGTACGTTATCAATCCCTGCTACACCAAGAATTTCTCACATGGCTCTTTCCCAGTGTAATAGTCTTACCTAATATTATATTTAGCAGCAACTTTGATGTCTCTTCCAAAATTGAAATGGTATGTTTTCAAAAAATAAAACAGCCCAAATGATTGAGTGGGTGCTGGGTAGGAAAGGATTAAGAGCATGAACGAGGACTTCACTGAGTTGTCTCAGTCAATGACATAGATAAAAGGTCCATCAACAAAGCAACATGCAATAAATTTTGAACTCCTGGGACAATTATCATGCTTCATTTCCTTGGACCCTCATGCTATTTGTTTCCATAGCAAAGAAAATGCATCGTTGAGCTCAGAAGCTATCAACGAGGAAAGGTAGAAGAACTGCCAATGTTATTGCTACTGTTCAAAGATTAATGGCATCTGCTGGATTAGCCTGAAAATTAATTCGGAGCTAGAATGTTGTCACAGTGTCACTTACTGTCAAAATTAAAGTATATGGGCTTAGATAAAAGACTAAAAACAAAAGCTTGCTCTGGGTTCATCAATAAATGTATGGTTTCACAGATGTTGTCTCCCAGCAGATACATAAAAGTGTTATTATTCTCTCTTTAATACCCAAATAGTAAGTTCCAAAGGGGCAAGGCACTGGATTCAGATAAATCATTAGTCATTTTCAGTAGGCAAGTCTTAATTTTTCATTTGAAGTTTTATGTGCTTTATGAAAAGAATGACATCTATAAACTGAAAGGAAACCTGGCATTCTTAAAAATTGTGGAGAAAGTTAACCTATACTTTGAAATAGAACATTCTGATTTTTCTTTTATGATTACCTGTACAAAATTAAATTTAGTTATCCCACCAATAATGTCTAGTATGCTATGCCAATTGAATTAATACTGAGTTCTCAGAAAAATAAATGAAACGAAATGTGTTATTTTAAGGGAAATAAATCTCAATCATATAAGATAGCTGCTTTTCAAATAATATCAGTTGGAATTTTAATAAAACTTATGAGAATTTTGTTTTCTTCCTTTTGAAGTGGATGTTTTAAGTCAAATATAGTAACCAAAATCTACAGTTTGGCTTTCTTCCCTCCAGGCATTCTTATGTTCAATTCCCACTATTTTTAGCTTTCGGCAGTTGTTCCAAGAACATACCTTTTCTCAGAAAGCAATATTTTCTCCATTCAACGAGAAAAATTCAGGAGAAGTTCAGAAAATGCAGACGCCCTAAAAATGTACTTGGCCTGCTTCTTCTTAGAAATGAAAAACAATTGGGTCTCTTCAGTTCAGCCTCTCTAAAGAACAAAGGCAACAGCAGAATTTGTTGTAACTAACTTGACCAACGATAATCTATTAAACTTAGACTTCAGTACCTTCAAACCACTTATGTCCCCTACTGTTAGCTGACTTACCTTATTGTCACTGATTCTGACAGTCAAGACTGGTCTTGATAGTCTACAACATTTTAGCCCAAAAGGCTCCACTGCCTTTTTAGTTTTTCCGTTTAAGAAAATTGGGAGCTTGGCCGTATAATCATATCTGACTAGCATGTGATGATCAGGCAGGGTACGCAGTAATTGCATTTATGTCTTATTGTAGGGATGTGATATAATGATATATTATAGAGATGTGATATAACGTGGTATGTGCTATAATGAGTAACAAATAAGCAAGAACAGGTGATACTAGTATAAAAATACCTAGAAAAGCATGAGGTCGGGTGTCAAGTATAATTCATAGGAATGAAAATGATTAAAAATGAAAACTGTGGTGATTTCTACTTTCTAGGGGGTAGAGTAGTTGTTTGGATAATTAATAGTGAAAAAATAAATTTCTATTCTGTTCCCTTCCACGTACAGAAGCTGTTGCAGGGCCATGGGCGGGGGAGTGGGGGAACGTTTTAAAGCCTCCACTGTATGATGATGTGGTTAGGTGGATCTTTGTTGATTGCTGTGTATCAGTGAGTCCTTTGGAGGTAAGAGGAGGCTCAGAGGTGAGTGGATCATGGAGGGTTAACTTGAAAGATACTATAAGGTGTTGGGCCAAAAAATAAAGGAGTAGAGTGTGGTAGGGGAGGCCTTATGAAAGGGATGGATCTGAGTACCATGACTACAGTAGTAAAGGCAACCAGAAGACTTAAGAACAGGGATGGGCAATAATTAATTTTGAGTTACATGCATTCCACAGCGGTAAAAAAGTCACTGTGTCGTACATAAACTTGGGTACAATCTGAGCTAAACAAAGTGCCACCAGTCTGGTGAACGCAATCATTTTCAAGCATTAGCTCAAACGTCATCCTCTCTTTGTGACTTCACCTGACCCACCCATCTCCTGGGAAGTCCATCAGAGAAAATTAACTGTTTCTCTTTTTTTTATCAATGTTCATTGAAATATAGTTCATTTACAATGTTGTGTTTAGTTTCAGGTGTACAGCAAAGTGATTCAGTTATATATATTCTTTCTTAGGTTCTTTTCCATTATAGGTTATTACAAGATATTGAGTATGGTTCCCTGTGCTATATAGTAGGTCCTTGTTGCTTATCTGTTTTATATATAGCAGTGTTTATATTTTAGTCCCAAACTCCTAATTTATCCCTCCCTCACCCCCTTTCCCCTTTGGTAACCACAAGTTTGTTTCTACGTTTGTGAGTCTATTTCTGTTTTGTAAATAAGTTCTTTGGTATCATGTTTTAGATTCCACATATAAGAGATATCATATGATACTTGTCTTTCTCTGGCTGACTTACTTCACTTAGTATGATAGATCTCTAAGTCCATCCATGTTGCTGCAAATGGCATTATTCTTTCCTTTTTATGGCTGAGTAATATTCCTTTGTATATAGGTGCCACATCTTCTTTATCCATTCCTCTGTTGCTGGACACTTAGGTTGCTTCTATGTCCTGGCTACTGTAAATAGTGCTGCTGTGAACATTGGAGTGCATGTATCTTTTTGAATTAGAGTTTTCTCTGAAAAGTAACCTTTTCTTGCTCTGTGTTCTCATAGTACCTCATCCATAACTTCTAGAACTTACCTGCCTGAATTATATGGTATTGCTTTGAAAATCTGTCTCATCCATAATACCATGAACTATTTTAAGTCAGGGGCCCTTTCTAGTCATCTGTGTAACCCTGAAATCCTAGCACTATGCCTGGCTGGCACATAATAACCATTCAACACATCGTGGCAATCTTCTACAAGTGAACTTTTTAAAAAGAGAGAAAAGGTAAAAAATAAAAATCTTCAAAAACCACTTATTGGGCTTCCCTGGTGGCGCAGTGGTTGAGAGTCCGCCTGCCGACGCAGGGCACACGGGTTCGTGCCCCGGTCCGGGAAGATCCCACATGCTGCGGAGCGACTGGGCCCGTGAGCCACGCTGAGCCTGCGTGTCTGGAGCCTGTGCTCCGCAACGGGAGAGGCCATAACAGTGAGAGGTCCGCGTACCGCAAAAACAAAAAAAAACAAAGAAAACAAAACAAAGAAAACCCACTTATTGATCAGATAGATAAATTAGCTTAAAAAGAGAGAGAGAGATCAAAATTGTATTGTATTGTATTGGTACTTTAATTGTATTAAAGTACCAATTAGTGTGGACCTCTAATGTTTGGCAGGTCATTGTCTAGGACACATGTCACTTTGTACATGAGTCCCTTGTAGTATTTAGAAGGTTGTATTGCTACTAATTGTTTTCAAATCTTTCACTAGACTGTAAACCCTGTTGATGCCAAGACTGTTTTATATACCTGTATACATCCCCAGCAGCACAGTACCTGACATATATAATAAGGGTCTAGAAAAGTTTGAGAAAGGAAGAAGGAAAGGGAAGAAAGAAAAAGGAAACGTTTAAAAGGGTGGGAAAAAAAAAGACAAAGAGTGAACCCTTAAAACTGTAGTACAAAAATATTACAAAAGAATTTTTTGCCAGGTTGGGGGTGTCTAGGCCAAATAAGGCTCTCAGACATGTAAGAGATTCCAAGTTGACAGTGACTGAGCCAAAAGAAAATCTGATTCTTTCCCGTCTCCTCTTTGTTCCTCAGGTGCCACATGTGTATCTGACTAACGTCAAAACAGAAAGCTGGACTCCTTGTACAAAAATGTGCTGGCAAGCCATCCTGTGACCTTTAAGAATCAATCATTGCAAACGAGCATCGGAGCAAGAGGAAATGATCTTCAGCTGGGCCATTTCTCTTCTGCACACACTGGCTGGCGAAGAGGCAAGCATACAGTTACAAGGATCACAACTTTTGTTTTCAAACTGCCTGCCCAAACCTTCCAGTATTTTCCATAGCTTTACTGCAAAAAATAACACAAGTCTAACAGGATGTGAAAACTCCCTCCATGTCTTGAGACAATTCCCCTCCCCTCAGCTCAGCCTACTGGCCTCTTCTTAGCCAGTGTGATCTGCGTCAATTGTTTTAGCAGCCAGATACTGAGAACAAATATTGGCCTTTCTCCTTCCTGTGTCCCTGAGTTCTCCCTTTATCCACGTGCACCTGGCAATTCCCCAGAGTCAGGAGGTATTGCCTAGTTCCTATTTGCTAGCTCAGTGTGGATAAACACAGCTCATCAGTAGCTACCAGCCCTACTTCCTTCCTCAACCCTCCTCTTTCTTTCCCAGTGTAGGGTCCAGCTGCCTACCTGAAGCTCTTACCTGGCCCTCTTTTTAAAATAACTTGTAGAGTGGGATGGTAGGCTCATACCTTTCCAGACCTCTAAAAACAGGTAGAAAATATTGTTTGTAGAATAATATTACTCCTTTGACATTTGTTAAAGTTCTGGCTCACAAGCTTATACATAGTTTGCCATTGAATAGTTAATGGGAATCGTCAGTTCCTGTTATTCTTCTAATGAAGACACAAGTGCGTGCAGGAAATGTGTTTTGTTTATTTCTTTGTTTCTCTGTTGTTTGCTTTTGAAACAGAAGGAGGAGGTGAGGAAAGGAAGTTGCTTTGTTTTCTAGAATACATTCTTTTAAGGTTAAAAAAAAATCTGGTACATCAGCTTTCAAAAATCATACTGTATCAGTCAGAACTTTGGATATAGGTCATTTTTTCCTAAAAGATAAATTTCTAGTTTAAGGAGGTCAATCAGAAATGAAGGTAAGCTGCTTCTGCTACTGCTAACATTTAAGAAGCAATGTTATATTAGAATAATTCGACTTTGGATATAAGATTTTGTCAACAGCTGATGATAAGTAACTGCCTAGCTGAAGAAGTTTACGTGATGTTCAGAAGTGAATCTAATATTGTAGGCACAATACTGTTGATTAAAACTATTTTTCCATTTTGAACAAATTTGTAAACTATAATACCTGTAAATACACTGTATATCTAGTGTATATCTGAAATACACTGTATATCTAGCTGTGAATAAAATGTGAAGATGTAAATGCTTGTGAAAAAAATTCGTATTATATCCCCTGCTAAGAAACTTTATTAGCTTTGTCTTTTCTTTTTCAGATATCATATGGGAATACATTTCAAAATCTCTTCACCTTTGTCCTCCGCTGTTCTTATTTCTTCTTAGAAATTTTCTGTGAATGCGTCTTTTGAGCTTTAAGAATGCATTCCTATGAGCTCAAAGCCTACCTAAGCAGAGGGAGAGGCTTCTTTTCAACAAGCTGGTATAAAACTAAGTTTGTCCTACAATACAGTTGACATCACTCCACTGGTAGGAGACATCATTAATTAAGGAAGCTACTTTCTCCTGCAGAGTACAGATGAGACTCAACCCTGCCAAATACAGAGCTCAGACAGCTAAGGAAACCTAGCCCCTGGACTGGTTATAGAGCTGGAGGAGGTCAGTTCGATTCTCTAAATTCCTTCTTAATGCCTTATACCAGCATATTTTGTTTTATTCCACTTCACAGATACTGCATTTTTTACAAATTGAAGGTTTGTGGCAACACAGCAAAGCTATTCAGCACCATTTTCCCAACAGCATTATTTATTTATTTATTTATTTCCATTGAGATGAGACAAGCTCTTTATTATGACTCATGTGTATGTACAAGCTCATATATTTATATTTCCACACTGTGAGCAGATCTGAATACTTCAGAAAATCAAAGAGGGAATAATAAACCCAAGATTAAAGTATTGAAATCTAATAAAATTAATTTTTTCACAGTTTGTACACGCACAGAAGATTTTGAATACTTAAAGTCTAAGTACATTAAGCTAAGCAGGATGGGTTTCCACATCAATTTATATTTTTGAATGTTGATGTTGAATTCAGTGGCGCTGTATTACTGAAATACAATATCATATATCCCACATAAAAGAGACTGAGAATCACATGGCAATATATGCTTGTGATCTTTATGACCCCATTACCTGATGTTGCTAGATGACAAATGGCATATGTCTATACTCTATTTTCTTTTTTTTTAATTAATTAATTTATTTTTAATATCTTTATTGGAGTATAACTGCTTTACAATGGTGTGTTAGTTTCTGCTTTATAACGAAGTGAATCAGCTATACATATACATATATCCCCATATCCTCTCCCTCTTACATCTCCCTTCCACCCTCCATATCCCACCCCTCTAGGTGGTCACAAAGCACCAAGCTGATCTCCCTGGGCTATGCGGCTGCTTCCCACTATCTATTTAACATTTGGTAGTGTATATATGTCCATGCCACTCTCTCACTTCGTCCCAGCTTACCCTTCCCCCTCCCCATGTCCTCAAGTCCATTCTCTAGTAGGTCTGCGTCTTTATTCCTGTCCTGTGCCTAGGTTCTTCAGAACCATTTTTTTTTCTAGATTCCATATATATGTGTTAGCACACGGTATTTGTTTTCCTCTTTCTGACTTACTTCATTCTGTATGACAGACTCTAGGTCCATCCACCTCACTACAAATAACTCAATTTCATTTCTTTTTATGGATGAGTAATATTCCATTGTATATATGTGCCACATCTTCTTTATCCATTCATCTGTAGATGGACACTTAGGTTGCTTCCATGTCCTGGCTATTGTAAATAGTGCTGCAATGAACATTGTGGTACATGACTCTTTTTGAATTATGGTTTTCTCAGGGTATATGCCCAGTAGTGGGATTGCTGGGTCATATGATAATTCTATTTTTAGTATTTTAAGGAACCTCCATACTGTTCTCCATAGTGACTGTATCAATTTACATTCCCACCAACAGTGCAAGAGGGTTCCCTTTTCTCCACACCCTCTCCAGCATTTGTTGTTTGTAGATGTTTTGATGATGGCCATTCTGACAAGTGTGAGGTGATACCTCATTGTAGTTTTGATTTGCATTTCTCTAATGATTAGTGACATTGAGGATCGTTTTAGGTGTTTGTTGGCAATCTGTATATCTTCTTTGGAGAAATGTCTGTTTAGGTCTTCTGCCCATTTTTGGATTGGGTTGTTTGTTTTATTTATATTGACCTGCATGAGCTGCTTATAAATTTTGGAGATTAATCCTTTGCCAGTTGCTTCATTTACAAATATTTTCTCCCATCCTGAAGGTTGTCTTTTCATCATGTTTACGGTTTCCTTTGCTGTGCAAAAGATTTCAGTTTCATTAGGTCCCATTTGTTTATTTTTGTTTTTATTTCTATTTCTCTAGGAGGTGGGTCAAAAAGGATCTTGCTGTGATTTATGTCATAGAGTGTTCTGCCTATGTTTTCCTCTAAGAGTTTTATAGTGTCTGGCCTTACATTTAGGTCTTTAATCCATTTTGAGTTTATTTTTCTGTATGGTGTTAGGGAGTGTTCTAATTTCATTCTTTTACATGTAGCTGTCCAGTTTACCCAGCACCACTTAATGAAGAGGCTGTCTTTTCTCCACTGTATATTCTTGCCTCCTTTATCAAAAATAAGGTGACCATATGTGCGTGGGTTTATCTCTGGGCTTTCTATACTGTTCCATTGATCTATATTTCTGTTTTTGTGCCAGTACCATACTGTCTTGATTACTGTAACTTTGTAGTATAGTCTGAATTCTGGGAGCCTGATTCCTCCGGCTCCATTTTTCTTTCTCAAGATTGCTTTGGCTATTCAGGGTCTTTTATGTTTCCATACAAATTGTGCAACTTTTTGTTCTAGTTCTGTGAAAAATGCCATTGGTAGTTTGATAGGGATTGCATTGAATCTGTAGATTGCTTTGGGTAGTATAGTCATTTTCACAATGTTGATTCTTCCAATCCCAGAACATGGTATATCTCTGGGATTTGTTTGTATCATCTTTAATTTCTTTCATCAGTGTCTTATAGTTTTCTGCATAAGGAGTCTTTTGTCTCCTTAGGTACGTTTATTCCTAGGTATTTTATTCTTTTTGTTGCAGTGGTAAATGAGAGTCTTTCTTTAATTTGTCTTTCAGATTTTTCATCATTAGTGTATAGGAATGCAAGAGATTTCCCAACAGCATTATTTTTTAATTAAAGTGTATGCATCATTTTGTTAGACATAATACTATCACACACTTAACAGACTACAGTATAGTGTCAGCAGAGCTTTTATATACATTGGGAAGCCAAAAATTTGGTGCGACTCCTACTATATTTAAATATGTAACCAATAAAGACCTACTCTATAGCTTAGGGAACTCTGCTTAATATTCTGTAATAACCTAAATGGGAAAAGAATTTTAAAAAGAATAAATACTTGTATATGTATAACTGAATCACTTTGCTCTACACCTGAAACTAACCCAACATTGCTAATCAGCTATACTCTAACATAAAATTAAAATTTTCAAATAAAATAAAAAGCAAAAAATATAAATAAACCACAAAAGAATTGATGTGACTCACTTTACTGTGATATCTGCTTTATTGCGGTGATCTGGAACCAAACCCATGATGTCTCCAAGGTCGGCCTGTCATTGTGGTTTCTTATCTCTTACGATCACTCTGGGCATTCCTCATGGCCAATTTGAGAAATATGGTCATATTATGATTACCTACAGCTTTTCTACAGTACTGTAATGGATAGAAAAGGGTTTCTGACCTCTCCAATGTTACGAGTCAGAGAACTTTCCAGAATATTAATAATGCTAGACAAGACCTTCTCCTGGAGCAGCAAGTGCCACGACAGGAGGGTCCTGCAGCTGTGGAAGGAGCACATTCCGTTCCTTTCCTTGATCAGCCAGATTAAACTAGAGCAGGGCTCCCCTCATCTCTGCAACGCGTTCCAGCGTGAACTGGAGAGGTGCCCCTGACACACGGTGTTTCCAACTAAGAAATGTGCTAAAATTACCCAGAAGTTCCTCAAGTCCTGGCTCAGAGGATGCCACACAATCAGCATCACTCCCTTCTCCTCTTCAGCACTGTTTTCCTTGCTATTTCTGGAGCAAGTTACCTTTGGCATTTTGGAGGATTTATCATTGTTGGTCTTAAACTTGGAACTCTCCAGTAATGACCAAATAGTGGAAATTTCAGTGAACACAATTTCTGACTATATGAATTCCAGGCATGAGCTGCTGGATTCTGTTTGTGGATTTTTCCTCCACAGGCCCTACCTGGCGTTTGAAGCCTGAGTCCAAGGAAACCTCATGAAATAAAAGCTCCTGATGGTCACATGTGTTATCTATTGGGCCACCCCTTTAGTATTGTCTCTTTGGGACAAAGGTGCCATTCTTTCTAATAAACCATCTGGGGGTGAAGGGTGAGGGGGCCTGCTCCTCTAAGACCAAGTCAGAGGCATCACACACAACATGGCCTCATGCAGCTGAGGCAGGGAGCCTGCTCCCTGTGAGAACAGCCATGCTTGTGCCAGCCCCCAAGCCCTCCAAGTGAATGTCACCTAGTCTCCTTGTTACTGAGTCTAAGCCCTTACCCCACAATAGGCCAATCAATGGAGAGACAAGGTGTGGAGGCAAGGAATGGCAACTTTATTCAGAAAGCCAGCAGACCTAGAAGATGGTGGACTAATGTCCTAAAGAACCATCTTGCCTGGGTTTGGATACTACTTTCCTTTATGATACAGAAAGACGGAAGTAAGGAGGTAAAGTAAAAAAGGCCATAAGTTGCTGCAGCTATTTCCTGGTTCTGGCCAGACTCCAGAGGGAATGTGTTAAAATTCTTCTTTCCTGCAGTTCTTCGCAGGTGGACCTGGTCAGGATGTTTCCTGTGAGCTAAACAAAGGCATTTTAGCTTAACATTCAGGCATGGTGGGCAGGGTTCCCGGAGATGGATTATTACGTATGTTTTAAGCTACAGGCAAACTTTCTTCAGGGATTCACTTGCAGCAAAGGCAATAGAAAACAAAGGCTGAAGTCAAAGCAACAGATCTAATATGGAGTCAGATTTGCTGTTTCCTATTATAGCCTCACGGAGGTGGTCCAGGCCAAGGGAGACAGCTGAGGGCTTCCCCTACCTATCCCAGGCTGACTCCAGAACCCAACACAAACACTTGTTGGATTGCTCACCCCACCCCCTCTAGCTCTCACTTCGGCCTGACGTTTCTTCCCACCCTCCGCTCCAGCCTGCTTGGTGCCCTCACCTCGCCATGACTAGCTTCTCTTCTGTGTCCCTCACAGACCTACAGTCCTGCCTTCCTGCTAACAAGATAGACCTCTGTTCCAGGGCCCTTTCTCTCCAGGTCTCTAGTGTCTGTCTGGAACCTTCAAATCAAGATTCTGCTTCCCAGAAAGCAGGAAGTTGGGACAGAGCCCAGAAGAATGGCTGCTCGTGGGGTGAGGGGCCAGGGAGGAGTATGGTGCTGGGTGATGAGCACGGCCTGGAGAGCATGAACTCCTTGGCTCCCAACCGTATGCAGGTCTCTTACCTGCTCTGCGGCTTGGCTTTTACATCCTAAAAACGTGACCTTACTAACAGGCAAGGATGAATTAAACAATCTCTTCAAAGCCTTGAGTCCCGGCTTGGTACATGGTGCCTCTCTGTATTAGTTTTTATTATTACAGGGGTATTTACCAATGCATCTCCTAAAGAAAGCAGTCTTCTGATTGGCCACACCAAAACATGCTCCAAGTTCAAATATGCCTGGGAAATGGTATGAACTGAAACTTACCCAAGGTCAAGGGAGATTTGTAAATTTCAGAGTCAGTTCTTCCACAGAGGAGCCTGGATAAGTTTCTTAACTGCTCTGCTTCCATAAAATGGGGTCAGTAATAGTCTCTTCTTCCTATTATTTTGTTAGCATGAAATCAGGGGCCATATATTAAACATTTAGCAAAATACTTGACAAATCATATGTGCTCAATATATGTTAACAGGGAATATTAAAATTATTACTATTACTACAACTATTTAATGATACTGAGAATTCCTCAAGTTAAAAAAAAACAAAACAACTTGTATATGTTGTTGAACCAAGTGTTTCCCAAACTTACTTGACCACATGGATCTTCTTTCTGGTGACAAGTAGAAAACACAGGCTAAAGAACTGAACCCTTTAGAGATGTGTGGTTTTCAACAAGAACCTCTGGACCCAAAGAACCTTTCAGGCTACAGTAATATTCACTGAAATCTTCTTGGCATGGATGGCTCATGCTGCAGAAGGAGAAATGTTGAAGAGGGCACAGTAGTGGCAAAATTATGAGCTTCAGAGCCCAGATGTGAGAGCATCCCAGCAGAGTGCCAGGAGCATGAGCCTCTGACTCAGCTGGAACTGACTCTAAATCCTCAGTGAGCCATTTTTTATTCTTTTGGGGGTAATAAAGGGGAATTACTTAATCTCCCTAAACTTCAGTTTTCTCACCTGCAAAATAAGAATGATTGTGCCTACTTCACAGACCTGTTATCTAGTATAATAAACGATATATAACTGAACCTCAAAAAACTATATCTTCGGCTTCCCTGGTGGTGCAGTGGTTAAGAATCCGCCTGCCAATGCAGGGGACACGGGTTCGAGCCCTGGTCGGGGAAAATCCCACATGCTGCGGAGCAACTAAGCCCGCGAGCCACAACTACTGAGCCCGTGTGCCCCAACTACTGAAGCTTGCATGCCTAGAGCCCGTGCTCTGCAACAAGAGAAGCCACCGCAATGAGAAGCCCGTGCACCACAATGAAGAGTAGCCCCGCTCGCCACAACTAGAGAAGGCCTGGGCTCAGCAACAAAGACCCAACGCAGCCAAAAATAAATAAAATAGAATAAATAAATGTATTTAAAAAAACACAACTATATCTTCTTGTTATAAAAATTGTATTATTTTTATCTTTGTTATTTGTACCCCAGGTTCTCTACAGAGCCAGTGTATGACCTTTGGCATGAAATATTTTTGTTAGGGAACCATTCACCGAAACTGCCTGCCTTTGCCGGGCATGATGATAACGACTTGCCTGAGTTGTCTCACAGCAGGAGGTCCTGAGAAGGAACATGGTGCTGCCGAAAACTAATCAGGAGATTTCAGGAGGGGCCAAAAGGAGAGAGGAGACACCAGCCCATAATATGTCCTACCAACCTCCCAGAACCCTTCGCACTGGAATCCATCTTGTCTGAGAGATGCATGTGCCACTGGGAAGGACCCTAAGTCAGACCAAATATGGGCCAAGCAGGATGACTGGCCAGAGACAACCCAGAAACTAACCTCATCACCATAAAACCTGAGACTGCAAGCCACGAGGCAGAGCAGCTCTCCTGGGTTCCCTTACTTTGCTGCTCTCCGCCATGGGCACCCCTTCCCAATAAAGTCTTTTGCTTTGTCAGTATGTGTGTCTCCTCAGACATTTCATCTCCAAGTTTTAGACAAGAGCCCACTCTCTTGGTCCCCCTTTCTATAACACTTTTATGTGTTGACTTTTGAGGATTACGTGAGAAAATGTGCATGAAGACGGTGGCACTGGGAAAGTACTGACTATAACTCTGATCCTTCCCCCTGCCTGTACCTTCCTGTGACACTGATTTTCATTTTCTGCTGGTCTCCATTGTTTCTTTTGTTTTTTTTGCGGTACTCAGGCCTCTCGCTGTTGTGGCCTCTCCCGTTGCGGAGCACAGGCTCCGGACGCGCAGGCTCAGCAGCCATGGCTCACAGACCTAGCCGCTCCGCAGCATGTGGGATCTTCCTGGACCGGGACACGAACCCGTGTCCCCTGAATCGGCAGGCAGACTCTCAACCACTGCGCCACCAGGGAAGCCCCCCATTTTTTCTTATATTGAGACTTTTCTTTTTTTGATCAGACTATAGATCCTGAAAAGCAAATTGTAAATTCTCTCCCCTCACTCTACTCTTTTCTAAGTGCTTAGAATGTGCTAAGCATATAGGAAAGTGTCTGTGATTCTCTGTGTGAAAGGAATAATGGAATGTCAGGCATTAGACCAGACCAGTGTGGAAGAATTTTTCAAAGTAGCATCTTTTTAGAACACTGCAAGTCAAAACCAAGGAGAAAATACCTTTTCTAGTTTTGTGTTCCAAAGTGAACAGGCATCACCTCTCCTGTGGAAAAGAGCAAACATAACTCTTGGTGTACTTTATTCTTCCTGAATTAAAGTATTATTATGTTGGATATGCCTTAAGTTCAGTCGCAGAGTCCCCAAGTTGAGAGAAAAAAAATCTGATAAGCATTTTATTCCGCAGAATCCTATCTTCCCAGAACTAGTCTGCTAATTTCCAGGCCCTCTGCAGCTTCCAGAAAGCTGCAGAATGGTTACACCTAGGGTAGAGTCAGTGGCCCCTACTTTGTTCTGAAGGGTTTGTGCTAAGGTAATTATATGGAAAAGGGAAACTCTTCTATCTGAGTGTCTTGTGATCTCAAGTTTCTGTGTTCTATAACTATTCAAAAGGCAAGAATGGGCCTTGTTCATCTTATGTGTCAACGTGACTGGGCTAAGGGATATCCAGACAGCTGGTAAAACATTTTGTATTTCTGGGCGTGTCCGTGAGGGTGTGTAGGGAGGAGATTAGCATTTGAATCGGTGAGCTGAGTAAAGCAAGTTTTCTTCACCAATGCTGCAGGTCATCCAATCCACTGAGGGCCTGAATAGAACAAAAAGGCAAAGGAAGGATGAACTTGATCTCTGTCTATGTCTCTGCCTCTCTTTATGTCTGTCTCTCTCTGTTCCTCTCTCTCTCTCTCTCTCTCTCTCTCTCTCTATCTCTATCTCTACCTCTCTCTCAGCTAAGACCTCCATCTTCTTCTGTCCTTGGGTCATCGATGTTTCTGGTTCTTGGGCCTTGGATTCAGATAGGGACTTACACCAACCTCCAATTCTCAGGCCTTCAGACTCAGACTGAATTACACCAGCAGCTTTCTGGCTTCTCTAGCCTGCAGACAGTCCTCTCCACTCCCATAACCCTGTGAGCCATTTCCTATAATAAATTTCCTCTTATAAATATCTATATATATCTTATTTGTTCTGTTACTCTGGAGAACCTTGACTTATACAGGCCTCATAGGATGGCCATCTTGTGCAAACAGTTTCATATTAAAATTTTATTTTCACTCTATTTCGGAAGTTTAAGAAATAGAAAAATCAGCCATAAAAGTAAACTTTTGGGGGGGAGAAACTAAATTAATATATAGTTTATTTTTAAACAAATCTGTGATTTGTTTAAAAACAAACATTCATTTTTTAAAAAGTAAAACATAGTGGGTAGTTATTTGCTTCATTGGTCAGTGCACTCCTTAAAAAGTAAGGACTTTTTCTTTTCTCTCTATACTCTCTATACTCGCTATACTTTTCTCTATATACGATTTGTATGCAGTACAATTCTGACATGTAGCAGGCACTAAATACATGTTTAACACAATAAACTCCTTTCAAGTGCATTTAAAATATAAAAGTTAATTTACACAGCTTTCTTTGCCCAACCCATCTCTTTCATGAGAAAGATGATATCTGAATTCTAGCAGACAGGTAATATAATGTGAGGCTTTCCATTTATTCATTAAACAAAATTCAATGAAACCAGTATGTTTTTAATGCCAGACCCCTGCTAAACATTCAGGTTCTTGAGATAGAAAATTTTAATTTAGTAGCATTTCTCACAAATAAATATTGACAATAAATTTGGGGAAGTTTTATTGTTTGTTTCTATTTGAAGTAGCTAGAAACACTTAGCCATGTCACTATTTTTAATGAACACCAGATGAGAGAATACAAGGGAAGGAAACATTGAGTTCAAAACCAATACTTTATAACAAATGTTTTTTAACAGGCTGTATTAAGATGAACTTTCTTGTTCTTCTTATGTAATGCTAATAGGAAATGTGAAATTCTATTAGGATTGCATTCAAGGTATCTATGCATTTCCTCAAGTGCCCACCCGCCCTTTTGGCAATATTTAAATTCTTACGTTGGGAGTCCGTCAGGAGAAATTTATCACTCTCTTTGCAAAGTGACATATCTACCACAAGAGGGCAGTGTCCTTCTAATTCAATCTAAAAGAAGCTAAAATTCGAAACAGCACTCTGTCCTAGGTTACCGGAGAAGGTTTCAGCTGTTGCAAAAGAAACACTTGCATGTGTCTATTGTATTTGAATGGAGATAAAAGAGAGAAGTCATTATTAGCTCAATAGTTCCAAAGGCAAGAAAACAAGTGGAATGAGAACTGTTGGTTTTTCAGCGCTTCTGGTCATTTTTATTCATGCTACAAGAGGGCGCCTCTTCCCCCATCACAGCTGTGCTGCCAGCCCTGAGCCAGTCAGTTTCTTTTTCAAAACTCTGGGTTGGCAATCAGTGCTGTCATTTTGAAGAAAGAATATTTCTTGTAAGTAGAAGCTTAATTAAGAAACTTTAGATTTTTTTTTCATCTACTTATGAAAATTTTCTATTTTTCAAGGATGGGTTTCTGTCAAAGATGATTAAATGTTACAACAATGAAATGAAGAGATATTTTCACTCTACTTGAGGGATTTTCTCCAGCCCCTGAGCACAGCCTCATTTAATTCAGGTAATGCTGGGTTTCACATGGCCCTTAGCTTCCAGTACAAGGTTAAAACCCTCTCACCAAAACCAACAGAAATACTTTGTTTAAACAATAGCAATTCATCCATGAAAAAGATAAATTATTTTTTGAGGAAAATGATTTCATTATTTAGTGTTACAATTAGGTTTTCAATTCTTCTGAGTTTAGCTGGATAATTTTCTAGCTGGAATGTCTGCCTTCATTGTGCCTTTTGACTTGCAGGGTCCATTATTAAAGTCCTCAAGCCTGAGGCACTTCTGGGCTCTACAGCAGCACCTGGGACTATGGTTTCTCTTTGTCGCATTAGGGTGCTGCCTGCTTTTTAGGAAGAGGAATAAAGAGAGCAGCATGGCTGCCAATGGTTTCAGTAAGAAGTATAGACTGATGATATAACAGTAAGAATATTGATGAGCATTTTTAAGTCACTGCATTGCTTTAATGAACCAACTGTGAATGTTCTAGGCCCATCCCTGAGATTATGCTTCAGTAGGTATGACGTGGCGACCGGGACTAGGGATCTTTATTTTTACAAAATTCCGCAGGTGATTCTGACACACATCCAGGTTTTGGAATCACTGACAAGGAGGCTATGGCAAAAAGATCAAATGAGAGATAAAAAGGACTTGGGTTAAACTCCTAACAGTGAGAATGGCAGACAGCATTCAAGGGTCTACAAGACATAGGGACAGACAGACCGTGAGGATTGAAGAAATGGGTGAAATTGATGATGAGTTCAAATTCCAGTTCAGGTGAATGAGAGGACTGTGTAGCCAGTTCACAAAAAAGGAAATAGATAAGAACATAGACGTTTTGGGGCAAGAGGAGTTCTATCTGGGGTATAATAAATTTGAGATTTGAAATTAGAAATATATAATTACATATACCATAATATATATTATATATAATTATCATATAGATAATATGTAGATATTATATATAATTATAATTGTATAATATAATTGTGTACATATATTTCTGTTGCTATGTCTAGTCCAATATGTTTGAGGCCAGGAATTATCATAATACTCATGAACACCAGGGAAGACAGAACCCTAAAGAGCAGGAAGGTGCTAGATCACATAAATGCATTTTGTAAGGTCTGCTCAACACTTTTTTAATTAAAAAAAAAAATCAAAACCTTCAGTTGAGTTTTGTGTTCTCCGATTTGGACACAGACCTCTTCATTCCACATTTTCTTACGATCATCAAGTAAAATCCTTATTTAAATTACCCACTTCGTCACCATAGTTATGGCATTTCCCTCCTCGATTCAAGGACTGTGTAGGATTTAAGAAAAGATAAAAGTCCAGGAAAGAACAAAGAGAGAATTGTAATGCACAGCCAAGGGGCGGAAATATGAAGAAGACAGAAGGAGACCACTGTGTTAAATACAGCAGAGACGTTAGATGAGATTGATCTCAGAAGCAACCTGACTTTTCATCTGATAATTTATGATAGAATGCATTTATGCAACAAATGTTTATTGAGCATTTTCTCCGTACCTGGTAGTATGTTAGGAACAAGTGAGACAACAAAGTTATAATTCTTGTCTTCATGGAATTCACAGGCCAGAGGACATAGAAAAATATATAAGGAACAATAAATCCCCCAATGATGACATCTTATATAATCATAGTATATTGTCAAAAGTGGTAAATCAATATTGTTACAATACAATTAACTCAACTATAGACAATGTTTACATTTCACCAGTATTTGCGTGTACTTTTTTTTTTTTAAGGAGAGGGGTGCATAGTTCTATGAAATCTTATTACCGGTACGTATTTGTGTAACTATCACAATTAAGGGACAGAACTATTCCATCACCACAAAGAAACTTCCTCGTTTTACCCCTTTACAGTCAAATCCTACACCCAGCCCTAATTTCCGGCAACCACTGGTCTGTCCTCCATCGCTATAATTGTGTCATTTTGATAATATTTTATAAATGGAATCATACATTATGTAATCTTTTGAGATTTTCTTTTTCACTTGGCATATGACATTGAGAAGTATCCAAGTCCTTGTATCAATAGTTCACTCCTTTTTACTGCTGGAGTGGTAATTCATAAGTTGCATGTACCCAGTTTATTTTTCCATTCGCCCATTTAAGAACATTTGGTTTGTTTCCAGCTTTTAGTTATTATAAATAAAGCTTCTACAAACATTCATGTAGGGCTTTATGTGAACATGAGGTTTCCTTTCTCTAGTGTAAACACCCAGGAATGTGATGGCTCCATGAATGAGTTGTAGGCTAAATGAATGCTTTTCTTTATAAGAAACTGCAACCTTTGATCAAAGTGGCTGTACCACTTTACATTCCCACCAGCAATGTGTAAGTTTATATATTTTTGTTTCAGATCCTCATCAGCATTTTTTTCTGTGTTTTTGACTTCAGCCATTCTAATATCTGAACAGTGGTATTTGCGTGATGGTTGTTCATGGTACTGCTTTCCCTTGAGGCTGTCAATTCCACAAAATCAGGAAATTTGTCTTGTTGATAACCCGGCCAAGTTTGGTGCTCAGTAAATGTGTGCCGTCTAGCTGAGAGTTTGCAAGACAGAATGAAGACAGGAGGGGAGAAATGGAAGGTGGAAGGGAGGGTGGGGAGAGAACACGGAGGAAAGGAAGAAGAAAGATGAGAAATCTGCGGGACCACAGTGTCTGCTCAAACCTCAGACTATTGTTCTGTCTGCAAGAGCGGACTGCTGGACCCTCCAGGATCGAGAATATTTCTGTAGCTGCCTGGGCATCTGTCCCCACAGTGGCACCCATGTCCTTTAAAACCAAATGGGGACTTCAACGATGTGTTATTCCTTCTATTCTTTGGGAAGGTCACACCTACCACAAAAAGGGGAGAAGGAACACTGTTATCCTTTGACATTTCACCCCATAACGTTTTTTCTTGATTAATTAAGGCCATTTCTACTCACAGAAGACTGAAAGAAAATGTAGCTGTTGTGTATGGGGACCCATTTTAAACTTTGCCTTAGACTTTTCCTCATGTTAAACCACAGGCTCCTATTTTATACTGAAGTAAATATCTTGCTGCTTTTACGGATGACAGGAGAGAATGCATTAAATGCAAATTACTTTGACAAACCCTGGTTGTGTGGCTTAGGCACACATATAGTGCTAACTACAGAAATTGGACAGAAGGTTGTCTTAGATTCTGTTTAGCGGCCATTATTTTTTTTGCAGGTAGTCTTGTTCATTCTTTCATCTGAATACTCGACCCACTTCATCTCCTCCAGCCTTCTTACCTCCACCACATTCCATTAAGTTCCTTCTTTCTGGGCTTCCCTGGTGGCGCAATGGTTGAGAGTCCGCCTGCCGATGCAGGGGACATGGGTTCGTGCCCCGGTCTGGGAAGATCCCACATGCCGCGGAGCGGCTGGGCCCATGAGCCATGGCCGCTGAGCCTGCGCGTCCGGAGCCTGTGCTCCGCAAAGGGAGAGGCCACAACAGTGAGAGGCCCGCGGACCGCAAAAAAAAAAAAAAAGTTCTTCTTTCTTAGGAAGGAATAATATTTAATGTATTAGCTTTCCAATGACCAAACAATAACGTTCTATTTTTGAAATTTTAGGCAGTAGCCTGCTAGGCAGAGTTTTTCTATTCATCCTCTAAGTATCTGAATTCATAAAGCTAGATCACATGATGGTTATCCTTTTGCCTATTTACAAAGCAAGCCTTGCGTACCAGACATGACCTTAAGCTAGTCTCATAGTTCTGGTTACTGTGTTTTTCTACCAACAGTAAGATATCCCATAAAAGAACTTTATATGAAAAAGTTTGATTTACTTAGTCTGACATTACGTGCTTTATGTCACTTCTGGTACAAAAAAATTCAAAAATTTTTAAGTTTTAAATATTAAACATATTTAGCCTACTGGAAATTAGCAACCTACTTTTTTCTTTCAATTTTATTTATTTATTTATTTATTTATCGTTGTGTTGGGTCTTCGTTTCTGTGCGAGGACTTTCTCTAGTTGTGGGGAGTGGGGGCCATTCTTCATCACGGTGCACGGGCCCCTCACTGTCGTGGCCTCTCTTGTTGCGGAGCACAGGCTCCAGATGCGCAGGCTCAGCAGTTGTGGCTCACGGGCCTAGTTGCTCCGCGGCCTGTGAGATCTTCCCAGTCCAGTGCTCGAACCCGTGTCCGCTGCATTGGCAGGCAGATTCTCAACCAGTGAGCCACCAGGGAAGCCCAACCTACTTTTAAAAAACTTTAAAAGCATAATTGGAGATATTCTAAAACTACATATTTCAGAATTCTTTAACTAATACTTATAATGAAATTACTATAGGCAGTTCACTGTGCTAAACTGTATCGGGGTTACAAAGGAAAATGAAAAATTTTCAGTTAAATCCCATTAGACAGTCTAACGGACATGAATTTTAAAACGATGATTTAAAGAGGATTTTAGAAAATTTAATATCTTATTCTAGCTTCTTCATTGTACTTGGGTCAACTTTAAATCAATCTTATGTTCATTGTAATGAAGTAAGGCAAAGATTTAATGTCAAGTCATCACATCAGAATAAGTACTAAAAGCTGCTATGACCCGGAGACTAAGCATTCTGTAACAGTTCCAAGCAAAAGTGTTTTTCTGTAGATGTGGAATATGAGCCACAGAACACAACCCGAGCTCTCCTCCTCTGAGAGCTCTCTGCTCACTCCTCCTACCCTTCTTACTCTTGTAAGCAGAGTGCTCACAAGTATAATTTATAAATTAAAGCTGAATGAATCCACATCACATGAAAAGTAATATTCATATTAGAGATGCAGGCATATCTTACTTAAAGGAAACCCTCTTAACTGTTAAATAAACTCATCTGTAAATAATACAGAAAATAAGCTAACAGTCCTAAAAATATCACTAACATTGACGGTAAATACAACACTTAATTGTAAGCAATATATAGGTCAAACATTACGATAAGTAAAGCTGTGAACTATATGTAAAAAAAAACCTATGTCCCATGGCTATCAGAATTGATGCTGTATTAGCTATGTAAAGAAAAGTTAAAAAGAAAAGATCTGTTTAAAGCCGTACCTACAATCTTTTTCTCCTGAGATTTGAACTTGAGCTTTCTTGTTCACCAGTGTATTTCAAGTCTGTAGCAGCATGTCTGGCTGAAGGGTAAATGATGGATGAAAAGTTAAAATTGTTTAAAGGCTGCACACGGACTTCCTGCAGAGCTCATATGTACAACCACATCTGAATTATGCAAAGGACAGACTGCAGGAAATCTTTGTTAATTGTAAAAATGGACGATTTTAATAAAGAAAAAAAAAATTTCTCCAGCTCATTAACAATCACAAAAAGTGACAGAAGAAAACAGGCAACCCCAAGAGTAGGCCTAGTTACCATATTTGCTCATTTCTCCAAGTGCACTGCCCATATACGGCTCCTGGCTAGGGGAATGAAAGTGTCATAGTTTACTCCAAATCCTGTGCTTTTATAATTTGGAGACTATGGAGTTGTAAAGAACAGAGTATTTCATTCGAGCACTAAATGGTCTGTAAAAAGTAACACTATCCTTGCAAATCCAGTGTGTCATCTGAGCAATAGGGTTTATGACTCTAGAAAGATTAACCAATGACTTCAAGCACTGAAGACAGCCTCATCTGCCCTGGGAAACCCTGTACAGGGAGCCAGTGATGTAGATGCAGAGAGTTTGGGGCAAAATTTCCTCCACTTTTCCTTGTTTATAGAGTGTGTTCTCGCTACTGCTCACAATCCCACTTAAGGGCATCAAGCTATTATTAAAGAAGTCTATATATATATATATTTTTTTTTTTTTGATGGAGAACTAATGGACTTAATAATAAAGAGATTGGGAAGAAATGATTAAGATGGTTAGATCAGAATTGAAACCGGGAATTAAATTTAAAAAACGAAAAGAAAACAGTGAGAGATAAGATAACAGAAAGTTGAAGATCTAAATAATCCCAAAATCGAAGGTGAAAGTATAAAACACAAGCTACAGTAAAATGACAATTTGGAAATTTTAGAAAGAGGCTTAGAATCATCACAGTAAAAGGTTAAGAAACTTAAGATTGACCTTCGAGCTAAACCCTCAGAAAGAAAGCTTAAACTTTAGGTAACTGAATTTAGAATTAGCAAGAATAAAGGTAATATGGAAGGAAGTAGGAAGAGTCCAACATGTGAAGCCTCAGAGCAGCTGGACGAATCCAGCATGTTTAAATCCTGCTCCAGAGCTGACAGGATTGACGAGCGATACACAAAGCGCCCTCTAGTGGCGAATAGAAACACGTTCCTTGTTTACTATGGATCTCTCTCTCACCCCACTCTTTTATTTCCCCCATCTTTCCTTATTTTTGGTTAACAGAGTATCATTATATTTAGTAGGATTATTTAGAAGAGTCCATTTTTCCAGAAATATCTTAATAAGAGAATACAACTTATAAAATAATTTCTCAAGGTGAGGTGAAGTTACTGTAATCAAATGTGGAAGAAAAAGTCTCATGAAGCAATAAAAAATAGAGAACTTTAAAGCTATTCACATAAAAACTAATCACATAAAAGACAAGAAACAGTTCATTTGAACTCTGAAATATCATTAGTTTCAATGAGAACAGATTATTTTCAAGAGGAAATAAAAGAGCAAAACAGTATTTTACCTCTTTCGAAACATAAAACATAACAAGTAGACAGTCATTAAAGATTTTTTTTTTTGAGGGCGTGATTGCCAAATTCACTCAGACTAATGTTCATTTGATTACATATCATTCACTCAGCAAAAGTGGTTTGGTTAAAGTCAAATTTCAGTTGATTATGTCTGTAAGGTAGGAGAGAAAATCTGCATTTGTTATCAGATACTGTGCACCTGAAATGTGAGATCTTGCAAAGCGAGGACAAAAACTAATATTGACAACTCATTGTGCCAGGTGCTATACCTTCATTATCACATTGAATCCACAAGCAATTTTATTAGGTTAGAAATTATTATCCCTACTTTACCAATGGGAAACAGAAGCTGAGTAAATCCAAGTAATTTGGATCTAATTTATACACGTGTAGTTTGTAAAGTGATTGAAACTTAGGTCTGCTATGATTACTGCAGTACAACGCGCTGTCTGCTTAGCTTTTCTGAATACAAATACTCACTTGTAAAAGCAGTTTTAAACACTGAGAAATGTGAAAGCACTTTGCAAATTCCAAAGCATTGTATAAATATATGGAATTATTTTGGTTGTCAAGATTTAATGGGCTTATTTAAAAATATTAAGGGAGAAATTGGTTCAGTTCAGGATTGCATTCTACATTTGTAGATGGTTATTCCCAATTTTAATTGTTTTTCATTACATCAATTCCACACCATTAGTCTGTGTCTATAGGTCTGAAACTTTCCAAAAATATAGTCTTGTCAACACTTCTCAGATACCTTATTCATGCCATGTAATTCATTTTAGTGTATTTTTTTAATTAAAAAAAGTAAATTCCCTTTTCTTTGTTCTCCGTAAATTGTACTAACTCTAGATTAATAAAAAATAGTGTTTGTTAGCAAAAAAGAACAGCAAATAAGGAATAGACCAATGAACACACGTGGAAGGCCGTGTCTTCTGGGCTATGCTTTGCAGCTAGCCATGAACACGTTGCAATCTTCAGAAAAATTGTTCCATAAACCTGGACATGCTCTGTGGGGAAAAGTGTGTGCCCCAAAGTTTGTTCCTTAGGGAACGTTGCTCCACTACAACGTGGTAGAGTGGTCAATGAGTTCGGGAAATGTTTCATTCTATATAGCTTGGACTTTCAAATGTACATTCATATATTTGAAACTCTGAAAAGTGCAACAGTAACCCTCTTTAACTTTGTATCAATTTTCCACCGCTATTCATATTTTCCATGGAACACACCTCTCGCCAGGGGGGGTAGGGGATGCTGCCATAAGTCTATTCAATTGACCATTTTCTTCTCATAAACTACCAGTTTGACTATGCTGGATTTGGATACAACTGTCAATCAAGATCTTGTAAGGCTAAGATGACCAAAATAGATAAAACTATATAAACTATGTTTGTGGTCCAAATAATCTATGGAAAAGGGATGGTTCAGGATGGTGAATAAGCATTTCATAAAGCTAAATTTATTCAGTTTGAAGGACTGACACTTATTCTGAATCCTTCCATTTAAAAAATAAATAAATAAAGATAGGAGATTATATTTGGCTCAGCTGTGAGCTTTACCATGCGGCTATAATCTCCATCATGGCAGAGACAATATCTGTTTTTACTCACAATCATAAGCTCAACATTCTAGTAAGAGCCTGGTTCCAAGTAGGCTTTCAAAAAACTTGTTAAATAAATACTAATTATCCTGTTTAGTGACCTACTTGACAAATATATATATAGTTGACAACACTATACTGGTCTGATAATTGTCTCTAAAACTCAAAACTCTTGGAATTTACTGGATTAGATGGAAGTCAATTTTGCTAAAAATATCTATTGCATCAGAGCTTCTCTTCTGTAATGCTATCATTAGGAGGCAGCTATCCAAACAGACATTACGTTCCCAGCCCCTTTCACATTCCAGTGAAGCCACGTGACTAATTTTAATCAGCAAAGTGAAAGTGGTCATTTATGTCACTCTAGTTCAGGTCTTTCTCTGTTAGCTGGCTGAACGCATAGGACCCCTAGGCTCTAGGAATGATGGAACCATAGGATCTTGGGTCTCTGAATCACCACAAAAAAGAAAGCCCAGGGAGATCTGCTCAGTGCTTTGTGATCACCTAGAGGAGTGGGATAGGGAGGGTGGGAGGGAGGGAGACGCAAGAGGGAGGAGATATGGGGATATATGTATATGTATAGCTGATTCATTTTCTTATAAAGCAGAAACTAACAAGCCATTGTAAAGCAATTATACTCCCATAAAGACGTTAAAAAAAAAAAGGAAAGCCAATTAGCAAATGAACCACACACATCAAACTAGTAAATGAATATGAATAAACTTTATTACGTTAAGCCATTGATATTTTGGAATTTGTTTCAGAAGCTAGTGTTATCTAATATTAAATATGGATTCACATAAATATATACTTTCACAGACATATACTAGAAGCATATGAACCAAAAAGTTAGAGCTGGTAGTCTCTAGGTAATAGGATTAACAGATTTGGGTTTTGTCTATTTTTTAAGTTACCATATTTTCTAAATTTTCTTCAAGTGAATAGGCATTACTACACATTAGATTTATAATCAGGGGAAAAAACATGAAATAAATGATACATGTTTTTAATGATTTCCAGCTCCAAAACCTCTTCCTTTTTTGTTCTGGGATCCTTTCCAAATCCCTAAATTTTTCAAGCCCTTTGTTCTGGACCTCTAAACTGGGAATATATTCCACCCTTAGTCAGAACTGGCAAATTGCCAGTCATCCCTGCACTTACCCATGGGTATCTGAGGCATAATCACGTTCCAACTTCTCTCTTCGCCACTGTCTAGGGAAGGTCACCTGCCTGGATCACTTTACTATAGGCGGATCTTTCATTATTGCATTTGTAACTTTTTATTCTGAAATAATTTCAAATTTAAAAAAGTTGCAAGAATAGTATTAAAAAACTCCTATATCTTTCACCCACAGTCCTCAATTGGTATCATTTTACTATATTGAATTATTATTCTCTCTCTGTGGACAGATGATAGATAGATAGATGATAGAGCGACAGATAGATAGATAGATAGGATTCTTCTTTGAACCATTTGAGAATAATTTGAACAACAAGTTGAAGGCATCTGGCAGTAGTCATCAAAATTCTCAAAAATATGCAATTATTAATATGTAATTCCACTTCTAGTAACTTATAAGGCAATACTTATAGAAATGAGAGTTTTAATTATAAGAACGTTAATCACAGCAATGTTTATCATACTGAAAAACTGGAAATGGCCTGTACGTCCAACAATAAGAGTTTAGTTGAGCAAATTGTACAGTGCAGTTATATCCTGCTTCCAAATGTCCTGCTATTTGCTATTCATCGTTGGCCTCCGTAGCCGTTAAGATAAAGTCCAGAGCTCTTAAGTCATCTGCCTCTGTTGACTGCATCACTCGAATCACTCTTTTCACCCTTGACCCTGCCTGAGACTACTCCAGAGGAAATGATCACCCAAGATACTTTCAACCTCACACGGCCTTGATGAATTTTGGTTTTATCACACGGAGGCTCAAACCAGGGACCATTGTACATGGAGACTCTGTCCTCCCTTGAGTCTCAGGCACTCCTCCCTGACAGCCTAGGAAACAGGTACTGTGACCTGATCCAGGGCAGCAGTAAAAAGCCTGGGCTGTTCAGGAAGGTCTGCTCAACTAAAGAGCAAACTAACTTAGAATATAATCAGAATCCTACCAAATATTCAACAGATAACCTATCCCAATTTCAAAGAAAGAGTCAATGCCTCAAAATTATATATATTCATGAGAATTCCTACCAGAAGAATGTCAGCTTTATTCTTAGCAACATTAAGTAGAAAAATAGATTCCCCTGGCTCCAAAGATTTGAGTTTCCAAAAGCTGTGTATCCTTTTCTAGCCAGTATGTGCACCTTCCTTACTAAGAACAATGAAAACAAATATAATATCACACAATTTCCAAAGGAAATCATTTTACTTTGATATCTCAGATTCAGAAATTCTGAAGTAAAAATAAACATGAGATTTCAAATAGGGAGTGTTTGAGATGATCATATTTCTTACATAAATATTTAGAAGGAAAATCATAGAATCTGATATAACACTTATGAAATAAAAAGAATTAAAGTTAACAATAAAATATTCCTCAAAAACATTACAAGTATTTCATTAGATGGACAAATTCTGAGAATCAAGAAGGAAAAACTCCGAAACATAATATTTATTTAAAAGACAATACAGTTTGTGTTGAAGACATTGTTTGCTAGGGAGAGATGGCTTAAAAATGGAATGGAAATTGCAACATTCTTAATTGATTGGACTGGCAAATCAAGCGGTATTGAACCACTTGATTGTCTCAAGGAGTATGCAAGATACCACACAAAAATTTAATTTTATTTAGTTTATTAATATGATCCAAACAGACTTAGTTTAAGAAATGAGCAAAAGACACAAAACAAGATTTGGCTAATCTATACTATACCAAGAGAACCAAAAAAGGTGACAAGATTTTCAGTTGGTGACAATTTTACGATGGAAAGTTAGTTTATTATCTAATATAAAAATACATCTACAAGAGCAACTGTGACTCAGATTGAGCCAGTATGCAACACGTGTGACACCCACCATGGTCAGGGAGGGACCTCACACCCTCCTCAGCTGGTTCACACTATCTGGCCTTTGCCCTGGAGCCCCACAAAACACCCCTCACAGCACAGAGTTTGCAGCCAATTACATTTTCTCCTCAGCCTACAATCAGTTATGTACCATTTCTATGTTCCCCATAACCTCTTTCTTTTTAGATAGTGACAGAGCTCAAGGAAAAAACTCACCTGGCCAGTGCTGAGCAGGGAAAGGGGGAAAAAAAGTACTTTGAGATGGATTCAGGGTAGTTTGGGACTCAGACTCAGAATGGGCACCATCAGAAAGCATTGAGGTCCGTGGGTAATGCACAGAAAAGGACAGAACCAGGTAACGCGGAAAGGTAGGAAGGACCACCGTTACATCTGGGAAGTCACACCAGAGAGCAATAAAGAGGAAGACAACTGGAAGGGAGAGTACTTCCTTTTACACCTTTAAGATGAAAACATTAAAAAAAAAAAAAAAAAAAGGAATATAGAAACCGAATCAACAATTTTAAAAAGTAAAATAACAAGGAGTATTTCAATAAAATGAAATACAGAAGGAGATAAAGAATTCTTTTACTTCCACTTGACTTTATCCATAGTTTTTAAGAGGTTATATTAAGTCAGGCCAGCTTTGCTCTATTTGGGGGTCGATACATTTGATCAGATGTTTCTGAGGAAAAGACGAGAACCCGACTCACATCTCTCAGGCAGCCTGGGAAGAGGGGGAGGGGAGGAAGGGAACACGTGAAAGGAAAGTCTCCAAGAGCTTCGCCCTCACCCTTCACGCCCGAAGTGTCTTTAACCTGCACTTTCGGATCTCGGAAAACCATGGTGACGGAGCACAACAGGATTACGTGCTTAGCGGTGCACGTAATTACAAGCTCGCGGTGCTTAGTGTGCCGCCCAAAACCATGAAGCACAGGAGCAGCTCGAGAGACGCACTTCCACGCAGAGAAGTGGAAGAAGCTCCACACATCAAAGGCTCCTCTTTATAGGGTCTTTCTATATCTGGAGGTAATGCTGTCATCCCTTGAATCTGCAAAGGAAAGAGCAGACATTGCCACTGAGTGTGTGATTTAAGAGCAGGACTGCGGCCAAGCTTGCTCAGCCTTTGCGCTTCTGCAGGGCTTAAAGGGGTGGCGGTATGGATGCTGAAGCTGTGCACCGTCCGGGTGTCGGAACCTTAAGGATTCCCAGCGAGGGGGCGAAGAGGGCCGGACACGCCCTTGGGAAAGAAGAGATAGAAAACACGCTCTGTCTTTTTGTGAAGCTCTCATCCCATTTTATTCCTTCTTCACCCCAACTTTAGTTTTAGAATAGATTGCCTTCTTCAAAGGAAGTGGAATCAGGAGTTTGGGGCCAATCTAAGTAATCACTGAATAAATTCGCAGACATATCAAAAGACAAGATTTGGCTAATCTATACTATACCAAGAGAACCAAAAAAGGTGACAAGAGCCGGACCACTGGGTTTACGGATATCTGTCTGTTCCTTTGATTGTACCTGTTGTGGATTCAGGTAAGATGTAACATCTGATTTCCCCGAAGATTAAAACAAAGTGGGGCTTACCGACCACTCTGCGTTGTCTGTCTTGGAACACCTCACGTTCACCGGCAGGTTAAGGACAATCTTATTGAAGGCAAGACCTTCCTTTTTAGTCCATTTAAACTTATTCATTGCATCCATGAAAGAAAGGTTTTTATACTGCTTGGGGCTTTTAATAATGAAAGGCCAGGTCCTGAATTTAAAATAAATAACCATAATTAGTCATATTCAGAACAAAAGCATTACATGTTTCCATCACTTTTCAACATTCTAAAATAGACTTCATACTTGTTCATTTTTACACACACAGATAACCTAATGCAAAGCACTGATGAACTCTTAAGCAGCTGCTAGAAGAAATACATATAAAATAAGGAGTCTTTTAAAAAAAAACAAAATTCCTCGGTTTAGTAACAGATGGGTATTACTTTTAAACAAATCGTTTTGGCTTAGAAAGCTTCCCCAGAGCCTCCTAATTCCTCACGTACTTGTTTTGGTTCTAGTTAACAATATAGCTGGTAAGCATTCAGTTCTGACGAGTATAATGCTAATGGTGTAATGAAGAAACGTACAGAATCTCAAAAGGGACTGAACAACGTTGGAAATTTCAATTCCATGATGTTGAAAAGCCTGACCGCTGCTGGCTGCCCTGTTTTAGCTTGCCTAAGTGACAAAAAGTTTTGAAAAATTTGAAATGGAACCAGTTTTTTTATTTTTATTATTTTTTTTTGGAACCAGTGTTTTTAATATTCCACTGAGAAACAAATACTCTACAGATGATACCTTCTGCTTCTACTTGCTGCTCTAAAAAACATATGTTAAATGTCCAACAAAGAAGGACGAAATCACAGCAGAATGGCATGGCCAGCTTCAGGGGGTGCTCTTCAGGTGGCGTCTTTCATTAAATATAAGTTTGATATTATTGATTCTTGAAAGAAGGAAAAGTGTAAGTGTTGGCATAGCTCAGAAATTTATATAAACTACTCCATGGACCTTCCAGGAGATTATCATGGGTAACCAGTAGGTATTTGGCTCCCTTGACACCCCAAGAGGAAGTTCCAGTGATTTTCAGTAATTAACAATGAATTAACCTCCAGCTGAGGAATCTCTATTTTTAATATTTGATCTCCACAATTTCTTCATTTAATTATGTCACTACCGACTCTCTCTCTTACACACATAACCTACTCAGGCACATTGAATATTATCTTTTTAATTAAATTAAACATCCTTTATTAATCTTTTACAGTTACGAAGATAAATTTTTCATGTTTAAAACAAAATCATTTCCTCTGTACTCTAATAAGACAATGAGTAATACAATAGGTCATATATGAGAATCTTTATATTCTTTATTCCTAACCTTCTTTTTCCTTTAATTAAAGTCAATATATCTTTGTTGAGTTTTAAATGTACTATTTTGCACAGAGACCTTAAAGTACCATAGACAGCAATGACCATCATACTACATTAAACATATCTAGCAATGACCTTAGATCTATAACACTGTAAATTAAATACACTGTGAAGACCTGCAGAGATACAATCCAGAATTAGTATAAAATAAAACTTGTACATGTAAAAACTTGCATAAACTAAAAATCTGACTTGAAAGAGGACCATTATATTCACATACAATGTCCTTTTAAATACACTAAAAGCTTTATATTTCATTAAATATAAAATAACTTTAAATAAAATATTAAAAATCAAATTTACTTTTCAAAGAGCTAAGGTATTTGTCTTGAAAAAAGGAAAATCAACTTCATCACCAGGGAAATGCTGGGGGTTAGCGGGGTGGGAGTCGGGGGGTGTGATCATCAGCCTGTAATCACCTAAAACACCACAAGGTGGCAATGGAATCTCTGCTAAAGCACTAAGGTGGACGAAGTGCCCTAAATTTTCCGCAGCCTTGCTGGTAAGAGTGAATAGTGTATTACATATGTAGATGAAATCTTAAAAAGTTTTACTGCTAAAACAAATTAGTAAACTAGTATCTGTTTGAGATTTCACAGTATAAAATGACAGAAGAGGTATAAACACATTTATTTACTTACTATAAATATATGGAAAAGGATGTAGGAAAGGGTAGACCCAATCAATCCTATGTTGGAGCCAGCATGACAGGCTGGGTGAGGAGAAGCACGTCACAACCTCCCTGACCTGGCATCTTGTCTCATTTTTATTGTCTCCTTTCCCTTCCTACTAAATTTGTTCAGGCTCCTACTCTGTAACATCACACCAACTAAGTTCCTAACGTTTCCAGCCTGTCCTACACCACACTTCCAGATTACCACTGGAGAAAAGAGAAGGAAAAGATAGAATGAGGAGAAATCCTGAAAAAGTTAATATTTATCCTGAGTATTTTTCCTTAAAAGACTAAGCTGTAAACCAGAAACAGGTAATGCTAAGGTAGCAAGTTCTTCTGCTCTCACTGGGACTGGGACTTAGTTATTAGAAACATTAGGAATGTTCTAGAAAGTAAAACAGTTACATTTCTGCACATCTGGGCAGTGTCCAAATGACTACCCAGATATACATATAAATAGAAGGGTATTATTTATATATCACTATAGTTGATAAAAAGGAAGGATTTAATATTGATGAGTAATTTTCCTGTGTAAGCTTAATTTAATTGACTAGTTGATTTAAAAATACACAAATATGGAATAAACTTAGACTATCCAAAATAATTTTGGAAAAAGAAAAAAATGACAAGTTCGGAGACTTACACGTTACACACTCTTATTTCAAGATTTACTATAAAACTATAATAATAATCGAGTGTGGTATTATAGTAAAGCTAAACATGTACCACAATGAAACAGAACTCAGAGTCCAGAAATTGTCAGTATATGGTGAAATGATTTTCAGCAAACCTTCCAGAGTAATTATATAAGAAAAGGGTAGTTTTTTTCACCAAATGGTTCTTGCACAACTTGATATCTGTGTGAAATACAATGAACCTCAGCATATCCAACACACAAAAAATTATTCAAAATGGATCATCAACCTAAAGCTAAAACTATAAAGTTTTTAGGAAAAAAAACAGGAGAAAATCTTCACAACCTTGGGCAGGCAGCAATTTCTTACGTGGGATATCAAAAGCACAAAACAAACCAAAAATGATAAAACAGACTTCAAAAAATACAGTTGAAAAAGTAAAATCAAGCCAGACTGGGAAAAATTATTTGCAAACGTGTACCTGACAAAGCTCTACATCCAAAGTATAAAGAACTCTTTAAAATTATGAAGGACTCTTACAACTCAATAATTTTTTAAAAAGTAACCCAATTAAATGGACAAGAATTTGAACCATTACGAAGGAACATATATAAATGACTAATAACCATGTGAAAAGAGGCTCTGTATCATGCGTCACGGGGAAATGGAAAATAAAACTACAATAAGATACCACTGCATACACATTAAAATAGATAAAATTTAAAATCTGGAAAATACAAAATACATTGGGAAGATTGTTAAGCAGTAAGAGATCTTATTAATCTGGTGAGAATGTAAGAAGGTACGCTCTTCTGGAGAACATTTTGAGAGTCTTATGCAGTAAACATAAACTTAGTGTACAATCCAGGGATTCCACCACTAGGTGTTAACGCAGAAATTGAAAACATATGTCCATACAAGGATGAACACAATCATGTTCATGGCAACTTTCTTCATAATAGCCACAAGCTGGAAAGAATCCAAATGTCTTTCAACTGGTGAATCGATAAATGAATTTGGGTATATACACACTGGAGAATACTACTCAGCAATAAAAAGGAAAGGACTGCTGCTACATACATACGTATATATTCATGTATATATATGAATCTCAGTATACATTCATCAGTGTGGATGAATCTCAGAAACATTGCAAGTTAAAGAAGCCAGGCACAAAATAGTATATACCATCTTATCCTATTTTCATAAAATCTAGAAAAGATCAAAGCCAATAGATAGTGACAAAGCAGTTTCCTGGTTTCCTGGAGCTTTGTGCGGAGGGGGGATTGTCTCCAGAGGTGTGAGAGAAGTTTTGGCGGTGATGAAAATGCTCTATATCTCATTTGTGATGTGGTTAAACAGGGGTACACATCTGAGAAAACTTTAGAACAGTATACTTAACCATAGGGGCATTTTATTGTATGTATGTTCTACCTCAAGCAATTTGACTTAAAAAAAAATAAAAAACATAACAAACCAACAGAAAAGACACAGTATATACTTTACCAATCAAATTGCTACAGAAGGAAACCAGGAAATCTGACTTAACGAGGCACAACTCCTAATCCTCTGGACACTCCCTGAGCCAGTGAATGCTGGGAAGCACCCAGTAAAGCTGAATCTCCCTGATGGAAGCAAAAGCTTGAGAGCTGCAACAGATTTGACAGCATGATATAAGGCCTGGGACATTCCCTTATGGAAAGGCATTCAGCCCTAACCACTTAGTAAACATCCTCTAATAGATTTTTAATAAAATCTGAGGAAGGAATAACCCATGCATTGTGATATAGAGTCCCACCTCTACACACACACAGCGCTTTACCCTCAAAATACAGAAAAGGAAGTACATAAAAACACATCACCCAAACTTCAAACTGTGGTGTGGAGAGAAAGAAAGCTCTCTCAGATTTGCTTGGAAGGTAGTAAAAATTCACCTATGTTTTACCAGAGCAAAGAGAAGTTTTAAACAGAACTGGCTCAGCGTAAGCAAGAAATGACAAACAACCATGCAAACTTAGGGTGAAAGGAAATTATATCACATTTCATATAAGGAGACAGAAAAAATCAACTCTAGAGGAAGATATAAACCAATTATACTGGAGAGAATTCCCTCAAGTGTTTCACGCTGTAAGTTTATTTAATAAGAACATGAATTCAATTAAACAAGAGCTCAAATACAAGATGATAAAACAACACAATGAGATGAAAAGAGGGATAGCAGACTAAAGGAAATAAACTTAAGACAAAAAAATTAGTACCAAATAAGTGAGAAAAAACAGAGAGCAGAAGAGCGCTTCTGAAAAATTATGGGAAGAAGCTTGAGAAAAATCCCAAATAGATTAGAAAAAAGTCTGTAGATATAAGATAAAATTCCCTTGAAATGAAAAAAAAAGAAGTGAATATATGTACTGAAAGAACACTTTGTGTTTCGGGAAAATTTGATTCATATGCTCAACACTGAAATATGTTCAATTTAACTTATGAATTCTCCAGGTAGAGGAAGAATGAGCCCATTCATCCAAAGACATCTCCAAAGGGGGAAAAAACCCTAAGACCCCAAAATATTATATGCTGCCCAAATATAAATGCAGAAATTTTCAAATATAAAGGAACTCAGGGCACATGGAAGCCCTTCTTGATTAAGCAACTTGAGGACAAAACCCTGAGGAATCAAATTAAAGAACTCAGAAATGCAGAAATCATATAAAGATTAGGGATTATCACTGAATCTATAAAAGTTGCATTAAATATTGTGGAAATTATGTTTTAGAATTAAATGTGAAAATTTAAAATCTTGAGAATACAAAAATTCTAATATAAATAATACATATTTGGAGGTACAAAAGGGAGGTTGGGAGAAAATGTGAACGTGTGAATGTCCTCATCTTTATGATCTAAAACTGAAACATGTTTTTTAAGAAAATGTGTTAATATCTTTTATGATCTATTTTCTCAACATTTGAGAGCTCCTTTATACAATATTATCTCTTGTAGTTAAAAACAATAGCAATGTTTATTTGTTCAACAGTTATTCAATTTTGATTTAGTTTCTTTTTCTTCTGATAAATTAAAACAAAATTAAATTTTAATATTTTTGTTTAAAGCAGTGCACAAATTATAATCTTTCTAATGCTACTCTATTCATCTTCATATCAATACCTACATAGAAAAATGTCTGTAATGACATTCCATTAATGTTAGTGTTGCTTATTTCTAACAGAATTTGGGGTGATTGCTTTCGTCCTCTTTTTTTTTTCAATTTATTTATTTTTGGCTGCGTTGGGTCTTTGCTGTGCGTGGGCTTTCTCTAGCTGCGGTGAGCGAGGGCTACTCTTCATTGAGGTGCGCGGGTTTCTCACTGCGGTGGCTTCTGTTGCTGTGGAGCATGGGCTCTAGGCGCGTGGGCTTCAGTAGTTGTGGCATGTGGGCTCACTAGTTGTGGCTCGCGGGCTCTAGAGTGCTGACTCAGTAGTTGTGGTGCATGGGCTTAGTTGCTCCGCAGCATGTGGGATCTTCCCGGACCAGGGCTCGAACCCCTGTCCCCTGCCCTGGCAGGTGGATTCTCAACCACCACCAGGGAAGCCCCGTCCTCTTTTTTAAACCTTTTTCCGCATTACCTAAACTCTATAATAAAGCCTGTGTGACTTTTACACCTTATCAACATAAAGTAATTTTTTTCCTGCAAAGAAAAACACAAACACCTCTCTTGATTTTTTTTTTTTAAGAAATAGAACAAATAAGGCAGGAACTTTCCATCACATAAACCTCACTGGAACCACACAGACAGTGGTGATGTATGGTGCGGCAGAGAATACAAATTTATCTGAGCTCATTGTCTACTCTGTTATCTGATCTTTGGGAGTTTTTTGTTTTTCCTTAAGCCTTGCCAGATCTGTAGGAGGCAGAGAAAAACTGCATCCCCCAAAACAGACAATTCCTGAGACAGGATGTACTTGTCTCTATCTTTCCGCCAATGCATCCTTTAATCCTAGAATTGCTACAGAATGTTTAAAAAAAAACTGGACACCTAAATAGTCCTTATATTAAAAGCAAAAATAGGAGATTCTAGGTTATATGTTCTATAATATTCCTGTTTAGTATTGTGTCCTAAAACCAAATTAGCGATATTCTTATTAGCAAAACAGAAAAAAAGCACTCAAACCATTTCTCTCTTTCTGATCCTTTCACCAGAACCTTGTTGGTTTGGCCTTTAATGATATTTTTGTCAGTGTGATGACGAACTAGACTTGAAAGTCTGATTTAAAGTCCAAACGTGTATTTTATAACAGAGGCTCTTTTTCACTCATATTTTTGAAGAATAACTATATTTAACCATGTAGTTAAATGGTTTTATGTGGGCAATACCATCTCAAAACTGGCCTTGTTCTTTGAAGCAACCCTCCCTGTCTTGAGAAGTGATGAAAATCCCAACTTCAATATTTCCTGAAGGAGACCAAACGTGCGGACACTGACAGAGCTCGTTGGGACACAGGAGCTGAGTGTTTCAGAGACTTCACACAAGTTGAACACAAAAGAAAATAACTGGACCACAGAACACATTTCATTCATCTTGTAAATACACGGTTTTGAATGTTCATCCAACATTCACTCCAACATTCTCTTGATTAGGAAAAGTTTCTAGTCAATACGTTAAAAATATTCTAAAGGGAAAAAAAAAACTACTTAAGTCTTAGTAAGAAACAATATAATCTCAATATTTTAAAGACAAGACTACATCCTATTGTTTTTAGAATGATGTTTTATGTGCTGTTTTGATTTTTATTGATATTTTATTTACTTATTTGCAACGTAGTTATTGATTGTGAACAAAAAGGCACATGTATCAGCAACCACAATACAAACCCCAGCTCCCCCATTTAGTATGTACTCTATGAGGTTGAACAGATTTTTAATCTCATAGCTTCCATTTCCTCCTCTAAACTGGGATTGCAAATACTGCTCTACCTATTGGAATTGTGTGAAAATATATTAAATGAACTCATGTATGTGAAAATACTTCATAACCTACAACCTAATTTACACCAGCATTTTGTTATTTGTATTTTAGTAGATACAGACTTATTGTCTAGTGGTCATTGGGTTGTCTGGATAAGAACTCAGTAGAACATATCTATGACTAGCAGGTTCAATTTAAAAATAAAAGTGTTTTTAGTTCCTAATTTATAATCCCTATAAAATTTTGGAACAAAAAGGAGACCAGGGCTTCCCTGGTGGCGCAGCGGTTGAGAGTCCGCCTGCCGATGCAGGGGACACGGGTTTGTGCCCCGGTCTGGGAAGATCCCACATGCCGCGGAGCGGCTGGGCCCGTGAGCCATGGCCGCTGAGCCTGCGCGTCCGGAGCCTGTGCTCCGCAACGGGAGAGGCCACAGCAGTGAGAGGCCCGCGTACCGCAAAAAAAAAAAAAAAAGGAGACCATAATTATATTCTCCTTCAGATCTGCATTTTACCACATCCTCATTAAGAGTTTATTTAAGCTCTCCTTAAATACACCCCCTCAAAACTCTATGTGTATCTTTTGCCTAATTACATCAGTCCTTTTCATTTTGAAAAATCCTAATCATTAGAAAATACTTCCTTATATTAAAATAAAATCTACACTTCAAAATTTCTACCAGCCGCCCTAATTCTTTGTGGCACTACTAAGGATGGATAAAACCCTTTTAGTCTACATCAACCTTAATATTAATAATAATAATTAATTAATAATAGTTCTCCATTTCTTCTTCAAACATGTTTCCCTGCACCATTCACATATCCTTACTTTCCCTTTACTCTTCTCTTTCCCTCACCATCTCCCAGAGATGCAGTCAATCAACAAGTCCAGAGAGTGCTACCTTCAAAAGCTAACCTGATTGGAACCATTTCTCATAAACACTATTGGCACCATCCTGGTCCGAGGCACCCTCACCTCTCAACTGGACAATCACAAGTCTCCAGGTAGATATGATTCTTTCCAATCTTGCCCTCCTAGAGTCCCTTCTCAATGCAGTAGCTAAATTAACATTCATAATACCCTATACCCTATAATAGCTTCTCTTCACACTTAAAACCCAAAGTCCTTATGTTGCCTGAAAAGTTCTACACTATACGGTCCCACTTGCTCTTAGACCTCGTCACCTACTCTCTGCCAAATTTCACTCTGCTTCAGCCAAACTCAGCTTCTTGCTGTTCTTTGAACATGCTAACCTCATACCCAACATCCATTATACTGGCTTTTCTCCCTGAAGAGTATACTTGCATATCTTTCTTTGACTGGCTCCTGATCGCTGAGGTCTCTGCTCAAACATCACCTCTTGCTATGGTCTGAATATCTGTGTTCCGACACCCTCCGAAATTCACATGCTGAAATCTTAATGTCCAGGGTGACATTATTAGGAGGTGGGGCCTTTGGGAGGCTCTGTCCTCATACATGGGATTAGTGCCCTTATAGAAGCAGCTTGAGAAAGCTCCCTTGACCGTCTCCCACATGAGGTCACTGTGAGAAGATGGCTGTCTGTGAGGAAGTGGGTCCTCACCAGATGCTGAATCTGCCAGAATCTTGATCTTGGACTTCTCAGCCTCTGGAACAGTGACAGATACATTTTCTGTTGTTTATAAGCTACCCTGTCTATGGCAGTAATGAGTCCAAATGGACTAAGACACCTCCCAAGAGAAGCTCTCACCACCCTACTGAGAACAACTATACACTTCCTTCACTGTCTTGATTATTTTCGTAACATCTTTTAATATCTGAAATTTTATATTATGTTGTTTATTTGCTTATTACCTCTTCCCGACTCTTGCACATAATCTCAAGGGAGCAGGAATAATATTTCTCTTGTTTATAATTTTATCCTAAGTCATTTCTATTATATGCAGTTGTGCACAAAGAGTTAACACAGAAGGCGTGAGACTGCCATCCTTAGGAACACCTGCTTGGAAGGCTGACCTTTGGCTGGCATCAGGGAACTTAAATAGCAAACAATTTCCTATAGGACATAAAACTTTCTCCAAATGATAAGAGTAACTTACTGTACCTAGACTGTCTGTATGAATGATGCTGTTTATGTTGAACACTTGCTTTCCTTCTGGGAGTCTGGAATTTTGCTATTTGCTAAGCAGAGGGCACCTATGTGACCAGCCCCCAATAGAAACTCTCAGCACTGAGTCTCTGATGAGCTTCTCCAGTTGACAACACTTCATATATGTTGTCATAATTTGACGTGGGTGGAATTAAGCACACTCTGTGTGACTCCACTAGGAGAGGTCTCTTGGAAGCTTGCATTTGGTTTCCTGTGGACTTTACCTCATGTGCCTTTTCCTTTTGTTCATTTTCCTTTATATTCTTTCACTGTAATAAATATTAGTCATGAGTACAACTATAAGCTGAATCCTTTAGGTCTTCCTAGAAAACTACTGAACCTAAGAGTAGTCTCAAGGACCCTGGACATAACAAGCAAGAAGGTCCCTTGGACTCCCCAATTGAAAATAATCAAATAGAACAGCACATGAAGGAATCCCATACCATGGTGATGAATCTACTGTGAAAATAAAGCCCATCCTTACCCCTACCACGAAATCCATTTACTACTTACGTGACTGGCCTGTAGATCTCCTTAACACCAATGAACTGAAGTTGCTCCATAATGTCTGGGATACTCGCACATCGAGTCAGGTTAATTCGTGGGTAATAAAGAAGGTATGAGAGACACATTTCATTCCTGGTGCTTAATCCTCCCTGAAAATGGAGATACTTTATTTAGAGACGTATATGTTCCACCAACTCTGACACTTATAGAACACAAGCTGCAAATGTTATGCAGTTTCTTCCTGTATTGAAACGTCATAAACCTTAAAGCTGAAAAATCATCACTTAAAGGCCAATTTGGTTTTTCAAAAGATAGTGGCACAGTTAAAAATTAATAAAGTTATTTCCATCTCTTTAAAAGCTGCCTTTCTTAAATAACTTAATAATCTCCTCAAAGTTCAGAGTATGTGATGTAAACTTCTCACCACAGTGAACATTTCAGAGGATGTTCAGTAACAAGATACCGATCGGTCAGTGTGATGGAATCTTTGCCTGATTGCACTGAGTTTTCCATAATCTTGCTGTCATGTGTATAAACATCAGCAGCTGCATACCACAGGGGAGGCACAGTTCACAGTTTGAATCTAAGTAGTAAATTAGGTACTAATTAAAAAAGAAGAACGGCATCTGGAGTTGCTACAACAATGTCCAATTTTCAACCAAAAGTTATTAAACATGAAAAGAAACAGGAAACTATGATCTGTATTCAGGACAAAAAGTTAGTAGAAATAAATTGTGAGAGGACATGGATGCTGGATTCAGCAAAGACTTAAAAACAGACATAAATATATTTAAAGAGCTAAAGAAAGATGTTCAAATAATTAAAGGTAAATATGTGAAAAATGAGTGAACAAATAAGGAATGACATCAGACAAAGGAAAACATTAGAAAAAAGAACCGAATAGAAATTCTAGAGTTGAAAGGTACTATAACTAAATTAAAAATTCACAGGATGAGCTCGAGAGCAACTTGACATGGCAGAGGAAGGAAGCCGTGAACTTGAAGATCAATCAATAGCAATTTCCCAACCCAAAGCACAGAGGAAAAAAGACTAAAGAAAGTGAAAACACCTCAGAGATCTGTAAGATAATATTAAATGTTCCATGTATGTAATTTGAATTCCAGAATGAGAGGGAAGAGAAAAAAAGAATAGAAAAAATATTTGAAAAAAATGGTGGAAATCCTCCCAAATTTAGTGAAAAACATTAACTTACAGACCCAAGAAGCTCAATAAATGCCAAAGGTAATTATGAAGACAGCCATACCTAGACACATCAGAGTCATATTGCTAAAAGACAAAGAGAAAATCTTGAAAGCGGCAAAGAAAAACGATACATTGCATATAGGGGAACAGTAATACAGTGAACAACTGACATTTCATCATAAATGATGGAAGTAATAAAACGATATTGGAATCACATTTTCAAGTGCTCCAGGGAAAAAGAAATTAATCAAAAATTCTGTATCCAGCAAATCATCTATCTTTCAAAAGTGAAGGTGAAAAACATAGTAGTGTTGTTCATAGTTATACATTAATGTAGTGGTTAATGTGCAATGATTTTACAAACTGCAAAACAGAATGCTTTGCACTTGATGCAGGATTGGGCAAAAGGAGAAGCTGATCTCCTCAGTGCAGCTGACACCTCAGTAAATATATTTAATTTGTTCCTGAGCTGGGTTGGCTATTCAGAGTTATACCAAATTGTAGGAAGGGAATTGGGCTTTTGTATTCTCACATCAACCAGTCATTGGCTGCTGGCTGCCCCACTGAAGAGAGTATAACTTTAAGTGGGTCATTCCTTGACACCGATGGCAATGTCCAGTGAGGGACACACTTCTGCTTTTTTTCTATTGTATGTTTGTCTTATGTTATGGATTTATAGAATTTATTTTATATGCTGGATACTAATGCTTTGTGTATTGCAATTTTTTTTTTCAGTTTAGAACTTATCTTTTCACTTAATAGTGTTTTTTGGGTAACCAAAAGTGTTAAGGTAATCAAGTTCATCAATCTTCTAATTTATAGTTTGCACTTTTTATGTTCTGTTTAATAAGTTCTTACCCCAAAGTACTAAAGTTATATTTATATATATTTCTCCTAGTGGTTTTAATATTTTGTTTTTCACATTTTAATGTTTAATCTACCTAGAAATTATTTTTTTGTGCATTGTGGGAGATAAAGATGTAATTTTATTTTTGTCATCTGGATACCCAACTGTGCCAGTAATTCTTTAATGAAAAAGTCCATCCTTTGCCACTTATCTGAATGCCAGTTCGATCTTAAACCAAGTTCCCATACAGGGGGTTTGTAGGTCTGTTTCCAGGATCCCTATTCCAGTACACTCTTCCAACTCTGGACGCAAACCACACTATTAATCACCATAGCTTTAAAATAAGTCATCAAATCTAGTAGCTTGTTTCCCATCTTGTTCTTTTTAGTAGTGTCTTGCCAATTCTTAACGCTTTGCTCTTTTATGTAGATTTTACAATCAACTTGCTCCGTGTAAAAGCTAAAACTGTAACATTTTTAGAAATTTTTTTTAAAAAAATAGGAGAAAACCTTTGGCTAGGTGAAGATTTCTTAGTTAGACACCAAAACCCCAAATCATAAAATCTCTCTGATCTTTCTTTACTGGAATTATATCAAATTTATAAACCAATTTAAAAAGAAAAAAAAAGAAAAAGAAAAAGAAAGATTATCTTTGTTTCACTGAGCTTTTCTATCCATGAACACAGTATCTCTTAATTTCTTTAGGTGATCTTTAATGTCTTACATAATGACTAATAATTTTCTCCATAGAGATCAAACACATCTAATGTTATTTTATTTCTATAGGATTTATAGCCTTAAATTGAATTTTCTTGAGATAATTTATCGTACACTAAAATACAATTAACTTTAGATTTATCAGTTTGGGGGAGGTTTTGATGTGGAAAATTACAATATCTGTAAATAATGTTTTATTTCTTCGCTTCTTCCTTTCTGATCTTTATATCTCATTTTTTCTTTTCTACTACGATATTGAATAAAACCAGTGATAATAAACATCCTTGTCTTCTTCCTGACTTTAAAGAATTACTTCTAGCATTTCACTTAGTTTGATATTTGCTATAGATTTTTCACAGCTAATGTTTATCTGGTTAAGGTAATTCTCTCCTATTCCTAGTTTGCTAAATGTCCTTTATTCCCCCCATGACTGACAAATTTTATGAATGCTTTTTCTGCCCCTGTTGAAGTGATCATAAGTCTTTTTCCTTCGATCTCTTAATGTATAATGGCATTAGTGTATTTTCTAATTTGAACCAATTTTACATTCCTTAGTTAAGCCCAAATCAGTCCTAACGTTACAGTCTTACATAATGCTGGATTTGGTTTGTCGATACTTTGTCAAAGTTACTTCCCTCTGGTGCACGTTGTGGACCTTTCTCGTATTGCCCATATCAAGTTTCAGTATTAAGCTTATGCTAACTTCCTAAAATGAGTTGGTAGAAGGTGTTCCCCCTTTTTTTGTGCTCCCTGGAAGAGACCGAGGAAGGCATGAGTGATTTATTTCTTGAATGTGTGGCCGAACTCCCCAGTAAATCTGTTGGGACCAGATTTCTCTTTGGGTCAGAAGCACTAAGGTCATGGAATTTATTCTTCCTTTTGAAGTCTCGATTCATCTAAGTCCAGACTCACGCGCATGGTCATTAGTGACCACAGGTCTTTATAATAATATTTGGTGAGGAAAAACTGAAAGACTAAGGATAGCTTTTCCTGAAGGGGTCACTAAATTACACTGCAAATATTACCAAAGTATCATTAGTTAATCTGATAAAATGCTAAAACAGCTCTGATTTTACCTTTATGATGATTCATGTTCAAGACGTTCAGGAATTTTGCTTCCAAATGCAAAAAAGTGAATGCTTTTCACTTATTTCTCTTCTAAGATCAAAGTTTATTCCTCCTCCTCCACAAATAAATTTTAATAATAATAAAATTCTTCTTACCCAAGTCATCCGGGCTCTATCTTTTGTGTTGTAGCGACACTCAGTAATTAGATTATCTCCCTAAAACATAAAAGTAGAAGCTTTCAGATTGGCGTTTCATGTTCTATTTATCTAATACATTTGTAGACCAACAGTTTAATTTGCTATATGAATGCATGCATTAAGTACTTTGATTCATAAGAAGACCTTTGATCTATTAAATTCTAGGTTTGCTCGTATAATAAGCAAACAAAGAAACAAATAAGGCTCTCTTTGTTCAAGCCAGACTCCACCATGTTCTAGCTGCATGACCTAGGTAAGGAAATGACTCAACTGGGCACAATTTGTTCATCTAAAAAATAATGATAAAAATAGCACTTATCTTGCACAGCTGTTGGGAGATTACATGACAGAGCACACATTTAGCTCTTAGTGCAGATAAAACACTTCATAAAAGCCACAGATACTAGTTATTGTGATTATCTCCTCATTTACATTATTTTCTTTAAAGGTCCTTAGGTATTCATTTTCTTAAAACAGATTTATGAGGCAAATTACTAGTAATTTATTTTTCCCGTACTTTCCAACCTTTTGAACAGTTCTGCACATAATGAAAATAATTTTTTATGGCTCCCCAGTCAGGTGAGTGGACAGGCTATTCATCAGAGGGAGTGAGCTCTGGGTAATGGCCCCCAGATTTGTCCTCCCTGCCTAGATATTCAGAGAGCCCAGAGATCAGTAGCTCAACATACTTATACCCTACTTATGGCACACCAGTTATGTGTCACAAGGAGTTCTGAGATAACCCAATAAAACTGGGTGGAGAGTCCCAAGACAAGACAACACCATAAAATGGAGGGTAGTCCTTAAGAATCTTGAGATCACTGTTTCTCAAATTTCATCTTCCTACTCTCAGGGTGTATCAGGGAATTTCTGCATGTAGAAAAGATATTGCTATTACTCTCACTTCGTAACTAGTATAAGTATCTGACTTTTAAGAAGAGAATAAGGGTAGGAATTTATATAACTATTGAGCTTGATGGCCATTAAACAAAAAATTTGACAAAATGAAGCATCATAAAATTTTTTAAATTCTTCATTATTATAAAACATAAAATCCTCTTCTGTGTCCTTCCACTAGAACCCCAAGTACTGTTGCAAGCTGGATTACACACAATAGAATAATTAGCTATGTCCAAATATCTTTGTCAAATGAAAGAATTACCTTATATTCATTTTTACTGAAATGAAACTTCCAAAAACTATCTTATGGTGAAAGCAAACTTCTGATCTTACCGTTACCTGAACTGCAAGCCAAAGGATTGTTAACTGGGGAGTCAAGTAAAAAAAAAAAAAAAAAAAAAAATGATGCTTACGCACAAAACCCAAGTTTTTATTTTCTTTGTAAATCAACAACTTGAGTTGCCCCTGGGAATAGTAAGAAAAACGAGTTTCAGTTTGGGAAAACAGAGCAAACACATTCCATGTGGCTTGTGCGACAGCCACGTGGGTGGCTTTGAGGATATGGATGAGCGAGTTATTTCACCAGTAGAAACCTGGCTAATTCTCAGCAGACCTACGTCTCAGGACTTTGATGACATTCAGTGAAAAAGAACAAAACAATCATACTGGTAAGATTGTTCGTTCTTCCTTTAGGTACTGAAACTCCTGGAAATTGAAGTCAAAATCATCATCATAAGCGAGTAATCTCATTTCCTCCCCTTTGCGAAAATGACGCAGCCGGATGCCTCTGCCTGCCAGGTGAGCGTGGAGCAGAACAGCAAACACGTGGATGCCACTTGGTTTTTCAACTTCCAAAGCCTACAGGGGACACAGAGAGGCCTGATTAGCCCAAATAAGCTCAGACAGTTCACCTTAAAACAGACTTGTAGAGACAACTGAGAAGAAACGCTTACACAATTTGAGTGAATGCATGAGCTGCCAGACATTTTGAATTTGGATTTTTCCTGACTTATACCTAGCAGTGATATCTTTGTGAAGCAATACTGGCTGGGAGAAAAGAAAAGGAACTAATGCTTGCTGAGGACCAACTGGACCACTTCTAAATATTATCTTTCTTCTTTCTTCTTTTAGTAGGTAAGAAAGCAGTCAAAGCTCCTGGCAGAAAGATTCCAGTACGTTGGTAGCTTGCACATTGAAACTCTTAAAAGGAGAATCTATTCCCACTTTTCCAGATGAGAAAACTGAACTGGGAGAGTGAAATTAAATGAAATGCTCATGGTCCTACAGCTAGTGGTTGATGTCATGGCAATTTAATTCATGGTCTAAATGGCTTAAATAACTCAGAAGAAAACAATCTTTCCACTCCACCAGTCTGCCACACTGTCTACAACCACAATATCCTATAATTCATAAGGAATACTAACCATGTCGAAATACTTTAATTCAAGGAAAAAGAACTATAAATGGAAGCAGCCATTATGAAATACTTATATATGGTTTTCTCTTATCCAATATGTATTTTTATATTAGTTATTCTGGCTCTTTGGTTAAAGAAGGGAAGGCAACTACAAATCAGAGAAAATGAGAAAAAAATGAAAATGAATCATGGAGAAAACAAATATGGATAAAAGATAAAGTTGAGAAAGGAAAAGGGGACTACACAAACAAAGGTCAAAATTGTAAAAGAGAAAGTGAAGTATCCACTATGAAACAATCAAAGGAGGGGAAAGGAAGGAAAACACCCTGAAAATTATTCCTGTCTTTAGAATTCTACACCTGTAGTCTTCAAGATTTAAAAAAGCAATAAAGGTCTTGCTAAAATTGTAAATAATTGTTTTACAGCATGACAACAAGAAAAAGATTAATAATAAACTAACTTGGAATTTTCCAAACATAGTTTCTAAGAGCATAGATTAATCTGGAAACAGCAGCTCACAGACTCAGACATAGCATACCTCTTCCAGGCATTCCAGGGTGCAGTGACCCTCAGACCGGAAATCAGGCAGGCCTGGAGGGATTGTGTGGAAGAGGCTTACCCAGAGGCCAGCCTCAATCACCCCAGCGTCGTATTTCCTTATATCTGTCGTGTGAAATAACCTCAATCCAGAATTATCTAATAAGCCTGGAACGAGCGTTTAAACAAGAATAATTAAAAGTGAGTTTAAGTTCTTAAAAAAGAAAAAGTTTTCCAGATTCAGTTGAAATGGGTTCATTGGCTTTTCTTAATAATCTCACAAGGGAAAGGAGTACAAGCAAAGATTAATGGATGGCAACATTCAGCTTCACAAAGAGGTATTAAAAGACGAGTCGCCATATGGTCTGCAACCATTCTTGACTTACACAGCATACCATAGGAGACACATTTGTGTTGACTAGCTGATATATTCCACAATTACCTAATATGAAGACAGAACGAAAATTCTAAAGTCATTCATTAGAATATAGAATAACTCAACAGGAGTTTCATTGTACATTGTTTTGAGGTGAAGTTCAGTACCATTTACATAGAGGTGAAAACCCCTTGGTCTAGAAACCATCTGGTGATGGAGAAAAGTATTAATGGTTAACTTTCTTTATAGTTTATTACCAGTCTTTTAATAATTCATCACTCATTCGATCAACAAACAGTTATTAAGAATCTATCATGTGAACAGCACAACAACAGGCACAGTGGGGAGGAAAGATGAATAAGACACATCTCTTTCTGTGACATAAGTTATCATAAGGATGGACAGTATGAGCCCCAACACTTCATAAATCCGTTCCACTATAAAATTAATTGCTTCTTCTCTGCAGTGGTGACTTACCTACCTGTGACTACCGAACTGACCTTTGATCAATTAACATATATATAATTTTGTATTAATTGTTGTGATTATTTTATTGTTTCTCTTTTCCCCTACACTATAATGTCCATGAGGGTGGGGACATTATGTTGTTAAACACAGACCCAGCACATCATTGGTGCTCAGTATTTGCTGAAAAATTGCACGAATCAGTGTAAAATAATAACTTTAAGTTACTTCTGTTGATAATTTCATATTAAATCCTTCAATTTTTTGGCTTTGGAATATTACATAGTAAATTCAGGTGTAAATACTTACCTCTCTTCATTTCAACATCATATTACACAGTGTCACTGCATAAATATTTTTGAGTATATTTATGGTTTGCCTATCACACAACAAAATGCTTAATATTTTCTAGTGTGATGAATGATAGTTTTTTATATATGCTTTTAGAAAGAAAACATTTTGTAAGCACCATGTATTTGGGACTAATTTACATCATAAAGGGAAAAGTCTATTATTCTACTTCCTGGTAAGTAATATGCAAATTGCTTTTTAAAATTAGTGATCACATGCGCCCATTTGCCTGGTTCATCGCTGGTTAATGACTGTTGTCCCAGTGTAACTACTAATAGTGCCCTTTTTCATTCTAATAAAAGTATCCTAATTGGATGACAAATGTATAGGTTAATTCTTTCTACCACTGGATGCTATTTTATTTTAAGTCTGTTTAACTCTGTTAAAATAAAAAGTTACAAAACTTTTAAAATCATAGGTAAAATGTATAAAAAATACACTTACCTTCCTTATATGTTGGATTGTCGTAATGGACTTCCAGGAGCACATAATGAGGGTCTAACGGAGTACCGAGGGATAATCCAACATGAGGTGGATAGGAAAAACCCTAAACAAGCAAAATTCCATGACAAACTGTCCTGTGAAAGTCCCTCAGAGCTCTGTTCCACCCAAAAGCCAGCCATTCTCAACGATATTTCAACGTTTTTCAACTCCATTAATCTATAGTTGATCAAATAAAATGGCTTAAGGAAAGAATTACTTCCTATGGAAAGAAAAATAAACCACCCTCATATCAAAAATACTATATAGGGCCTCCCTGGTGGCGCAGTAGTTAAGAATCCACCTGCTAATGCAGTGGACACGGGTTCGAGCCCTGGTCCGGGAAGATCCCACATGCCACGGAGCAACTAAGCCCGTGCACCACAACTACTAAGCCTGTGCTCTAGAGCCCGTGAGCCACAACTACTGAGCCCACGTGCCACAACTAATGAAGCCCGGGCACTTAGAGCCCATGCTCCACGACAAGAGAAGCCACCGCAATGAGAAAGCCCGTGCACCGCAATGAAGAGTAGCCCCCTGCTCGCAGCAACCAGAGAAAGCCCACGCACAGCAATGAAGACCCAACGCAGCCAAAAATAAATAAATACATTAAAAAAAATGTATATAGAGTTTTACATGTAAGTGTTAGACTCGTAGGGGGAAAAATGATCAATTAACTTCGTTACATCTCAGTAATCATTGGCCCACCTCTCCACCAATGGCCCACGCAAAAATGACAGTCTCGCACGTGAGGAAGGCATCGGGCATGTTAGGGTGGTAGCACTCGTGGCCGTGGTCCAGGACGCTGTCGCTGAAGTTGCTGCTGCACTGATAGAGCAGGATGTGATGGACCAGACTCTCGTGGCCTCTCTGTATCACGGGCTTAACCTAAGCAAGCACAGGTGAATGCAGTGAATAAAAACACCCTGCAACACCCTACGATAAGCATGAAATGAGCATAAATGATTATTAGTTTTTCAAAGGAATAGTTTTCTCATCTACGTAATGGTTATGTGGCTGAAGCATAATTTGTTCTGGAGACGATGACAGTGATGATGATGATGGTGCTGACAGTGATGGCAGTGGCAAAGACAATGGCAACAGCAAAGATGCGATAACCATTTACTCCTCCGAGAATCCTAGGACTTCACTAATCTGTTGTTTGCTTTTTTAAGTCACTGTTGTTTCCCTTAACATTCTGCATAGCAGCTGTTTCAAAACTTGCTTGCTCTCTTCCAGGTTTTACTTTGCCCTGGCACTCTCTGTCTCTCTCTGTCTCTCTCTCCATCTCTCTGTCTCTGTCTCTCTTTCACATAGAAAAAAAAAATCACACAGGCATAAACGCCTTCAGTCTCCCTCTCTACCACCTCAAAATGTTATCTTTACCCAACCCTACTGGCAGTAATAGATCATGTATCACCTATCTATCTATCTTTCTATCATCTATCATCTATCTATATGGTACAGACCATAGTGCTAGGCACAAAGGAGGGCTCAGTAAAGGATATTTTTATTTTAGTGATTAAAATCAAATTCTAACAAGAATGTTACCATTAGAACTTAGGAGAGAAAAAGTCACTGTAGCGATGCACTCCTGTGACACTGCTGAAATTAGAAGAAGAAAACTGGTGAAAATAGAATGAGTGGTAAAGTTGGTCCTGAAAGCGTGATTTAGGTGACTATGCTGCTTCCATTGTCCCTTCTGTAAGTCCCTTCAGAACATTGTCCAGGAACCCAGAATGAGCTAAAAGCACATTCTAACAACCCAAAGAGCCTTATATCCAGAGGAAGTGGACGAGCCCTGTACTTAGCTTAGCTGGGCTATAGGTGTTGCCATTAGTTACAGGGCTCTTTGAACCTTCTGTTCATCTGCCAAAGAAGGCCTGGTGTGTTCCTAAATTTCCAAGAGTTTAGCTGTCTTAGAGCTCGTCCACATTTGTGCTTTTAGCCCTAACGACTCAAATGCAAAAAGTTCATTTTAAAATCCTTGCTTTAGACAGTCATAAAGGTGAAGTGTTTTCAGCTATTTTCTCCTAAGTCTCTCCATTTTGATTTTCTAGTTTTCTTTATATATATATATATGTTTATATATATATATATGAAAATCTCAGCAGCCAAAGAGAGAAGCAGTAGGCAGTGAGTAGAGATCTGAACGGGCAGTCAGAGGTTCAAGTTTTTAAATCCAGCTTTTCTTTTGTGTTGCATAGAGTCCTGCCACACCTAACCCACACGTACATTTTTAACATCACATTCACAGAAAATGACGCTGCACGTGGTTGTGTTTGCACTCGCCTCATCTCTAGAGGATCGTGTGCCCTGAAGACAGAAACTATTTTCTATTTTGCTTGAAAATGACAGTTATTGTTCAGGCATGATTGCGTAATATATAACAAGTACACAGAAGGACAGCCCAGGATTTCTACGAGATTGTAGTTTGCATATTTAGTTTGAGCTGTTTTGCGAGTACTTATTTGGGCACCTCGGTACTCCAAGGGGGACAGGAAACTGCTAATATGTCCGTAGTAAAATATTCAGGCACATGTGAGGTTTTTGTTATGTGCCTTCTAAGTTCAGGCAGAACCTATAGGTTGTACCGAGCTCTACAAGGTAGGTCCTGGATAGGAGCCCTTAGGGCAAATGAGGGTTGGCTGATGCCAAGGCAGCTACATAAACTAGAGGCCTTGATAATGGCACAGCAAGAGGGCGCTAAGAGAGGGTGGGGGCAGAGTATGTGAGGCTGGGTGGTGCCTGTCTTAGAGGAGCTTCAAATAAACTTCTTAAAAAAAAAAATTCTTTAAGAACAAGTGCCTTTGTATGTACAAAGGAAGTGCTGAAGCCAACACCAAGTTGCCAAGCTAACAATGCATTCTAGGAGCAATAACAGTAACGTCTGTCTTTTATTTAGCACCTACTAACTACCAGCCACTATTGAGCCATTTCACATATTTCATTTACTATTTATAACAAATCTACAAGGTAAATGTTATTGTCTCCATTTTACAGATGAGAAAACTAAGACTCAGAGGTTTAGGCAGCAAGTTCAAAGTACCATGGCTAGGAAGTGGTGGATGGAGATTTGAAACTAGGCTGGTCAGACCCCAAGGTCAGTACTCTTCTGCTGCAACACATTGTTGAAGGAAGATGCGTTGGAGATGCACCAATGACCTTGGAGGTTGCTCCCAGTGAGCGGGCGGATGAAGGGCTTCACAAAAGGCAAGTTGCCGACAGCTGTCAGGCAGATGTCAATGCCAGGAGGTGCTTTCAGAGCCACTATGAAAATCCCCATGCCATACTGCCATCAGGGGAGCAGTGCCAGACTGGGAGGGAGCGTCATGCCTGGGGAGTCTCCTGCCCTCCTTGCCACCCAGTCCAAGTACCCTTAGCCTCTAGGGAGAGGAGACAGACTGTGACCTTTAACTGTGCTCTCTCCTAAGGAGAGCAAATAACAAGGTCTCTCCTCAAAACTCAGTGAAGGCTTTAAGGAGAATTAAATTGCAATCCAAGCCCCAGGTTACAAATGGATAGTACAGCCTAGAAAATGAGGATTTCCTAAGAAAAATACACTCATAAAACAAGAAGGAAACTTACTGCAGGCAAACCTAGGTACTGATCATAAGAAAATATAGGAAGCCCTGGAAGAAGTGAAGCCCTTGGAAAAAAAGAATTTTTTTCTACTGTGAGACGAAAGAGACAAAGAAAGAGAAGTGCCTGAGGATGACACATAAGGGTAACTACTGAATGAAGAGGCCACGGACGGAGGAAAAATACGAGTCAGCAAACTCCTGAAAAGAGGAGAATTTCTTGATAGAGAATTTTAAGTTGACCATGGGGGATAATTAAGTGAGACACCAAGAATATCCCCACGGATGGGAATAACCCGACAGTGCAGGGTCCAAGTTCCAGGGAACGTGAGCTCCTTGATGAGAGCGGCACAGGGCCATTGGCTTACGGTGCCCATCACAGGAGAGAATTTCCCACAAAGCTTCCTGTCATGCTTAAGAGCCTAGTGACGCCAGTGCATGGCTACCAATCACCAAATGACAGCTGCACGTTATCTTCTGCTGCCGCAACCTGTTCCACAAACACCTGAAGCAGTCACAGCACTTGAGTTTTATCCCCTTTGGTGATATCCTTCTTTTCTCCCAAGTAAGGCTGAGGCAGAGACCCGTGAGTACATCTGAGGAAGGAGAGTGAGGTGCACCAGGGGTCCATGACTCACACTGCTTGTTGGCTGAATGCAAACATCAACACTACTCTTTCTCGTGCTCTTGGTAACAGTCCACAGGAAAGAATTTTCCTTTGGCATCACTGCCTTGTTTGAAACAACGGCGGAGTGCTATACTTTTGTATTTAAATATTTCCGAGACAAATAAGGCTGTAAGGCTTATTTGTCTATCAGTGCTATAAGGGGCAGCACTTACAAAGGATTTCCTATTTTGATTACTACTTCATAGGTGTCACATTATTATCACAGTCAAAATGGGAATGCCAAAAGTTGCCTCTATTCAGAAAAGTATTACAATGTTAGAAATTGTCACAGAAGGTCATGGCAAGATAAAGTACACAAATATAAACAAACTGGCATTCCTGAGACTGTCATGAACATTTAATTGAATTTTGCTTTTAGCTGGCTGTATGCCAGCAGAAGAAATAAATAAAAAGAAATATTTTTTAAAAGTGCCTATGGAAGTGGGTGGCAATGACACCCACCTCATGACATATTAAACTGTGTGATTGATTACTGTGTTCTTGCACAAAGCTGGAATGTACAGACCTAGAGCAGATGGTAGGCCGGTACGCCCACCTTCGTATGCAACAGAAGCCAGGGAAGGACGGCCTGGCAGCCGCGGGTTATCTGTTAGCATGGGTGCAAACTAAAACACAGCCGGAGAGCAAAAACGCAGATGAAAAAGAGAGGGAAGTCTTCAACCTGAAGGATTTTAGCAGGTAAAACAACCCCTCCAGTTAGTTCAAGAAACTGGAACTTTGGGATACTCTTGAGAGGACTTAGCAGTAAAAAAGAGAAGAAGAAGAAGAAGAAATAAAAGCTGCTAAGCATAGGCAAGACAAAGATGAAAATTAACATCGACGGTAAAATGACCTAGACATTGAAAAGCCCCAGATATTTATACTGTTTCTCATGACCCCATCTTTTCTTGACCTCTTTAGTCAGGTCAAAGCAAAGTCCCTGCAACACCCAGACTACTTAATAACTACTTATTGAATGGAAATGAAGTGACTACTCCCTTTTTCATGAAGCCAACATTAAGGAGGCTGAGTCATCAAATGCAATGCCTCCTAACTTCCTGACCATCTCAACTCCAGTGACTTATGCTGCATCCCACTTCCCTCACCATCTCCCAGAGATGCAGTCGATCAACAAGTCCAGTGAGTGCTACCTTTAAAAGGTAACCTGATGCCAAGGAGAAACAAAGCCTGTGCGCCACAACTACCGAGCCTGCGCTGTAGAGCCTGCGAGCCACAACTACTGAGCCCACGTGCCACAACTACTGGAGCCCACATGCCACTACTTCTGAAGCCCATGTGCCTAGACCCCGTGCTCCGCAACGAGAGAAACCACTGCAATGAGAAGCCCACACACCACAACGAAGAGTAGCCCCTGCTCGCCACAACTAGAGAGAGCCCGCGCACAGCAACGAAGACCCAACACAGCCAAAATAAATAAATAAAATAAATATATTTATTTTTTAAAAAAAGGTAGCCTGAATGTAACCATGTTTTCTCAACTTTCAAATATCAATTACCTTAGTACTAACACTTGCAGAAAGAAACCTATTTTTTGCTTAATTCCCCTACACTGGGTTGAGCAATGTTCCTCCAAAATTCATGTCCACCTGGAACCTCAGAATGTAACCTTGTTTGGAAATAGGGTCTTTGCAGATGTAATTAGTTAAGATGAGTTTCCACTGGCTTAGGATGGGTCCTAAATCCAATGACTAGTTCTTAATAGAAGAGAGAGAAGAAGATTCAGACTCACACACACACACACACACACACACACACACACACACACACACACACACACACACACACACACACACACACACGGAGATGGCCACGTGAAGACAGAGGCAGAGACTGAAGTCAAGTTGCCACAAGCCAAGTAACCCCAGAAAGCAGCAGAAGCTGGAAGGGCCAAGGAAGGTTTCTCCCTTAGAGCCTTCTGAGAAAGCATGGCCCGGTCAACACCTTGATTTTGGACTTCCGGCTGCCAGAGCTCTGAGAGAATCAATTTCTGCTGTTTCAAGTTACCCAGCTTGTGGTCATTTATTATGGAAGCTCTAGGAATCTAATACAGCCCCCCATCTCAATTTTTTTAAATAAAAAACTAACAATTCTCAGATTTTTACACCTGTACCCAGGCCATGGTTGTCTCTGCATTTGTTTGTGATGTGAACTTATCACAAATATACATTGTTTCCTCTTATTTGAATAGATCTGTAGATTAGTTAATAATATTGTATCAAGGGTAATTTCCTGGTTATGATAATCAAACTAAGTAAATGTAAGATGCTAGCATTTAGGGAACTCTACTATTTTTACAACTCTTTTTGTAAGTCTGATATTATTTCAAAATAAAAAGTGTAAAAAGTAAAAACAAATAAGATTCATTATCTATAGCTAAATATATGTGTTATCTTGCTTTTGTTTTTATTTTTGGTGGGTAAAAAAGAGGGGGATAAAATGCCCTTCTTGACTGGTCTAAGTATACTGAGCTCAGTGAGAAAAACAGGAGATGATTAGAGCTCTTATGAGCAATTTTCCTATACTTATTCTTCCAAGTCTACCCATTTAAGATGTGACTTGCTGGAACATGAGTGGAACATAGCTCTCCAAAACCAACTTGCAGTCTAATAAATTAAAAATTAAAACAAAAGGAAAGAGGTGATGGGTGGAATCTGTAATGAGCTGGAAATTTTGTAAATCCCCATCACCACTTTTCTTCCTGCCCATTCTTGTTCCTGGCATCCCTCTTTACATACGCACCTGAAGCACAAGTTGCTGTCCATGTAATAGCAGGTAAACCAGCTCTGACAAAGGTTATCCAAAGGGCACCTGGCTCGTAAAGTGATGCAGCCTATGAGAACATTTCAGCCAGAACTAGTAGTATAGATAGACGATTATAAGGTCATGTGACTATTTGCTTCCCTCTCTCCCTTTCTCCCTCTTTATCTTCATCCCTGATGGGGAGAACTCTTTGAGAATGACAATATATCTGACTTTTAAGAGGCACCCAAATTGAGCAAGAGAATGATATCACTGTCCCACAGGTAATCCACTCTGAAAAAGTTCAGGGTTCAAAGCAAAACCCGACTTATTGATATAGTATCAAGAGGTCACAGCTTGAATGGACTTGGCAGCTAAAGCCCAGGAAATCATGTCCAAATCAGATGGAGATGACTAAAAGGAATGAAGAAAAGGGAAACACCGAGGGAAAGGAGATCGCTGGGAAATAATTCTCTCCGTACTGCAATCCTGAACTCTCCTAGGAACTACCGTCTTCACGCATGACCATGCCCGTGCAGCCACAACTGACCAGTCCAGGGATGGGTGCCCAATGCATCCATCCTTTCTGGGGATTTTCAAACTATGAAGAAGAACCCACTGCCTTCTAGAAGGTGGAGACTGTGGAAGAAGCCAGCACGTGGTGAGCTACAATAACGTCAGCACACAGGAAAGTGCCAAAGCCAAGGCAGTCTGAATACCTAACAGGCTGTTCCTGAGACCAGCTGCCTCTCTGCCACTCTGTGGCTTACTTATTCAACCTTTCCTCGTATTTCATGAATCAGTACATTCCTTTCTATTTCCTAAGCTAGTTCAAGTTGGGTTTCTGTTACTTGCAACCAAGAGCCCTGATTAATAATCACACAACTATGTATCATCAACTTATCAATATGTGTGTGCATTTATGTATGTGCTATCTGAAAATATCTTTTTTTCTCTTAGGAAACTTGCCATATAAAAATGCTTTGCTTTTGTTTTACTCTTTTATCTTAATTATTATTCTTAACTGGATCTGGGTAAGTTAATAACAAAGTTACTTCAATAAAATGCCCTTAATAGGCAATATGGGGGGAAAAAATCACCCCCTCTAACACACATAAATGTCTCTCTCCCTTGCTTATTGATTTCTGAGATTCCACGTAGGCACTTAGTAGTAAGGCTGTTTTACTTGGTGAACATGCAAATACCCTTGAGAAAGGTAAAACATTATGATTTACAGTCATTAATTTCTGCATGTGAATGAATGAGGTACTTTTGCCAAACACTTCACGCATATTAAATAAATAAAACAGAAAATTACCCTTAAGAAAGTTCATAACAGCATGCTCAGTGTATGTACTGTTTTTTGAATTTTTAATAGACTATTCATGAACTCTAAGATAGCTTCTGGCCCTAAATTTATATATTAATTTTTGGTTAACTGAGATATTTAATAAGCTAGAGATCACCTACCTACTCTAAGAAAATTTAAATTAACACCTATATGGCCAGCAAGGAGTAGTGGAATGACCTGGAGGTTTGGAGACCAAGTTCACTTCCTGCTGTGCCACTAACTGGCTGTGCGACATGACCTTGAGCAAGTCCCATCACACTGGTTCTTACTTTCCATCAGGCTCTAAGGCTCTAGTTTATATACAGACTAGATATATAAACATAAATGTTACATTCATTAATCCTCAAAACAACCTGATGAGCTTAGGTAACAGAATTTTCACACATTTTATAGAAATGGAAAGTAAAACACATATAAGTTAAGAAACTTGCCCAAGTGTCAGAGCCCTGGTTTGACCTCCGGCGGCCTGGACTGGGAGTCCGTGTTCCTAACCACCACACTGATGTACTGGCCTCTTTACTGGCAGGGTAGTAGATGGGGCAGCGTCTACTCCACCAAGATCACTTCAGTTCCCTGTAGCCTTTACTGTGGACCCATCACCCAGGTTCTGGTGCCTAATTTCTAGGCACCAGAGGCATGATTCTGGATTCACTTTGCAAACAGCAAGAAATACCAGAAAATGTACATTCCTCTAGGGAAGGTGAAAGGTAAGAGAATATGAATGTCTGGTAATCTTGTGTTAAATAGGACAACTCTAAACACACTTTATATTCTTCATGGGTGCTATGGACTGAGTATTGGTGCCCCTGTCCCCCCAGATGGATATATTAAAATCCTAACCCCCAAGCTGATGGTATTACATGTGAGACCTTTGGGAGGTGATCAGGTCATGAGGGCAGGTCCTCATGAATGGGATTAGTGCCCTTATAAGAGACCCCAGAGAGCTCCCTTGCCCCTTCTTCCATGTGAGGTCACAGTGAAAAGACAGCTATCTCTGAGGAAAAGGTTCTCGTCAGATAGCAAAGCTGCCAGCACCTTGATCTTGGCCTTCCCAGCCTCCAGAACGGTGAGAAATAAACTTCTGTTGTTTAGAAGCCACCTAGTCTATGGTGTTCTGTTAGAGGAGACCAAACGGGCTAAAACAATGGGATTAAATTAAACCTGGAACTACAAGGCAGTCACACACTTGCTTGGCTTCTTCCCCTTCCCTAGCCTTACTCTGCCCCCTACTGTTTTCTCCTGGTACTTCCTTAATCAATCCTTGTACGTAAAACCTTGTCTTAAAGGACTGAATCTGGGAACCCAACCTAAAGCAAGTAGCATAATGGAAGAGCATTTTTGGACCACATTTTCTTGGGTTTGAATCTGGCTCCATTACTTTCATATTTATTTATTTTCCTTGAAATATATTTGACATATAACATTGTGTAAATTTAAGGTGTACAACATGCTGATTTGATACATTTATACACCGTAATGTAATTGCATCAAACTTGTTAAAGACTAGATTTTAATTATTCCCACCACAAAAAAAGGAATTGATAATTACGTGACTTTCTATCTCTGTTTCCTCGTTGCTCTGTTTCTCTATCTCAGTTTCTTTATCAGAAAATCAGTGATAATGAAAGTTACTCACAAGATTACTTGAGAATCAAATGGCTGGTACCTATAAAGCAACAGACACCTTGTAGGTGCTCAAAAAGTGATGTATTATTAGAAATTGCGTTCTGGGTTTTTAAATACATTTTTAACACTGTGCCCACATAGATAACAAGCAAAACTATGCAAATAATTTATTCACAAACGCCAGTATTTCAAAATCAAATTTTAAGGCTTTATGTTATAAATATTCAATCAAAAAAATATCACCATGGTCAAATGTTTTATTGCAAAATATGTCATCATATGAAATACAAATTTATATGTGCCTTGTCAATTTATTTAGGATTTGAGTTTCAAATTTGTAGACATAAGACTGAGCCGTATTTTCTTGACAGAGATCTTTTTCTGAATTACGACCACCCTCCTTTCTCCAAAAGAAACTTAGCTACATTGACACTTATGTGTGTTGCTGTATAATTTTGAATATACATGTTCCTTATCATTTTGCTCTGAAAATCTTTTCTCTTAAATGCCCTCCATTCACGCACTCAACTAATCAACTGAAAAACAAAACAAAAAAAAAACAAAAAACCCCCCCCACACCTATATCTACTCTACTGTTTGCTCTTTGTTAGGTGCCAAGGGGGGAAACAAAGATGCATCGTACATGAATCTGACAGTCATATGGCTCATATTCTAGAACGGTAGAGAAGCAAAGGCCAGAGAATGATCATTTTTGGTTGCCTTCCAGCACTGATTTTCCTACCAGAATCCTGAACTGCTTAACTACACCATTGGGCTAATGATTCCTACTTCCCCTGAGTGGCCTAAACCCATTTATGTGATCCCATCCTTGACATGAACTTAAATTGGTCAAATCACAGGGACTCTTCCATGGTGGCTGACAGAAGAGCTGTCCTCTCCCTTCCTCAAGATGTGAAAGAGAAAGTGTTACATCAGGAATTGAGGCTGCCATTTCCCTACCATGAGGGAAAACAGCCTAAGCATGAAGACAACACAATGGTAAAGGCCAAACTCAAAATGAAGCTGCAGCTCTTGAAACATCACAAACCACCAGACTAACAGATTTGCCTGAAATAAATGCAAGCAATGCTCAGTTGAAATAAAAATGGGTTTGATGCCGGCAGTAATTATCAATGACAATTATTTTCTTCAGTTACCCTTCATTTGTTTCTTCCCTCTCTTTAGACAAACAATGCAAACTGAGATAAGCACCCAAACCTGGATAAAGTTAGAAGCTTTGTTAATGAAGACTTCTGAAAAAAAAAAAAAAGAGTTCCCCAAATATTAGCTAATGGCTGCGTCTCTGGTTCTATAACATATTTGAAAGCTGATTTTTTTCATGAGAACACTGAATATTTAGAATATGCCAAAGCAATGTGGCTCATCTTATTTCATATTTCTCATCTTCAAAATATCCTTCAAGCTACTTTCCAGTCACAGCATTCATCCTACTCTACACCTCCTGCACATCCTACCTGAATTATACCGATAGCCACATACTCATCTTCTTAACTGTTTAGGAGCTTGCTTTCTGGACCACACTCCATATCCCAGCCAAACCATCTTCACAGGTTACCACTTTCCACATTGTCAATCTGAATACTATCCAACGGCTCCATACCACCCATCTGGTAGCTAATCGAGTCCACACTTCTTTCTCTGACATCCGGGGCGCTCTGTCGTTGACTGCGTGTTAGTTACAGAGCCCTATATGCGTGAATTTCCATCCATAAGAATCACTTGTCTTTATGCATCATGTTCATTCTTACCTCCATGATTTCATTAACACTGTTTTCTCCATCCAATACATTCCCCTTACTCAACTTTGCTTGCTAAAGTCTTACTCATTCTTGAAAGCCCAGCTTTTGTTTTCCCTGGATTCCTTCTCTGATTATTTTGGCTCACATTTGCCTTGTTTCTCTGAACTTCTTTTGGGAGGCAATACTCTGTGGTAGCTTGAAGCCAAAGACTTGGTTTAGAAGCCAATGTCTAGAAACAATAAATGCTGGAGAGGGTGTGGAGAGAAGGGAACACTCTTGCACTGTTGGTGGGAATGTAAATTGATACAGCCACTATGGAGAACAGTATGGAGGTTCCTTAAAAAACTACAAATAGAACTACCATACGACCCAGCAGTCCCACTACTGGGCATATACCCTGAGAAAACCATAATTCAAAAAGAGTCATGTACCAAAATGGTCATTGCAGCTCTATTTACAATAGCCAGGACATGGAAGCAACCTAAGTGTCCATCAACAGATGCATGGATAAAGAAGATGTGGCACATATATACAATGGAATATTACTCAGCCATAAAAAAAACAAAATCGAGTTATTTGCAGTGAGGTGGATGGACCTAGAGTTTGTCACACAGAGTGAAGTCAGTCAGAAAGAGAAAAACAAATACCGTATGCTAACCCATATAGATGGAATCTAAGAAAAAAAAAAAGGTCATGAAGTACCTAGGGGTAAGACGGGAATAAAGACACAGACCTACTAGAGCATGGACTTGAGGATATGGGGAGGGGGAAGGGTAAGCTGTGACAAAGTGACAGAGTGGCATGGACATATATACACTAACAAACGTAAAATAGATAGCTAGTGGGAAGCAGCCGCATAGCACAGGGAGATCAGCTAAGTGGTTTGTGACCGCCTGGAGGGGTGGGATAGGGAGGATGGGAGGGAGGGACACGCAAGAGGGAAGAGATATGGGAACATATGTATATGTATAACTGATTCACTTTGTTATAAAGCAGAAACTAACACACCACTGTAAAGCAATTATACCCCAATAAAGATGTTAAAAAAAAAAAAAGTAAAAGAAAATGTGTCTAGCACATAGTAATTCATAGTAAGAGGTTGAAAACTCTACTCAGTTCTGTATAACTTAGCACATCTATCATTTTTTCCTTATTGGATGCAATAATTCCATACATGAGTTTTTTTCTCCCTACTTGGAGTAGCAACTCATTGTCTTACCACTTGTTGACAATTCATTACATGGAGCAGACTTCTTCAAAGTCTTTATTATTTCTGTGCTTTAATTAAGAAAACAGAACATCAAGACTAGTTATTGCTAGTTATTCTCTGACATGCAATTTCTAACTTACTTGTGTGAGCTGTTTTTAAACAATGAATTGAAGTTTTAGGTAAACTTGCATTTAGATTCTAGCAATTCATGGAATCAAAAGTACATATTGTTTATATAAAATAGATATAATTTGCTGTTTCATACTGCAGAAAAATGGTTCAGAGAACTTATCCAACAGTGCTATTAGTCAGTGCATGCTATTCAATGTAATGATACATATATCAAAGGTATGAGTATAACTGGATTTTTGCCAATCCTATGCAGGGTACAGAGACACACGTGGACCAACATGTTTTATGAAGGATAAAAACTGCAGAAATGGGGGATATCTGATAGGAACATAGCTCAACATCACAGAATGACAGGGGAGACAGAACAGCGCAATAAAAATGCATGGACACTCCAACTTTATCTAAAGTGACCCAACCTCCTACTGTGGAGAAGTGGACTATAGGCTAATAGATGAAAGAACTGGAAGCAACACTGAGCTGAGCAAAGATAAGTAAACATTAAATTACCAAAATAATGAGGAAAATATTCATATTTATGTCAAGCAAAGCACCAATTCCCTTGATACAAAAAAGCTCTGATAAACAAACAAAAAGACAATAGTAGAAACAGGCAAAGTTACATGAGTGAAAAGTATATAGCAAAGAGATACAAGTGGTTACAAATAGAGAAAAAGTTGTTAAAAGTCATTCATAACTACATAAATGGAAATGAAAACACGTACTCTTTCACCTATCAGATTGGCAACATGTTAGAAGTTTGTTAAAAGGCAATGTCGGAGAGTGGACTGAATGCTGTATCCCCCAAAATTTCATCCATTGAAGTCCCCATCCCCAAAGTGACTATATTTGGAGAGAGAGCCTTTATGGAGGTAATTAAGGTTAAATGAGGTCATAAGTGTGGGGCCCTAATCCAATAGGATTAGTGTCTTTATAAGAAGAGACAGGAGAGTGCTCTCTTTCTCTTTCTCTTTCTTTGTCTCTCTGCCATGGGAGGACACAATGAGAAAAGAGCCATCTACAACTCAAGAGAAGAGGCCTCAGAGTGAAACTTACCTTGCTAGCATCTTGATCTTGGACCTCGTAGCCTCTAGAACTGTGGGAAATAAATATCTGCTGTTTAAGCCACCCTAGTCTGATATTTTGTTTTGGCAGCCTGAGCAAACTAATACAGACAGGAAGTATGTAATAGCAGAAAACTGAAAATATTTAATGTTATCAATTAAATTATATTAAATTCAGACAATGGACTACTACACAGTCATAAAAGAATTAAATAGATCTGTACATACTGAAGTGAAACATTTTCCAAGAGATAGTTAAATGTAAAAAGCAAGTGTCAAAATATATAGTTTAATTCCTTTGAAGTCTAAATATAAAAACAAGAAAAAATATATATGTAAAGAGAGAGGACTTAAAATGTAAACAGAAATAGACATAATGGTGTATGATTGCATATGTATAGGAAATTTCAGAAAAATACAAGAAAACATTAATGATGGCTTATGAGAAGCAGAACTTGAATGGCAGAAATTAGAACTTTTTGCTTTTCATTGTATGGCCTTCTGTATCTGAGTTGTTTACACTGAAGAAATATTAATTTTATAATATATTTTAAGAATTCTGGGTTCATCACTTATTAGCTGAATGGCCCCGTACAAGGTAATTAATTGAGTCTTTTTTTCCTACCTCATAAGGTGATTGTGAGAATCACATGAGATATTAGAAACTCCTACAACAGTGCATGGTATATACAAACATCATCAAATATTAGTTCTCATACTTCCTATCCATAATCTATCTAGGATACTTCCTTGAATGTTACATATATACCTCATTTGTGTTATGCTATTACACTTGAATATATAATACAGTCCCCAAAAATGTAAAAAATGTTTATTTCCCTAATCTTGAGTCAATGCAACAATAGTCTGTTTCCTCTCATGATTTTTTAATTTAAAATTAGTTATTTACAGTAATAATTGACCAGGATGGAACAACATTCTGTTCCTCTGAAAACCCAATTATAGCGTCCAGATTTTTAAGCCCTTAGAATAAAAGAGTTTTCTACCCCAAACCTGTTGTCAAGACTTTCCAGCCCACTGGCAGATGTCACTGAGTTGGCTTCACCTCTGAACAGACACAGCTCCTGCTGGGAGGGTCCCGGCAAAGACACCGAGACCTTTCCTTGGTTCTGCATCAAACATTTTCTGTCTCCCTGGATTGTTTTTGCTTCTTGGTCTCCTTTGAAGCTACAGTTGCTGGTCTGCTTTTTGTTTTTGTTGTTGTTGTGTGTGTGTTTTGGTTTTTTTTTTAATGGTTTAAAGGCCTAATAATTCCATCCATGAAAGGACAGAACTCAATTACTAACAGATGATCCACAAGTTAAAATGCCATAGCCCCAAATTAGGGGAAAGAAAAAATTTAGTTTTTCATTTAGCCCAATACAACTTACATGTAAAAATAACTGATGTAATTCTGCATATTTTAAAACTAACTCTTCAAGACTTGTTTCCACATCCTGAAACTTCTAGTACCTGTGTTTATATATAATTTATCATAATAATTTTGGCACATTTAAGTAAAGTGTATTATTTTAGCATTGATTCATCATAATTTAAGGATTGTTTTTCCTGGAGAAATTTAATAGATGGGCCAACTTTTTTTTTTCCTCTAGGAGTACGGAAATAAACATTACATGGCATTTTTTATTCCTTCACGCATAGTTTAAAGATTAGATGTAACTGTAAGCAATACAAATGAATAATACTGCCTCATGCAGAATTCTATGTTGGCTTTTATCCAGAGGTGTAGAATTCACTGCTCTTTAAATTTAAATTAAATTTAAGTTTAAGGCATAGTCTATGTTTTTATCCTGTAATGAAAGTAGGAGAAACTGATGTTAAGTATTTTTCTCTAAGATACAAAATAATGTCGCTTTAGAGCTGGTAGTAAATGCAGGTTTCCAAATCATAATTCACTTCATTGAATTTTGGCCCTTTCTATGAAGTGTCTACAAGTAACAGAGCAGAACTGTTCAGTTCAGCCCAGAAATTAGATACATAATCCACAGTGCCACACATTCAAAGTTCATTTGTTTCAGGGATAAGAGATACTTTACTGAACATTGTTTATAATTCACCATCACTGACTTGAATTTAGATTTGAGTCATTCATCCAACAAGCATTCATTAAGCACCATTGTCAGGAACTGTACCCAGAACTGAAGGTCTAAGGATGAGCATGGCACAACTGTCCTGGGGCTTAACTTCTAAGGTTAGGTAAAAAGATGCATCCCATAGGAAATATATAGGTGCTATAGCATCAGTAATAGCTATCAATTGTATTTATGTGTACCAAGCACATTACACATACTATCACATTTAATTTCATTTCATCTTCATACCATCCAGAGACAGGTATTATTGCCTCATTTTATAGACAAGGAAATTGAGGCACAGTTAAGTCAATGGAACAAACTCACACAGCTGCTGAGTAGCAGGCTTGAATTTGCACCCAGGGCTGACTAGCTTAAGTTCCATTCTCTGGGGGACAGTTCTTGTCTCCCTTTCTTATCCACACAGACTGCAGTGGGGATCTGAAGGGGGAGCTATGGTTAGAAAAAGAATTGGAATAAGGCTCAGAAATAATTTTGTACTTTAACACTACAGTACTGTTTCAAAGAGTCATTTAATTTTATTTATGGAACTTTGCCCTCTGGTTGGAAAAGGGATGATAAAAATAATAAAAAAGAAGGTGATCTCACAGAATTTGTGATTAGCCATTACTACAATTAAGAAATACATATGGGGACTTCCCTGGCGGTCCAGTGGTTGAGACTCCGTGCTTCCACTGCAGGGGGCACGGGTTCCATCCCTGGTCAGGGAACTAAGATCCCGCATGCCATGTGGTCAAAAAAATTTTTTTTTAGTTTTTAAATAAAAAAAAATTTTAAAGATTAAAAGAAATACGTACGTATAGTCTTTACATTTCAGGAAAATTAAACAAATACCAGTGAATGGCTTTTATAATTCTGGCTCCCCTCTTTGTTTCTTTCTTATTCTCTACATGTTTAAACATGAGGCCTCCATAAAAAGAAGTCCTCATTTATAGGGCAATTCCATGAAAAGGGGAAAACAACAAAAGGAAGAGTGTCTCACTCGGGCTATGGCTGAGTTAACACTGCTCTTCTGTGGGTGAACCTCCACTCTAGATGGATAACCCCTCCTCCACGAAGCCTTTGCTTAGCTTAGTAAACAGGATCACACTGAATTCACCTTTTCAAAGCCCTTCAGTCTCCTGCTGCCTTCTAGCTATTTGAATAAATAAGTCTTCTCCTCTAGATGTAGGTTTCTGGAAAGCAAAGCAAGTATCTCATTAATCTTTTAAGTTATTTGCTTGTTTCTGATTTTAAAAAGTTTATACCTATAGAAAATAACATCATTTATAATAGCAACCACCCAGAATTAATTAGCATATTGTCATTTTTACTTTGTTTTTCCTCTTTGCCCCCACTAAATCCAGCACATTTCTCTCTTCTCACCAGGCACTCAATGGTGACCTGAATGGCAAACTCAGGCATTCAGAGTCTCAAGGAATAACTCACGGGTCATTAGTCTTAACAGGTCTGATCTTCTTTTTCCTAAACATGGTCTCCATCTTCTTTAAATTAAATCTCAAACAACTTTTGCAATCAATACTTTTTATCAGAGCTTAAATATTCTTAGGTCTGCTGTTATAGTAATTACACAAAAAATGGATCTATTTATGAGAGAAACATAAAAAGCATGGGTGATTTATTCCATATTCTTCTCAATCAGATAAAAGCCACACTCAGTCTAAACTTCATTATTCACAACCTTCATAGGTATTCATATTACGAGAGAAATGTGCAGTTTCAGAAATGTGGCCAATCTCCTTTCTTGGCAGTTGAAAGAAGAAACCTAAAAATGATCTGATAAATTGAATTATGATAATGGTTCCAAGAAAGAACTCGTCATCTTCTCTTCCCCATGAACCATCTCTTCCTTTGGATTTTTATTAAAGTCTTAACCCTAATATCAAGTGTTTCAACTTCCACCTCTACAACAACACTTGTGTGTATTCTCTCCTTATTTCCCAAGCCACTCTCCCAGTGGAGGCTGTCTTTTCCTCTCACGTATACTTGTCCTAGATTAGAGGCTAAACTCCTATCTCTAATCTTCTGTATTCTAAAATCTCAACAACAAATCACGCCATTCCTCTAGTCAGAATGCAATAGTTCCGCTTTGCCTCAAGAGAAACTCACTTTTCAACCTCCTACCCATGCTGCATAGGATCATGTCACAAGACCCTCAAACATTACTAGGAAGATCTGTTCTCTGCGCCTGTGGTCATGGCATTCCAGCCTCCTCAATCCTGAATCTGGCAAAACTGAAATGTATCCATCACAGCTTGAGCTTTCAGTAGGATAGCTAGCTGTTTTAAACACCCCTCAGTTGGAAAACATCTGGATTCTCAAAACTTAAACATACCTTCAAATGTACTGATAAGCTCGGTAAGAAATTAAGGGAAATTTCTCAAAGGTAAATTTATATGTATATATGTTTGAAATCAAAGTGATAAACAAAAACAGAAACTGAGGCTCCTATGAGAATGTATGTCTATACTATGATCCTAGAGTCTCCAGGAATAACGGTGACAGGATAGGCTAATTGAATGATAGGAGAGGGGAGACCGAACTTGACACATATCTCTTCCCCCTCCCCCATTTAGACATAGAACCTGGCCCCCTCAATTTGATACAACTCTAGTGAAATGTAGGCTAGAAAAATCTAAATGCTACCAAAGGCAGCCAATGAGAAAATCTGCTTCTGTCACAAATCTGGGTTAATATGTCCTCCCCAAATTCATATGTTGAACTCCTAACCTCCAATGTGATGGTATTTGAAGATGGGGCTTTGGGGAGGTAATTAGGGTTAAGTAAAGTCACAGGGGTAGGACCCTCATATTGGAATTAAAGGCTTATAAGAAGAAACACCAGAGAGTTTGCTTTCTCTCTTTCTTTCTTCCTGTGCTTGCACAAAGAAGAGGTCATATGGGCACACAGTGAGATGGCCGCTGCCTACAAGCGAAAAGAAGAGGTCTGGGAATGAAACCCACATTACTGGCACCTTGATCTTGGATTTCCTAGCCTCCAGAACTATGAGAAATAAATTTCTGTTGTTTATCAGTTTTCTATCACACATCCATATGAATAGCTTAAAATTAAAGGGTTGGCAAGATGTGAAGTAACTGGAATTCTAATGCACTGCTGATGGGAATATAAAATGGTACCACTACCTTGAAAAGCTATTTGGCTACTTCTTAAATAATTAAACATACACACCATGTAGTCCAGCTATTCCACTACTAGATATGTATCCAAGAGTAATAAAAACATATGTCCATACGAAGACTTGTAAAAGAGTATTCGTAGTAGCTTTATATGTGATAGCTAATCCCAGTGTGGTTTTAATTTGCACTTCCTTAATGAGTAACGATGTTGAGCAGTGTCTCAAGACATTGGACATCAATTATATCTCAGCAAACCTGTTAAAAATCACACCATGCAACACCACTATACTCCCTCTAGAATGGCTAAAAATGGAAAGCACTGGTAATATCAAGTATTTACAAGGATACAGAGCAACTAGAACCATTGCACACTTTGAAAAACTGTCCTGTATCTAGGTTGAAACTGTATTCTTGGGGCAAGAGTAATGGTATGCCAATCCCAAGGGCAGACATCAAACGGCCTTAGAGTTTCTACCTTCTTGTTTGGAACATTGCCACCATCTTTGAACAAGCTCAATCTAGACTTCTGGAGAACATGCTACTATAAAGGAGAGCCCACTTCCCAGCTGAGGACGCCTAGATCAGCCTACAAAGAGCTGACTCCCAACCACATGCGACAGCCCAGCCACCATTAAAGAACCGCCTACACAACCCAAGCTTGTTACAGACCTATGAGTAAGCAAAGCAATAAACAGAAGAACACCTGCCAGCTGATCTGTAAACTATAATAAATGTGTATTTATTTAAAGCCTTTGAATTTCGGGGTGGTTTGGGACACAGCAATAGCTAACTGAGACAAACAAATAAAAACTCTGGAATGTACAGACAAACGCTATATCACACAAAGATGAAAATGAACACATGATTTTCTACACGCAAAAGCGTGGCTACTCACACAGCATGTTGAGGAAAAGAAGGCAGACACAAAAGAGTCTGAATATCTGATTCTCTCTGCATGAAGTTCAAAACAGGCAAAGTTAATAAACAATGACTGAAGTCAGAATAGTGGTTATATCTGGAGAGAAACAGTACCTGGAAGGGATCTCAAGGGCCACTTCCAGGGGAGTGGTATTGTTCTGATTTCTTGATCTTGACTCTGATTCCATGAGTCAGTTCACCTTCTGAAAATCCAGTGAGTCATATACTAGTGTTTGTACACTTTTATATATCTAATTCAGTAAAAGGATTTTTTAAAAAGGAATCGGTAAGGAATTGAACAGCAAATTCACCAAAGAGGTAATATAAATAAAAAGAGCATCAGTCTCTCACCGAAAAAAGCAAGTTAAAGCACTCATAAATACTAGTTTTCATCCATTAGTAAGCAATGAACTTAAAAGACTGAAATATTCAGTACTTGAGAGGGAATGAGGAAATATCGGCACATTGCTAGTGTGTAAACTTTAGAAAGTAATCTAATGAATAAATTAAAATTTGTAATGCAGATAACCTTTACTCAAGGTTAAAGTTTATGAATCTATAAACTCATTTAATCTATAAACTAATCTATAAAGTAGTTAAAATCTATAACTATTTAATCTATCTATAAACTATTTAATATACAAACTCATTCATTTATGAATCTATCCGACAGAAATGAAATCACTAATACATAAGCATACGCTTACAAGAATATTTACTGAAGCACTGTTCATAGCAGCAAAAAAAATTTAAATCACTTTGAATGCACATCAATTGTGGATCGCTGCAAGAATTGTGGTTTATACGTAATAGGGAACTTAATTATATAAATATTAAAGTGTATGTATTATTATAGTTTGACCTGCAGTGATTAAGGGTGGTAATTTGAAAAAGCAAATTTCAAAGTTATATATATAGTTATCCTACTTTTGTTTCAAAAAAGAAGGGATATTAACTCAATAAAATCCTATATAATTCTGTAATTTTTTCCTTGAGCATAAAGTTATAGAAATTAACAAATAAGTCTGTTAACATTGGTTACCCCAGAGAAATGGAATTTGGAAGAAGGGGGACACCGCTATTGTTTCTTTTACACAGTTCACATTTTTCTTGTTGTAACAAGTTTTCATTACATTGAAAATGAAATATGTACACATGTTAGAAAATACTTTTTTAAAAAACTCCCAGCATTTAAATTAAAAATAAGAACATCTAGTCACTTCACTAAATGCAGTTTTCAAATTTTATATCCAATCAGCACAGGTAGACAAAAACATTATACAAAATAGACCCCAAGAAAGAAGAAAAAACGAAAGCATTCTCTTGAGAAACAGTGCACAGAACAAACTCCTTAATCTTTCAACTAATGAGGGATAAAATTTCAACAGTTGTGATCTCTTTTCAAGATTGTTAAAGGTCAGTCCAGGAGGACATCATATCATATACAAATTTCATATGATTATTAATTCAAGCTGAAGAAGAAATAAAGTAGTCTTTAAAATATCTTTTAGCACTTGGAACAAATACACTTCGAAATAAAGTGACCAACCCAAAACTCCATTGGAATTATTTGCTATATGAGTGGAAAATATTACTCAGAGTACTGACATTTCCTGTTTATCATTTAAAAAAAGAACTTAGTTCTCTAAACTTGTAAATCTAATTCAGTTGTGAATCCTACAACTTCTTGCAATGAGAGCTTGCCTTACATAACAAATAAGGTACGCTTGGCAGGCTAGTTCTTAGAGGAACCAAGCTTTATCTAAAAAGTGAATATAGAAACAAAAAGCAAAGATAGTAGAAAGAGTGAATGGCAAATTATAAAGAGCTAATATACCATATGAAATCCAGTTGGATATAAATATATTTCAATGTTTCCCTCTTTTTAATGTCTCATAAAAGTCAATGAAATCAAAGTGAGTTTCACAACTGCTCTAAATTACTGGATAGTTACATTTAAGTAATTTAGAGCTTTTCCAAAAGCTCTAAAAATTCTTTCATTAGAGATTATTAAAAGATGACCGAGTAGAAAGGGATATAACTCTTGGGTATATTTTTTACCTTAAAATTGTTTTGTATTTCATATACTGAAGACACAGATAAATAACAGCAATTTGGGATTTATGACCTAAATTTGAATCACAGTTTCAATTAATTAATTGGATGAGGAAGGCAGTTTTGTTTTTCATGAGACTTCATTTTCTGCAACCATGAAATAAATGATGACAAAAGCAAACAGAAGGTTTAGAGTGTCAGAGTAAAATATAAGTATATCATATGCCTTTAGAGCAGATGCTCTACAAGCATTTTCAAATAATTAATCTGTGACTAGGTACTGTCTCCATTTTGCCAATGAGGAAAGTGACATCCAGAGATGTTTAAGTTACCCAAGGTCACACAAGTGGCAAATGGGAGAGCCAGGATTTGAAACCAGCTCTAAGTGACCATGAAAACAAGGTCCTCGATACTTAGGTTCATATAAGTTCAATAAATTGGGTAAGCTCCCACTGCTAGACTATAGGGATATGTTTTATAATATTAAATCCTCTGTGACATTCGGAAAGTCATCTAATTTTTCTGAGCCTCAGTTTCCTCATCTGCAAAATGACATAAGTAGTAAGTAAAGCACAGTGCCTGGTACCTAAAGAACAATCAACAAATGTTTGTTTTTGAAAACTCAATATTCTTAAAGCACTTTCAGAGTAATCTTGAGAAGACAGGAATTATTACTTCCATTTTGCAGATGGGTATATACTGATAGCAAGATCATAAAAGGTAAGAGGGGCATATTCAATAACAGACCATGGTATTTACTGCTGTGATGAAACTGTGTTCAGTTTCCATTCAAAAGGACTAATTTGCCTTGAAGTCATGAAGTTAAAATCGGCTATTATGGAGAAAATATCCAATTTCATTAATAAAGATAAATTTGGAAAGTCTATGGAATATTTTAATAATTATGAGAAACATTCATCTTTGGAGGGTGGTTTTAAAGAAATATTTCTTCAAAGCTCAGGCAATAAATAAATAAACTATCTCGAGATCTTCTAGGTCCATGATTCAACAAAATGAACAGCTAAGTGATACAAACCTCTTGTATAAAGAAGTCCACGCACATTACATACTTGTAAACTACTGAGAAAACTCGACCAATGTTGACAATGCGAGTGGATGTCCAACAAACTCAATAGTCAAGTCACCCTACAGTGACTGGAGCTCTGGGGAAGACCTCTCCCTTCCATAAGAACTGAAAGGCCATCACTCTCTTCTGAGGAACTGTCTGCAGCTTTTCTTTAAAGAACTAAATGGTTATACGCATATGTGTACAATTAAGAGGTAGCCTTGGTTTCTATTTTAGAGTGTATGATGCAACTTGCCAGAGTTCTAACGTTAAGTAAAACTATAAGTTCATGACTGGGGATAAAGCTACACAATGGTACCATTCAAGATAAAATCAGTGACCCCATTTAGGTAGTGAAGGCCACAGTCTACAGTCCCTTTCAATATTGGACACTAGGGGCTTTGGCGTAGTATGCCCAAGGCATTCTCTGATCAAAAAATGCAGTTACCCTGACAACAAGTAACTGCAGGGATTCTGCATTCTAATCTGACATGACTATGAATTTAAAGTTCAGCCAGCCCTTCTGGTTAGCTCTAGCACAGGCAGATGTTGGCCGGAGCATCAAGGATTCTTTGAGACATTTCTTCCTCAGGGAAAAGTATACGAACAGGAGAAGTATCAGCAATGAGTAAGTTATGTAACTTCTCTAGGCTTCAGTTTCCTAAAATGAGGATAATACTACTACCTACTTTCCTAGAGTTTTTTTATGAGGATTGATGCCTCACAGAATGTACAGTGTTCTCAGTAAATGTTGTCTTTCATCTCGTGTTATGTTGGCGCTGAAGCACGTAGACAGGGAGGTTGCCTCCTGGTCATCCTCACCACACCTGGATCCTTACCTAAGATCCATCTGGTTGTACTTTCCCCCAAATGATTCTTTCCATACAGCATGGGACTGTGCCCAAAACTTTACTGCTCTCTCCCTTCTTTTTGCCTCAGCTGCCCGTACTTTGTAGTTTGACACCATGTTCACTTGCCGGCTCTGGGGTTTCTCTGTTATGCATGTGTGCATCTCTTCTCCTCATCTAGACTGGAACATCATTGGGGTGAAAGGTTATGTCTTATATTGCCTTGTATCTGACAAAAGACATAGAATTTTCTGAAGTGGACACTCACTAGACACTCATTGATTCTTCTTTGCGATTTAGAGGATAGTATGAAGGTATATTTCTAGCTGATTAAGCATATTGTGTATTAAGTACACGTCTGATTTCTGAAACATATCACAAAGTGGCTCTCCTACATTCTCAGGACTTCTCACGCCAAGCTAAAAGGCTGAAAGGCTCTAGCACTTATGTACTCAATAACAGTTATTTACGTGGTCTGACCATCAGTCAATATTTAAGATTCCACATAGAGCAATTCAGTGGGATTTCAGTGATGAAAAGATGTCTCTTTGTTGGTAATGGAATGCATTCAAAAGTCAGGAAGGTGGTCTTCCGTATACAGTTTCTAAAATGGATCCGTTACATTATAAGCATTAATGTATAGAGTTAACTTCAAGGTGTACATTTCCCTAGAACATAAGTCTTTTTTCCTTCGTAGGAGAAAGTATCCCATATATCTGAATTAGTTCATGTTGAAATTTTATAATGAATGTCAGCTGTGGCTCCAGGAAACAGCTGGTGTTTTCGCCTCTCCACTTGCACAAAAAATGTGCAATGCATCAGGAATAAACTATCTCCAAACCATAAATTGCTTAAATCTTCATGTGCAGACAACTAACAGTGCGTTTCAATAGTAGATGTTTGATGCGTGTTCAATTTTTACAACATTTGTTGAATAAAACAGTGTATTACTATGAAAATATGCACCGATGCTATGTAATATGAAGAGCATTTTACTAGGTGCTATAAAATATAATTTAAGTATGGTCTCCTGGGAAATTTTAATACATATAAAACAGTGATTCTCAACCACAGAGTTCATATCAAGATTGCTTAAGGAAATTTTCCAAATGACAGCAACAACTACCACTAACGTAAGGGCCTGGACTTCATCCTAAAGATTCTATCCACATGGTTCTAATATGTACCCTAGGTTAGGAGTCAAGAAAAATATAATTATTCAATGAAGCAACACTCAGCCATAACTTTTTTGATATGTGAATGTAATATTCTTCTTCATAAAACAGATATATTTTTAAACTCTTAGGTATAATCTGAATTTCTGATGTAGAAATACATTCATTTTAAATGCACTGAGAGGCCTGATATTTTAAAGAACACAACTGTGCAGCCTTATAAACTTGAATAGTAAATAACTGATTTATTTAAACTAAGTTTCTACCACATATATACTTTTCTCTACTAATTACTAAAAGCTCCATTCATAAAAACTATAAGAAATTTCAGTGTTGCATTAAAAAGGAAATAATGGATGTCATCCTGTTTTGAAAAGTATAGAATTTTTTACATTGAAAATAGACATCAAAATAAAATTGGCGAGTTATATCCCATGAGAACACACACACACACACACACACACACACACACACACACAAATTATCTTCATTCCTTTTATAATTTTTAGTATAACTTTTTATTACAGTTTATTTTATAAATTGTATGAATGTGTCGATTTATTTTATACACTTCCAGTTTTATCAATTTCAATATTTCACTAAAGGCATAGAATTTTAAGGGTTAAAGATCACTTAGAACAACCTCTTGGTTATACAGATTTATAGTCTTTGGACTGTGTTTTTAACATGAATTCAATCTCTTGAGAAGCACTGTGGTGCAGCCACATGAGTGATCACCTGACCAATGGTTACTGCAGGATTAGAACCCACACTCAGTCTGGGTCTTAGGCCACTCGGAGATATCAACACTTCAAGACCTCTCTCCAACAACATGGCTCTTCTCGTTTTTAGGGTACTTTTCTCTAGGCACTTTGCCATACATTTAACTTCCAAATGGAGATGTTAGTATTTTTTCTCACATTGCCAGTGAAGGGCAATAAAATAGGTCGTTGCCATTATTTTCACTTAACTCTGAAGAGGACTGTAACTCAGCTTATAGAGAAGGCTACAGGCTTGTTTCCAATGATCCTTATGCTACAAGACATGCCCAATCAGATTAGCAAGCTACCTTCTTTCCACTGAAGTTCCTGTCTCCCTAACATCATCTCTGAGATCTAACGTTCCGTGCCCTTTGGTATCCATATGCCTAATCTTTCACCTAATCAGCCTAAATCGAATTGTATTTAAATGACTTCCTAAATCACAAATGAAACTTTATAGGTGTCATCTCTCGTTCGTGAGCATTTCCAATCCCCAAGAGTGAAAACAGTAGGCCTCTGTGTACTCAAATGCCATCCAACCAGGTCTAAGTCAGTTCCCGGGATCTTTATACTGATATTTCTGGAAGGTTCCAGTGGGATCTGCTCATGTAGCCCTCTGTCTATGCACTGATGCTATAGGACATAAAAGTAGCCTGGGTACTGAGTAACTTATTCACATTATGTTTCCTTGATATAGATCACCTAGAAAAATCCTAAGTCCTGGGCTAGTAGTATTGTAGAGAGAAAGATCCACTAGTTTTGCTATGAAGATCTGTGTTCAGATCTTTGCTCTGCTTCACAGAATTTGTGCAATGTTAAGCAAGTTACTTATGCCTGCCATGCCTCACTGCGTTCATCTGGAAAGTGGTGGTAATTCAACTAACCTCAAGGGAGGCTGTGAAAAATTCAACAAGATAATGTATTTAAAGTAGCAAAAACATAGGTAAGTATTTTGCTTACATACTTAGCTTTATGTGAGTAAAAGTCATTCGTATCTTAATATTACCACACTTCTCAATCCTATAGTGCCATCAACATCTAGAATCCAAACTAAACATCTTAGTACTCTTTCAATAGAAGTGCTGTTAATTATTTACCAATTTTTATAGCCAATAATTATCAACAGATGGGCTAATGCTTTTCAATTTTGTCATCCAACCTTTTGAACTACTTAAAAAAAAATAGATGTACTAGATTGGGGGCAGAGTTGGGTGGTAGAAGAGCAACAAAGAATAACAACTATCTTTTAATGTCGGCTGAAGATCACTTAAGGCCATAGAGTGGAAGGCTAATGGGTGACCTAAGAATGTGAAAGAATATTTCCCAGAGGTTAGTCACCAGCTGGTTTTTATCCTTACTTAGCCAGAACAGGAGGAAATTAGCTTAAATTTCCTTCGGTTTAGAATAATGGAAACAAGCTATGAAATCTAATTCCCAGGGAATCTTTTCGTCAAAATAAAATAGAGACTTACTGCCTACCGTGGTTTCAGTGCGGTCCTGACTTTAAGTATGAGAAAATACTAGATGAATTTATAGTCATCCATCTCTATAATCCCCATCAAGAGAAGAAAACAAGCAATTATGAGCCGATTATGCAACAGGTGTCTTCACTTGTAACCATTTCCTCTTCACTGGAAATTGTTTTTCCTACCTCACAAGGGAAGATGCACACTGAGAGTTTAGTTTGCCCAGGGTCACTGAGCTAATGAAAAGCAGAGTTAGAACACAACCCCTACCTGTCTCTAGAGTCCATCCTGTGCGCTGTGCCAACCTATAAGCCTTCCTCACCCTGGCACTCTTGATTCTATCCTTATTTTAAAAGGACATTATTCCCAAGATTTAGAGTTATTTAGTTGTTTGTCTGTTTATTTAGAGTTATTTTATTTGGATTATATCCAAGATTTAGAGGTACCTGAAAACCAATGTAAATTGGGAATATAGCTAGTACTTATTGAGCTATCTAATATATGCCAAACATATAAGAACTCTACAGATATTATCTCATTTGATAATGACAGTTACCATTTGAGACGAGTACTATTATTATCCCCATTTACAGATGGAAACCTAAGCCTCAGAATGTATGCTAAGAGAGCCTATGACCAAGGGACTAAAGAAGGAGACTTTTAACTTCAAGAAGGAGGGCTTTTAACTTTAAGGGAGGCAGTGGGGTCCTAAGCACTGTCACCCTGGCATGCCCAGGGATAGTGAGAATGAAGTGTAACAGGAAGTCACACCACAGGGCATCCAAACCCCAGCACAGATTTCACTTTTAGTTTTCAGCAAGTTGTAGATATTTAGAAGTAAAAAAGAGCCAATTGAAATCATCTGGGCCAATCCATTTATCTTACAGACAAGGAATTTGAGGATCATGGTGAGGTTAAGCACTTTCTCTAGGGTCAGAAAGCTAATTAGAGACAGAGTTAGCAATAAATCACTTCCATGAAAAGACATGCTTTCAAAGTGAATTCAATTACCTCCACTTTCAAGTGGCTATTAAGAACACCCATGTAGCTCGGCAATCTCCAATGTTTCCGTGAAGTCAGTATAACCCACGAGGATCTAGAAAGAACTTGGCAGCACTGAACAATCTAAGTCAGCAATTTTTTAAATGTGCTAATTTGAGTCAACTCATTATTGCTAGGGGCTGTGCTCTTACCAACTTCTCTTCTGTTCAAAGTTATAGTTTTAGCCACAGTAAATGCCCAAGTAATTTCGTCTCTTCTCTGGTAGATAAAAGCTGTACAACATTTCAGATAGTCTTAGATATACTTGGACATAAGGGTAAAATTATTTTGGTATTTTGGTATTTACAAATTTTGGATGACAAATTCCCAAAGAAGAAGATTCTTATGTTTTTACAGCATGATTTTTTTCTAGAAGGTCAAAAATCATCTGTTTTGTCAATCAGTGATGAAATCCACAGGTGCCAGTGGTCATGCATTGGCATTAAGAATTTAATAACCACATATAGTGTTGCAAAGTATTTAAAAGGAATGGAAAGTATATGTACGTGAAGCATACTTTGAAAGCTAATTTCTTTCAACATACTAAACAGATCTATCTGAAGAGCTAAAGTTTGCCTTTAGGAAATATGGTTGAATTAGGAAAAGATAAAAGGGAAACATCAGGAAACCCAAAAAAGTACTATAGAGTTGGACTGAAAATGGGAGAACATACAAACAACTGTTCAGTCAACAGTCAATAACAAACACCTACTAGTCTGCCACAGAGTAAAGTGAAACACACAATGAAAGAATGAGAACTAAAGCATGGAGTCTGTGAAAATGCATCGTGATGACAAACCAAAATACTATTTCCATCAGGGGGCAAAAGATCACATGAACGAAAGTATATTTTGAAATATCATTTCAGGGAAAAAAGGAAGATACACTGACTGAGAACAGATCATTCTAATAGTTGTCAAATCATGTAGCTTGACACTGAGAATTTCCAAGTTTTACTAAATTTAATCCTGAAGTCTTACACATTTTCAGAAATAGAAACCCACTATCACACTTGACGTTTCAGAATGTGTTAATGCTAAATTTCTCCAGTTGATGGCATCTTTCTATTTCAAAAAGAAGAAGGAATGAACATAATAGGGAAACTGGATGGCAGTGTTCATTTAATTTAGTATATAAAGTCAAAGTTTCATGCCGTGTGTCTAGCATAGGAAAATCAATTTTTGAGTGACTATTTCATGGCTCTACAGTACTCTGGCTTCAAGGACATTTCATGGTTATTCGGTGTCAATTGTGCTTAGATTTTCTTATCCTAGGAAACATTCCCCAAATTAAATCACTCAGATTTATGAATGCCAGCAATGGAAAAGAACAGCGGCATCTAATTTCATGTCAAGAAAGATGTTCTGTCCACAAGTATAAAGCACAGCATTTCATTTCTTGTGTAGATTGCTGAAGAGGAGAATGCTGAGTGTTTTTTCCACTCAACTTCACGTTTCTCCTGAGCAGAGAGTTCTCAAGGTGGCCTTCCTAAATGAAATGAGCAACAATCTCTGTTTTATTTGGAACTCTGACTGTGTAGAAAGGGTTGGCTGTTTTGGAATCCCTCAGAAACCCAGAAGCCTAACAAGATGTTTAACAGATTAGCAACTGTGTATCACTAGTGATCAACATAATTTTATTTAGTTACTTTATTTAACAAACACTATGTGCCAGGTCCTGTTCTAAATTACAGATATTAAATGCTTTTGATTCATTTAATGGTCATAACAACCCTATTAGGTGAGAACTATTATACCCATTTTTCCAGATGAGGAAACCGAAGTACAGGACAGTAAATTCTTTGCCCATGATCACACAACGAGTGAAAGTAATCTTCTCTTAAAACTCAGCAATAGTCAACCTTCTAGCATGATGTTTGTCCTTTTCTGGACCTTCACACAAAATAGTAGTTTTCAGTGAAAAGTCATTCAGAGAGCAAAACTGAAAATAAATGGACTGATAAGAGTAGTTGAATTTATTAAGACTCTTCTGTGTTAGATACTGTACTAAGTGCTAATAAAATTTTTTTTTAAACCTGCTATTTAATCTTTAGTCTAAACAATCCCATCAGGAAAGTATCATTCCCATGTAAAACTGAGTTGTACGTGATTAATAACTTTCCCGCCATTCAGTGACTAGTAGAAAGAAGGAATTCAACCCTGGCCCAACAAAGCCTAGAACCCGCCCTACTGCCTCCCTATTAGGGAGTCATCCCTTTTAAGGGGAGATGACTAAGGATGGTGAGTCAACCTGGCTGTTTTTCTTTTTCCTCCTCTTTAACATAATAAGCCATCAACAACTATTTATTAAACTGATTAAGACACATCCGATTTAAACAGATGAATTAGAAGTTTAGTTCATCTGTGGGGAAAATCCCCTGACGCTGAAAGCGCCTCAAGAAAAATAAAAAGTGTGTTAAACCAACTGACAGCCCCAGCTTCTAGCAGAGTACATCCAAGCATTACTGTAAGTTGGGATAATGATAGTATATTGACTAAAGAGAGTGGAAAGAATCACTTTCTCTAAAAATTTTAAATTTGGGGTAATATCACATATTTGGCAAAGCTCAAATAGGGTCATGCTTAAATATGAGGAGATGGGCTGGAGGGTGGGTCTCAAGAGGGATCACAGAGATGATCTCATGTGAGAAGTGTGGTTTTAATATAATTTACCAAGAATTTTCTTTTTCACAATCTCCATATCTGTCATCTGACAACATCAACATTTTCAGGTCATAATTTTAGACATTTTTTGCAAGCATCAAAATACAAATCAATAAACTGGAGTCACAAGTAAACTGGAACGACCAATAATTTATATCATAATCCCACCTTTCCTATGGATAAAATTATTTATCTTTGTTATAATTTTAGAAATTATTTACTTTATTATTTTGTACTTTAGTAGTAAATCATTTTTATCATTATATGATTAAAATTTAAGCTGTAATTAGTATTTTGAATTTTAGTCATTTCTATTAAATGTATTCATTGATCAAATCACTGATATATTTTATTTACCTGCTTAGTTTTATAGTTATTACAACTACTAAATGTATACTAGGCAATACTATCAATGTTTAAACTTCAATTATAAACATTTGCTTTAAAATAGAGTCCAGAGAATACAACTGATTTCTCATAATACTAGTGTAATCAATATGTTCTTAAAACTCATTGCAAATGACACACAACATAATACAATATAAAAGCAATGTTCTTTTTTCTGAGAAAGCACTTTTTGTTTGTATCAGAGAAGGACTGAGGCTTTTTCATGCAGCCAATGTGTGGGATATAAAATAAGGAATAAGGAGAAGCACTTAGCCAATGGATTTTTGAAATACAGGAGTCTTTGGTTCTATGAAAAGAAGATGCACTTTTCTTAAATTATTAGAAATCATCTCTGCTAAGGAAAAGAGAATGGAAATTAGATAACTTCTTAAGGTAAATTAGAAATCTATGAATTCTACTTTAAATATTTATTAAAATTTTGTTGTAAACTGCAAATTAAAACCATTTTTGAAAGACTATCTCAAAATTTATACAACCTAAATATTTTCAATTTATTTTCCCAATAGAGCTCTCTCTTGTTTTTGTGTTTGTTGTTTTTTGTATATTATCCTATTTGAGTTCATTTGCGACTTAAATGTTTCATAATACTTAATGACTTAAAATATTTTAGGGATTACCAACAAGCTCAGGAATCTGGTCTATAAGCGGTATTCATGAGTAATAAGAGTTTAAAATTTTAGCTACCAACCCTCTGCCCGGAAACAACGAAAGTCTGTATAAGCCTTGCTCTCCAACCTGCCGCCCCTCCCTCAAATCCCCTCTTGTTCAGGGTAAAGAATTTTTGTCATCTTACAGAACTCCAACCACTGCAAAAAAACCCAAAGCAAAACAAAACAAAAAAAACTGCTCCAAAGCCTTTCCAGTCACTGAGATCCCTCTTGATACCTATGAAGACAGCAATGTGAACCCGAAAGTACTTAATTCAAAGCACACCCTTAGATAATAGATGCACACATATCTGAGTTTTACTATGATATGCTTGTGACGGGAAAGCTAGCTAAGACTTCTTGGATGAGGTACTAAGCAAATACCCTACATAGAGGGTCAGAACATATACTGCCATCCCTTAAGTGTAGACAAATGTTTTTATTTCATTCAACTTAATTATTAGCATTAATAAAAACAAGAATAAAAATGCATTCATGTAAGTGGTTAAGGACTTTACATCCTATCAATTAACATCTACTGAAAAATGAATCAAGGACCTGGTTTGTGAAACATTTGCTTAACCTATAGTTTTACATTTGACCCTTAAGCCAGGTTCCAGTTAAATTTACTGCAAATGACACATAGTAATGTATGACACACAGTATGTATAAATATACCATTCTCTTTTCTGAGAAAGACTTTTCATTGGTTTAAGGGAAGGACTCAGGCACTATATTAAGTATGTAAGAAGAGAATTTGCATTCCCCTTTCACACTCAAGAAATAGAAACTAACATTGCATGGAGGTGAATTGACTCATCCACAGTCACACTGTTGGTAAGTCTTCTGATTGTAAACATAACCTACAAATATTTAGGACTACTTATTAATTCAATAAACATTTCCTCTCTAAGTAGTTATGAATCATTCTGTAAACAAAAGGCAGATCTGTGCCACTGGAGAAATACATTAGAAATTAACAAATTTAAATCACTCTATAGAATGTGCTCAGTGTTTCCATCTTTGCCAGAATGGTTTGAGGTTGGTAGGAAAAGTGGGACGAATAACCCTCTTTTACAGATGAGGAAATGGGGCCTGCAGCGCTACCCCAGAGTGACTTATCTGAGACCACATAGTTAAAGAGCCAACTTGCTATTTGAACCCTCGTATTTCCCTCTAGATTTCAGAATCTAGAAGTTTCTCCCTTTCTCACATCCACACTACTTCATTACATAGTCTGGGGGAGGACAAAAAGTCGGCAATGTCTGGCCTTCTGAATGTCTGCAGTATTTTGTGTGCACTATTTAATTCTATCTTATTCTTTCTTGTGTCTTGGTCACGTCTCCTACAATCTCACTGTAGGTTCTTTGAAAGCATGAAACATATATTCAGCCTCCGTGGAACTGCCCAAACAATTCCTAGCACAGAGCCAAGGACTTGTAACTTTTTAAAAATACTTGTTCAGTCACTAACTAGATGCAAAAGTTTTGGGAGACCTCTCCCTAGAGGAGGTGGGAGGGAATTAGATGCCACCGGCAAATTAGGCTTTATTTATTCCCCATTCTGTGTTTTACAATTCTGTAGAAATTCACTACAATTTTCTTATTTTCAAAAATATACTGTAACAGTTATTTTTATGACAATATCCAGTATTTTCAATGAAGCAGATATTCTCAAACAATATTGGGGAATGTGAACTTCCCAGATAGAATTTATTGATACATAAATATATGATTTTAAATTGCAATTCTAATCATTCCAAATGTTGGATTGTTGCCTACGAAATAACCAGAGGTGTACAAATGCATCCCCAAACTTTAACCTTTAAACATATAGAATTAGGAGACAAAACACAAAATACTAGCTACAATCCGAGTTTCTCACTAAATTCAGTGACTTTTAGGACAGTGTGTGGGTCAGATAAGCCAGTTCCTTGTTCTCTAGGTAACTTTTAAATAACTGAAAATCACTTCTATAAATTTGATATTATTTTCGTTTTAAGAACAACAATTTCTCCTCTGTTCATACAAACTAAGTTTAGCCTGTGAGCGAGTCACATACCTTTACTACATGATGCTTTTCCTGGAGCACAGGAATCTTAAACATTTGGCACCAATATGTTGTACCTTTGTTTGGGATGGGGACCTGTCTTCAAAAAAAAGGAGAGGGGGACAAAAGTCACATTCTCTTGACATTCTATTAAAAACAATAAAACAATAAAACATTTTCAATAAACCCACCCCTAGAACCATAAAAACCTGAAAAAATACTTACGTCCTGATTTACCAGGTCAAAGTATGGTACGGCTGTAGACAACACATTGGTTTTCTCAGGATTCAATAACCGCAGACTCTTGGTACCACGACTGGATTCGTGGTACTTAGGACCCGCTTCTCCCACATCTTCGTGGTGGTAGGCCCAGATCACCCTCACCGTGCTCTCCTGGTGATCAGACAGGGGCATGATTATGTCTCATGAGAGCACTTTCCTTACCACTGAATTGAGTTCAAAGAACTCTATTCAAAGCAGGATATAGAAGCTCAAAAAAGAGAATAATGACATTTGGAGTTATCAATACGGTCTCTCACATGAACTGTGTAAATCTGATTAAGTCATTAACAATCCAAGTAGATGAGTTCCTTTTTGGAAGAAATCATCTCCCCCATGCAAGATCATGTGTTCCAAAACAGAATGAAGGACAACTGATTCAGTAGTTACGCTTTCATGCTTACGGCAACGGTAAGTCATTGTCACGCTAAACCTCCAAACTATCAAACTAGTAGTTACCAAGCAAATACTCTTGTTAAGCAGCAGGGGTTTGGGAAAATTACAACCTATTTTTATGCAATGGAACATTTTAGGGAAAACAAATAAATAAAATGAAAATTAAAATGACTTCCCAGGTCAGGATTTTTATTTTCACAATAGATTTTTCCCAGACACTAGCCCACTCACATGTATGTATTTACAGAAAGTGGAAATACAGCAGGAACTTCTGATTTTAGGTTTGTTTATTATCCTAGAATCTATCTATGGTCATTTTATGAATCCTGGGAATTTCCTAGGGACTGGGGTATCCCAACTAGGGAAAGCACTGTCAAGTGAAATCGGTTTCCATTTAGTAAATGAGAGATTGCCCAAAGGGCAGCGGGGCAGTGGGGAGGCTTTGCTGGGGTATAAACAGTTCAGTGCCCCCACAGATAAAGATGACTTTGCCAGATCTTTGTAATAAGAACTCTGAAAATAAATAATAAAACAAAAGCTATTTATTTTAAAAGCTATATTCTTTCTTAAGTCAAACAACTATAATTGTTACTCCAATTAAAGTATAATTGCACTGTATATTACGTAAAAAAGTGGCCCATGTCTTTGCATGTGTTTTTTTTCTTCCTCTTTTACCCTTTATGCTGACTGTTAATCAAATTTGCTTCAGATTTTTACATTCCCATTTTTAAAGCTTTGACTCAGCAAATAAAAACAATAATTTTGTTGGTCTGTACAAAGTGAAATTGATTCAAGAAATTCATGGAAACCTTCAAAGTACCACATGAATTTTAGATCCTCTAAATACCTAATTTGCATATGCACAAAGATGTTAATTTTTGCATGATGTCTGACAATAAGAAATCTTGTATAATATGTTGACAGGCAATTTTCAAGTCTACTATTCATCTTGACTTTAGAAATTTACAAAAATGAATCAGTTACAATTCAGATGAATTACAGCCTAATATTCAGTATCATAATTCTCTCTTGTGTAATACAATTTTTCCAACCTTTATCTATTATCTATTTTAAAACTTTATAAAGAAGCTAAAACCTTTTATAGGTAAAAATCTCACACACTTTAAACAGCTCTTCAAAATTTTAGATTCACACAAAAATTGCCTTCATTGAAATTTATAGCCTTAGATTTTTTGGTGGCTTCTAAAAGAGAATTCAAAAATATTCCAAAGACTATGTGACTTTGTTAACGGTTATTTTAAAATATTTGTTTCTTTTTATTCTGTAAAGTGTTTCCCAATTGCAAATGTACACTCTATTCACGCCTGCATTCACTGATAGACTCCTTACCGTTATACTCTTGTCATTTATGTCACATGTATGCAGTTCTCTGGTAAATTCAATTATTGTGTGTGTACTATTTTCCATGGCATATTCTAGGTGGTAATCTTGCTGAACATCTTTTTTCAATTCTCTATTTGCGTTTGTAAAATAATCCTGTGGAAAATATGAAAAAGAAAAATTAGGATGTCCTAAATTCAGGGTGAAAATAATTTAGATTAAGAGTATACATATATCACCTTAAAACATTAATTCTCAGTTTGCTTATTACAAACCCTGTATTTATAGTCATTTTTTAAGTCCTGGGAATTTCCAAGGGGCTGGAGTATGGGATACTCCATAGTTGGGACTAGGGACAGTTCCCTAGGAAACTGGTCCATATTTTGAACTTCTGGCCCTTCAGGAAAAGGCAGTAATGGATTTATAGTATCACAGAGCATTGAAAGAGATGGAATGAATGAATATTCACAATTGCTGAGTACTTTTTCCTCATTCTGCAAATGAAAAGAACTTCAACACTGTGAAATGGCTTGCTCCAAATGAAATAACTAGTTCATGGCAACACCAGGACCAGGGCCAGGGTCAGCACTTTTCCACTGTTACACCTTGTGGTGCTTCCCTTCTGCACTCCTAAAAGCTAGGAGACCCATCCTGAGATTATAGGTTGTTTTAGTAGGAGCTTCAATGGCATATGTTTATTAAAATGAAATGCAATGGGAAAATATGGAAAGAAATGACACTAGTTGAATTATAAGATATTGAAAAGCTAGGGACGTTTTGTTTTGGTGGTTCAGCTATAATTTTCATACTAAGCTTGTTCAGTGGTGTAAGACCACTTCTGGGAGGCAGACAGATGCAATGGAGAGGGCGTGGGCTTTGAGATCAAACGACTAGGATCTGACCCACAGCTCTACTCTGAAATGTCTTGACGAATTGTTGAAGTCAAATTCTGAACTTCTGTTCTAACATTAATAAAATTGAGATGACATGTACTTATTTTGTGGATTTTGAAAGATAAATAAGTGAAATAGTATATGAGGGAAAAACTGCCAACCATGGTTAGAGCTCATTCAATGCCAGTCTCCTTCCCTCTTCTGCAATTAGAGTTTGGTTTTTCCCGAAAATATTCTCCATGCTTTTTACCATTAGCTTTCTATGTTTAGAGTTATAAAAATCACGTTGTTAATTTTTATCACTAACAGAAGATTATACTGGTTTTTCAGTACATGAGGATGTTTTATTTTTGATGATCACAAAGACTTGATGTAGAATAAACATGTTGAAACATAATTATAATTAGTTTTTCTAACACTAAAATTAACATTTGAAGAAACGATTGCATGCTTGACAGAGAAAATACAGTGTACAAGAGAAGAACCTTAAATTGTCTATAACTGTCATACTCAAATGGATGGTATTTGGCATTTCTATTCCTAGCATCTATTTTCTTGTTTTTGGCCGTGCGGCATGTGGGATCTTAGTTCCCCAACCAGGGATCATACCCGTGCCCCCTGCAGTGGAAGCGCAGAATCCTAACCGCTGGACCACCAGAGAATTCCCTCCTAGCACCTTTTTAAATTAGCTATCAAGTGTGTGTAAATTTGATACCCAGGGTACCAGATCTACATACTGTTCAGACCCCACATTATCAGTAATGCACAGAGCCTAACTAACCTCTTTCACTCTGGTAACAACTACAACTTACTGTGTACATTCTATAGTTTAATCATGTTACACGTATTAACTCATTTAATCTTCAGATCAAGTGTATGAGATAAAATGAAGCACAAAGAGGTTAGCATCTTGCCCAGGGTCACACAGCTGGTAAGTGGTAAAGCCGGTATTGAAACCGAGGCAGTCAGATCCTAGGTTATCCTTCTTTACTGTTCTACATCATAGTGGCCACGGCTGGAAAAGGACGGGTTAGTTTCTATCTTTCTGGCTACAAAATCATCTTATCAAGTTTTTTTCACATAAAATGTTACTTCTTCTACTGCTGAAGTCAGGGTTTGTCCAACATTTTTTCCTGAGAACCAGCTGTAATTGTGGAAGCAATTCAAATGAAATATTCCTATGATACTATGGTTTTCCCACTTTTGATCACATAGATTTCAGTATGTAAATGAAATAACAATGCCTGTGGGCAACAAGGGATTTAGATAAACTGACTGTGCCTTTACACCAAGCTCACATTTCATTACATGATTCAAGTAGTCACAGTTTTTGCAAACAGAAGGAATACAGTACAAAATGTAATCAGTTCAAAGAGTAGAATAATTATCCCAGTCTTGCAAATATGTTTCCAAAACCTTAGTCCCACAAAATATCCAGCTGGCTTGCCAATTTTCCATTTGTTTTATTTCCACTCACCAAAACCAATTCCTTTCAGCTATTCCACCTTTTTCTGGCTTTTCAGATAACATAGCTATGACAAAGCAGGAGAAACTTCATTCAGGACTTACTGAAAATCCCTTGAGCTCATCTGCCTCATGTAAACCACTGAGTCTTCAATATTCAGAAAATTGATACATGAGAGAATTTCAGTTATGATACATGACAGCTCACATCTTGCCTTCTTTCTAGTATAAATAATATTACTTAATGGAATCATTAAAAAATCAATCTAAAATACGGCAGGAATAATTCAAAAAGAGTCATGTACCAAAATGGTCATTGCAGCTCTATTTACGATAGCCCAGAGATGGAGACAACCTAAGTGCCCATCATCGGATGAATGGATAAAGAAGATGTGGCACATATATACAATGGAATATTACTCAGCCATAAAATGAAATGAAATTGAGCTATTTGTAATGAGGTGGATAGACCTAGAGTCTGTCATACAGAGTGAAGTAAGTCAGAAAGAGAAAGACAAATACCGTATGCTAACACATATATATGGAATTTAAGAAAAAAAAAATGTCATGAAGAACCTAGGGGTAAGACAGGAATAAAGACACAGACCTACTAGAGAACGGACTTGAGGATATGGGGAGGGGTAAGGGTGAGCTGTGACAGGGCGAGAGAGAGGCATGGACATATATACACTACCAAACGTAAGGTAGATAGCTAGTGGGAAGCAGCCGCATAGCACAGGGATATCAGCTCGGTGCTTTGTGACTGCCTGGAGGGGTGGGATAGGGAGGGTGTGAGGGAGGGAGATGCAAGAGGGAAGAGATATGGGAACATATGTACATGTATAACTGATTCACTTTGTTATAAAGCAGAAACTAACACACCATTGTAAAGCAATTATACCCCAATAAAGATGTTAAAAAAATAAATTAAAAAAATAAGGCAGGAAAAGAGAAATATAAAACAAAGAGTAAATGGGACCAGCAGAAAACAAATAGATGTAGTTGAAATGAACAAGAAATATTACAACAGATCCTACAAACATTAAGAGGTTAACAATTTTATACACACTTTGATGTAAAAAGCTTGAATAAATTAGATGAGAAATGGGCAAAATACCTGAAGGACACAAACCAGCAAAACTTAGTGAAACAGATACTTTGAATAGCCCTATAGTCTACCTATGGGTAAAAATCTTCCTACAAAGAAAATTCTAAGTCAAAGTGTTTTCACTTGGAATTTCACCAAATATTTAAGGAAGAGGTAATATCAATTCTTCACAAACTTCCAGAAGATAAAAGAGGAGGGAATACTTCCTAACTCATTTTTTGATGCCAGCATTAATCTGATACCAAAATCAAAGACACTACAAAAAAGATCAATATCTCTCATGGGCCTAACTGCAAATTTTCTTAAAAATACGTAGTAGCAAATAGAACCCAATAATGTTAAAAAAACAAAAAGAAATAAAGATATTATGACCATGCAGAGTTGATTTAACATTAGAAAATCCATCAATGCAATTCATTATACTAAAGTCTAAAAAGGAAAAAAATCATACAATCATCTCAAAAATGTAGAAAATCCATTTAAAACATTTATTCATGGCAAAATCTGTCAGTAAACTAGCAACAGAAGGTACTTCCTTAACCTTATAAAAGGAATCTATAAAAACCTATAGCTAATATTACACTTAACAATGAAAGGCTGAATTCTTCCCCACTAAGTTTGGGAACAAGTAAGTCCTGGAAATAAGGCAAGGATGGCCCTACTCCCCACTTCCAGAAGGTTCCACCGTTGGTTGTCCGCCTGTGACAGTTTGTCTGTTATTCCCATTCCCTAATTACAGTCATGGAACTTCTGTCCTTGACATTATACTACACTGTCTTCATCTTTCATCCTTTGGGAATCTCATCTACTCCAGGAGTTTCCCATCATCACCTTTATTCAGGATTACATACCCAAAAAGTCCATTGGATACCCTCACTTGGAAGTCTTACCGTCTTTTCACATGCAATGTATCCAAAATTGTATTCACCCTTTATCTATAAGGATTTTTATTTCCTAGTACTGCCATTCTCCCAACCATCCAAATTCAAAACCACAGTTTTATTAACTTCTTCCTTTACTACTCACACCTCCACAGATAATCCCTGCTCCTATCAGTTCCTCCTTTAAAAAAATAACCCAGCTTTTACTTCTGCTCCATTCAGCTTCTCCTACTCAGTTCAGATTCTATCACCTCATACTTTTGTCAAGGTCTTCCTTGAAAATCACTCTCAACGTGTCATTACATTTTATTCAACAGTATGGAGTGAAAAGTTCTATAATTTAGATTCAAGTTTCTCTAGAATTTAGCCTAACTTGGTTTTCCAGAGTGTCTATCATTAATCTCATCACATGGGACTTCCCTGGTGGTCCAGTGGTTAAGACCTCACCTTCCAATGCAGGGGATGCAGGTTCGATCCCTGGTTGGGGAGCTAAGATCCCATATGCCTTGTGGCCAAAAAACCAAAAACAGAAGATATATTGTAACAAATTCAATAAAGACTTAAAAAAAAATCTCACCACATGATCTCTATTATCTATTTATTATTCCCCTCAAATAATCTATCTTTTTCAAGCCCTTTGCTTTTGTTCATTCTTCCTCTTTATCTCCCCACTCTCTTCACCCCACTGAGATATCCACTCCACTACCTCCACCCACTGAAACAACTCCACTGAAATGCTTCCTTCTCTCCAAGACTCATGATTCTCTCTCCTCTACGAAGTTTTCTTTGAGCATTCCAACTGGAAGTGATCATTCCCTCTCTGAATTTTTATTCCTCTATTTCCATTCCCGTGTTGCATGCAATATATTCTACACACAACATTATCTTCTCAACCAGTGGTAATTGCCTAGAAATAGACAGCAAGTCCTGTTAATCCAGTTATAAATTTATACCTTTAGAAAAGTTGTTTACATTGTAAATGGAACAAAAAAAGGGAAAAATAGATTATTTTCCCATTTGCTCTCAATTATATTTACATATGGTTAAGACCTGGTGTGGAAGGTGTTTAACCAGATGCTAGAATGAGTTTGGGTCTGCATGACGTGTGATGCAGACACATCTGGCACTGAAATTTGGGAATGCTGTTATGACCTTTTAGCCCCTAAATGGACATGAATCTTACGAAACTGACATCAACATTTAGAAAAAGAGTTTATACATGCCACAGCTCTTTGAAATCCTTTTACACTAGGATGGTATTCCCTACCTATTTTAAAGAAATTTTTTTAAAAAACATATCTGAGAAAGGGAAACCCTATTTTAGAATGTTTTCTGATGTTGATTTATATCCTCAGTGTCTAATGGAGGGACTTGCATATTGCAGAGCCTCATTAAATATGTGCAATTTTGAAAGAAGAATCCTGCCTTTCCTTTTGCTAAATCTAAATGCAGGGATAATCTTGAAACTAAAAGATAAGGACCCATAACCTATCCTCCGATATTCACATCTTTGTGGTAAAGGAACAGTTTAACTTGGTGGGAGCAAAATATCCCGCAGTAGCACCTACTTTCTTCCTTCAGCCTGTATTAAGAAGATACATGAACTATAATCAAACACAGGACTGATGGTGTCAATATTATACCGTAAGAAATGGCATATTGGCAAACCTTAAAAGCACAATTAAATGAGGCAAGAGGAGAGAAAAAGGCAAAAAAAATCTGGGTCTCAAATTTCTTATCATTCAATTATTCTCCCTGGGAGGAAGGAGAGACGGGAGGGAGGAAAAAAGGAAGAAGGAAGGAGGAAAATAAAGCGAGTCACTCAGAGAACAATCTTGAGAATTTATCCTGCAGATTGGCCAAACCAAAAAAAAGTATATTTAGCGAGTTTAAGGGTTTCCTGACAGTCTGACAAAGAGATAAATGTTATACAAGGGGATAATTAAATGGAATACTTATTTTGTTACTATCATCTTCTAGGGGAAAAAAAAAAAGGAGAATGAAATTAACAGCAAAACATTGACCAATTAAGAATTTGAATACTGATAACATCACCTAGAAATTTATATTCACAAAACCATACAGTATAGTACTTATGGGCTATTTAAGGAAATTTTCCAGATCAGTTTTACTATCAGATTTTCACCTTTAGAATTCGAACAAAATGGTGCCCCTCTCTCCCACTCCACATCCCATTTAGCAAGTGGGGCCAGCTGCAGCTTCACTGTACATCCGTGGTGAAGGCCATTCCTCAGCCACCTTGCTGTAGTGTTTGATATTCCAGGACTTATAAAATAAAAATAGAGGGCTTCCCTGGTGGCACAGTGGTTGAGAGTCCGCCTGCCGATGCAGGGGACGCGGGTTCGTGCCCCAGTCCGGGAAGATCCCACATGCCGCGGAGCGGCTGGGCCCGTGAGCCATGGCCGCTGAGCGCGTCCCGAGCATGTGCTCCGCAACGGGAGAGGCCACAACAGTGAGAGGCCCGCGTACCGCAAAAAAAATAAAAAATAAATAATAAAAATAGAAATATTGATCACAGTGTACTCTCACTGTCATGGTCTCATTATAAAAATAACAGCCATTATAAAAATCTCATTGTATATGTATTAAATATATTTATAAATGTAACATAAAATGCTGATAAATAAAAGTAGGTTCCGATTAAGTATCATTAAAAATTGACTTTATGAGGGCAAGAGGGTTGAGGAGGATTCAGAGAATCATGATCCTATAGAGATTTTGTAAGTATTTAAGAATAAAAATATGTAGATGTTTTAATTGTGTAAATATAAAAGCTGGTATGCAGAAGTCATTCTTCTTTGTACTTATTCATTTTTAATGTTCTATGAAGTGAAATGTGAAGTAACATTTCCCTAGATAAATGGCTTTATGTGGATTTCAATCATATTCTAACTCAAATATCTGCATAAATATCAGCTTCAATATGAATTGTCACTGAGGTATTATTTTTTGTTTTTATTGCGGATTATTATATTAATCGTGTATTAACCTTGTTTATACTTTTTAAAGATAAAATATTAGCTTTTACCTTTGAAAACTGAGTTGATAATTAGACTCTGGTAATAAAATTAACCTGCAGTTGTGTCATAAAAATATTACTTCTAGATGAACCGGTTTGCAAAGCAGAAATAGAGACACAGATGTAGAGAACAAATGATGGACACCAGGGGGAAAGTTGGGGTGGTGGTGGTGGTGGGATGAACCAGGAGATTGGGATTGACATGTATACACTGATGTGTATAAAATGGATAACTAATAAGAACCTGCTGTATAAATAAATAAATAACTAAATAAAATTCAAAATAAATAAAATATTACTTCTGAAGCATATTCTCACAGGATATTTTTCCTTTTGAACATGTTATGCTTTGAAATAAATGATAAAGTGTATTACTGAGGTTTCAAAACGCTGTGTGGCAATAGTAAAGACAGTATCAGCAGAAGTTGGCATTAGCATTTCGCATGGTAGCCAGAGTACGGACTGCCACCTTCAAACTAAGATAACAAACCAAAAACACTAGCTTTGATAATCCACAAGATTGCTATGACCTCTCGTTAAAAAACATGATTACACAGATGTGAAACTGGTTCTCACTCATTGTCAGTCTTTTTTTTCCTCTCTTGAATAAAATCTCTGTTAACAGAAAAGAGCTTTGACCGGTGCTGTGTTAAACAGGATGAAGTGAAAACTCTTTATGGGTGTAATAAAAGATATGAATAAACCCCGGTTCAGCTTGGGGAACTGAATGTAAGCACAGCTGCAGAGGGACCCTTGAGAAAAATGTTACCATCCGTCATCATTTTCTTCAACAGGTGCTTGTAGTTTTTCTTTTTCTAAATCACAAAAGCCTTGTTACTTCCAACATTCCTGTTTGTAATATCCATTTCTATAATAAGTGTTATGGTAGTTTAATAATACCGATAGTATAATAATAGATATTTTTGTGTTCAAGAGAATCCTTGATCCTAAAAAACCATAAAACCATATAAACAAACTATATAAACATAATCTTCAGATTTCAGTATAAGCTGATTTTAATGTTATTTCTTCGCTAATCTTGGAAATTTGAGAGGAATGTCAAAACAGAAGGGGCTTGCCTTCCAGAAACCACTTCAGATAAAACTGAAACTCTCTAGCTCTAAGAAGGCATCTGTTAAATGCTGCCAGAACGCCTAAATGTGCGCCCTATTGGCTTGCGTTCCATGGGGGGCCCACCTGAGCAATCCGTCCTTTAAGTGCCACCTTCTGGAAATACACATCCTGAATTTTCTCCCACAGCCAATCATCTCATTTTAGTTTTCATATAGGTCATTTAAGACTTTGCTATAATTACAGAATTATCAGATAAAGTGTAAAATGAAAACTTTGACTCGATCTCTAACAATAGGCTTCAATGGAAAAAACAATTCCAAATCTTACCATTGACATAAGATGTTACTTTACTTTCACCGTATTCCATCACTTTAATTTTTTAAAAAAATTAGATGACCTCTCTTAATTTTCCATGACCAGTTTATGAAAGGAATAAATTTTGAAGAGAAGGCCCCTTCCTTCCTGCCTTCCCTCCTCTGTCCCTTCCTCCCTTCCTTCTTCCTCTCCTTTTTCCAACACATATTTCATTGCATTACTATTCCTCATTCCTGATGTAGGGCTGAGAGCACACGATTGTACAGTACAGACAGTATAAGACAAAGTCCTTATTATAATCAAACTGATAGTGGAGTTGCAGGATAAGCAATTTTTTAAACTTAAATAACAATATAACCAAAAATATTTTGATAAGTGCTTATAGGAAAATAAAACAGAGATTCTAGACACAGATTCGAAAGGCTTTGGGTTGAGGGATCAGAAAAGTCACCACTGAGACACAAACTTACTTTGAGAAATAAACTACAGCTAGGAGCCAGCCATGGAAAGTGAGGAGGAAGTAGGTCCAGGAAGAGAGGGCAGCTATTGCAAAGGACCTAGAAGGGGGCAAGGCGAGGTTTATCCAGTTTGGTGAAGCAAATAAAAACCAGGGTGACTGAACTGTAGTGCCCGGAACAGAAAAATGAGGTCAACAGAGATCACATGAGGCCCCAGATGCTGTGAACGCCTTATGGGTCAGTATAGGGAGTTCAGATTTAATACTAAACTTATATAGAAGTTATTTGAGCTTGAAGCAGAAAGTGACATATTCTGCTGATATGAAAATATATATATACATGTGTGTGTGTGTGTGTGTGTGTGTGTGTGTGTGTGTGTGTGTATTACTGTGGCTACCGTGTGGAGAATGAAAAGAAGAAAAAAGAAGAGCCATGATCAGAAGACAGGAGTCACACATGGTCCCAGGGGTTCAAGCTTGAGTGGTAGTAGTAAAACTGAAGGGATGTGGGCATGTTTTAGATTTAGTTTGGAGGAAGAGTCAATAGAATCTGAAGAGGTGGGTTTTATATGTGGGAAGAAGGAAGGAGAAGAAACAAGGATGACCCCTAATTTTTGACCGGAGGTACCCAGAGGCGCCGTTTACTGAGATGGGGAAGGCTGGGGAAGAAGCAGATTTAAGATGCTACCTAGACATCCAGGTGAGAAGGTCAGGAGGCAGAGAATATGTAGACTGCTCTTAGATCAAAAAAATGCATCAACCAAGCTTCCGAAACTTACCAACTTTTATTCAGCCTTGAATATAAAGGCTCCTGAAGCCCTCCAAATTCTTTTGAGTATATACAAGTCATAAGACATTCATTTTTTCGGTTTCAAAACTAATACATATTCACTATATATGATTAACATATATTCACTAATATAATTCAAATATACTGAAATATATAGTAGGGAAAGAAATGAAATACTCTCACAACTAATGTAAAGATTCAATGCATAGCTATCCACAGAAGACAGCAGACCTTCTTGAGGCAGGTTAAAAAACAACATAGACAGTTTCATAGTTGCTAATGTCTTCCCTTCTGTTAATTTCTAGAATAACCTAAAAGCAAGATTGTGGAGTAAATTTCTTTTCAGCATCACACTCAAGTTGGAAGACAGCCTGAAGGGTACCTAATCCTAGCTCCTATCGAGAGGATTTCTCTCAAAAATGTTTTTAAGAGAGGATCACACAGTATTCAATATCTCCAGTGACAAAGCTCATGAGTTTACAGTCTCACAAGGCAACTCATTCAATTTTAACACCTCTGATGGTCAGAAATGTATTTCTTACACTAACCTAAAATAGAGTATACTAATTGGGTCTTTTTTCTTCCTTCTGGAACTTAATAGGTAGCATCTAATCCATATTTCTTGAGGAAGACTGTCCACTATTTCACGGGCAATGATCATGTCTTTTCTAATTGTTCTTTTTCCAAGCAAACATTGCCAGTGGTCTCCCATTACTCAAGTACCCCAATTTCCAGAGATTTCAATCATCCTTGGAATTCTCCTTTAGAATGATCCAGTTCACCCACACATCCTTTAAAGAAGTTATTCAAGAAGGTATCTTCTGTTACGGTTAGCCTAGTACAGATTACAATGTCAGTATTACTTCCCTTGATGTAAACGTAGAGTTTATAGGCTAATATTGCATATTTGTGTTCAACAAGCACAGCTTTTGAGCTTAAGAAGAACTAATATTTAGACCTTTTTCATATGAATTCCAATTAAGTCCAATTTTACACATTTTGTACATACACAACTAATCTTTAAACCAAGCGTTTAACTTTATTTGTATTCTCAGTGAATTTTTAACTTTTAGTTTCCTTCCGTTATTTTAATATACCACTATCCTTTTTTTTTTTTACAACTTTATTGGAGTATAATTGCTTTACAATGGTGTGTTAGTTTCTGCATTATAACAAAGTGAATCAGTTATACATATACATATGTTCCCATATGTCTTCCCTCTTGCGTCTCCCTCCCTCCCACCCTCCCACCCTCCCTATCCCACCCCTCCAGGTGGTCACAAAGAACGGAGCTGATCTCCCTGTGCTATGCGGCTGCTGCCCACTAGCTATCTACCTTATGTTTGGTAGTGTATATATGTCCATGCCTCTCTCGATTTGTCACAGCTTACCCTTCCCCCTCCCCATATCCTCAAGTCCAATCTCTAGTAGGTCTGTCTTTTTTTTTTTTTTTGTAGTTGAATTTTTAAATTAATTTTTTTAACATCTTTATTGGGGTATAATTACTTTACAATGGTGTGTTAGTTTCTGCTTTATAACAAAGTGAATCAGTTATACATATACATATGTTCCCATATCTCTTCCCTCTTGCGTCTCCCTCCCTCCCACCCTCCCTATCCCACCACTCCAGGAGGTCACAAAGCACCGAGCCTGTGTCATGCAGCTGCTTCCCACTAGCTATCTACCTTACGTTTGTTAGTGTATATATATATGTCCATGCCTCTCTCTCGCCCTGTCACAGCTCACCCTTCCCCCTCCCCATATATCACTATCTTTTGAGTCCTTATTCTGTGGACTAATGTAGGCAGTCTGTTATCAACATGTTGTGACATCCTAAGAGACCTGCCAATTACTTTAGAATCATTCAGACACACCATTGATTTCTTACCACAACTACAGGTTGGTTCAGCAAATCAAATGCAAAAGCAAATGCAGTCTTGTGAGTATAACTTGTGTTTATTGAAACCATGCTGACCTCTAGTCACAAACCAATTGCTTAGGGCCAAGCATTCACAAACCAGTTGCTTAAAGTTTGTCCTTGAATTTCCTCAAAAATTATTATCGGGCTTCCCTGGTGGCGCAGTGGTTGACAGTCCGCCTGCCGATGCAGGGGACACGGGTTCGTGCCCCTGTCCGGGAAGATCCCACATGCCACGGAGCGGCTGGGCCCGTGAGCCATGGCCGCTGAGCCTGCGCATCCGGAGCCTGTGCTCCGCAACGGGAGAGGCCACAACAGTGAGAGGCCCGTGTACCACAAAAAAAAAAAAAAAATTACCATGACTCTCCCCCATCTACTCCTTCAGTAGATATTTTTCCCCAAGTTGAAAATCTGGGACGTTTCTCTCCATGTAATCATCTGACAATTCTGATATTTCACTGAGCGACTCATTATAATAATACCTTGTATTTATTGAGTACTTTTAATGTGCCACATACTCTGCTAAGAGCTTTACATGCCTATTTCATTTAATCCTCACAAAAGCCCCATGCGTTAGATATAATTCCCTTCTTCATAAAGGGAACTGTCGTTTTAGAGACGTTAAGGAGTTTGCCAAGGGCCACACAAGGAGTAAGTAGCGAGCAGTGCTGGGATTCAGAGCAGGGCTTCCTGCTTTTAGCTGCTCAGCAGGTATTTCTTGAGGACCCGCCAGGCACATGGACTCTTTCCTGGTCCCTCAGGAAGACTGTGGCAGCACGGCCATACTCATCCACCTGTAAATGTTGCATCCCCACCCTAATAAAACACGAATCATCCACCACCCCTGCTTCTTTTCCTCCTCTCCCTACTGCAACTATAGCTTTAGGGCATTTCACTTCTTATTAGCAACCTTGGAAAATGAAGGAGGGAAGGAAAAGAAGATCTATTTACATAACTAGAAAGACACTTCAGAATTTTTCCAAATACAAAGGGAGTCCATTTTGTCACTGGTAATTCTAAAAAAAGATTTTAGAGCAGAACACGCCTCTTGAACAGGCTGAGAAATTAGTTAAGACTTTCATTTATTAATATTCCTTTAATGCCCTGTGGCCATATATAACTTATGAATTTTAGACTCTGTGTGGGCAGATATTCCTGTTGCTTAGAAATACAGCAGCTAGTACCGACTGACAACAGGTGTGTAGGAATGGTAGAGGGCTATGAGGAGGAGGGAGATTTCTGGCTCAGCATGTTTTAAAATACACCACTACCCACAGTTCTTCCATTGCTGCTCTCGTTTCAGCATGTACTTTCGAGAAAATACTTAGAAGTATCACCAAATCTGTTGAACATTTCAGAAGTGTTTCAATTCTAGAAAAACCCACTTTATTTTTCTACTTTACAAAATCATCTTAAATATCTAAGCATATGTTTGCCCTTGCTTCAAACATCAAGTGGTCACTCTGAATTGCTTTGTCCAGAATCCTGCTATGCGTCCCCATGCCCGGTGCCTGGAACCTTCCAAGCTTCTATAGGTGGACCACACAGGGGTCACCCGATTCTGATCAAAGAGCCTAACCACATAAGGTCAGTAGTTCCCGAACTCGTCTGCACATTTCAGAATTGCCTTCACAGAGTCAATTAAGAAACTTTAAAATATATTAATGCCTGTGTCCACCACCCCACAGAGATTAGGAGGGATGGGGGTTGCCTGGATGGTGAAAGTTTTAAAAGATGCCCTGGTGATTCTAATGCGCAAATTTGGGAATTTCTGATGAAGGAAGTGTCTTTCCCAGTTCTCAGTCTTCCATTAGCTCTGCCTGCTCACCACTGGATTCCAGTCCACCGTAGCACAGATCCAACTTGGCCCTGCCCAAAGGGATCTGGATGTCCAAAGTACCAGAGGCCTTGCTTCTACATGGTTTCATCTACCAAGAACTTCCTTGTATGAGTGGGTTTCTGTGCATGAAGTTTGCAGGGGGAAAAATGGTAGCAATTTAGTTGTATCTAAGAAACTGAGACTTCCAAGTTTTAGTCTAAAAATTGCCTGAAAGATGGAAATCTTCCCCAGACGCGTGTGGTTTTGTTGCTCTAGCTTCTCAAAGTCCTTTAGCTCTCTCGTATTATTGAAGACGAGAAAGAACACAGAGTATAAGAGAAAAACATTCATACCTGGTATTAAGAAAGAAACTCCTATAAAATCACTGAGTCTGGGCTTCCCTGGTGGCACAGTGGTTGAGAGTCCGCCTGCCGATGCAGGGGACACGGGTTCGTGCCCCGGTCCGGGAAGATCCCACATGCCGCGGAGCGGCTGGGCCCGTGAGCCATGGCCGCTGAGTCTGCGCGTCCGGAGCCTGTGCTCCGCAACGGGAGAGGCCACGGCAGTGAGAGGCCCGCGTACCGCAAAACAAAATAATAAAATAAAATAAAATCACCGAGTCTCTAGATCAAAGCCTGAAAGACTCTAGTTGAGCTTACTAAACATCTGTGTGACAATGCCACAGAAATGGAAAAGAGAGCTCATGCGGTTCAGACACGTTAATTATATTTCCTCCAGGTAGGCAGTCTCCTATATTCAAGGTCTACTGAGTCCTTTGATGCCCATGCCAGATAATCTTCTTCATAGTATATGATATTTTGAATTGTAAACACTATGGTTAATCTTGAAAGACAACCTTTAAACTTGGGATATTTGTTTTCCTTCGTGTTTTGATTCTAAGCATCCCAGTCTAAAGCAGCCACACTGTTGTTCCTTATCACGTCACCCTATTTTAATTCTCTGCACAGCAGTTACCACTTTCTGATATTTTTGTTGCTTGTTTGTTTATCCCCCATCAAAATGTGAACCCCCTGATACCACTGATTTCCTCCCACTAAATGCTATATCCCCAGCATCTAGAACTGTTCAATAAACCTTCCATAAATATTGGTCAAGTGAACGAATGAACATTCTAACATTCTCTGCCTATCAGTGAGTACTTTACTAAAACAGTCATATGCAAGTCCCAAATGATTCTCATGCTGTGTGGCCTGGAGCCTCAGGCTTATACATCTACAAAATGGGAGAAATAAGATATTGACCTTATAGGGCTATTGTGAGAATTACATGAGATAACACACTTTAAGGACTTATCATAAGGTATGGCATATATTAAGAACTCCACGAGGGACTTCCCTGGTGGTCCAGTGGTAAAGAATCCGCCTTCCAGTGCAGGGGACAAGGGTTCCATCCCTGGTCAGGGAACTAATATCCCACACGCTGCGGGCCAACTAAGCCCGTGCACCTCAACTAGAGCCCACGTGCCACCAACTACAGAGCCCACGCACCCTGGAGCCTGTGCGCCACAACTAGAGAAGAGAAAACCCACGTCACAACTAGAGAGAAGCCCGCTACCACAACGAAAGATCCCACACACCTCAACGAAGACTCCGCATGCCGCAACTGAGACCCTACACAGCCGAAAAACAACCCAAGAACTCCATGAATGAAAAATCACATCATAGAAATGTATATCTATGACATTCATAGTACAACAAAAGTAGTGAGAGAGATACTATGATTTTATCACTTCTTAAAAATGCATTTTATTAACATGTTTTTCACTATTGAGGAAGAAAACTGTTAATATGTTTTTATGTAAGCTACCAGTTGCTTGTAGGAGAAGAAAGACCACCAAACCAGGACTGAGAGGAAATGAATCCAGGCTACTGATCTGTATGGCCTCCAACAAGTCGTTTAATAGGTACCTAAGGCCTAGTTTCTTAACCGTAAAATTGGTGGTTTAGGAAATTTAAGGGGAATCAACTGAACTCTGAGCTCTTACGAGCAGCAAGTAAATGCCCAAAACATCAACATTTAACTTGTAAAAGCAAACATTGTTTAAAGATTTTCTCATAATTTTTGGCTACATTCAATGACGACAAAAGACCTCAGTAGGAAATTAAATTTGGTCTATACATTATTTGCACAGCGCCCATATATAATCCCATTTTTACAGTTAACAAAAAGTGATATATTTGAAGTTATTTTTATTTTTGTAGAATTCTCTGCTTATGTGTGTGCTGTATGTTGTCCTAATGTGAAGCTTTTTTTTCCCAGTCTATTTTAAAATTTAACAAGTTAAAAAGACATAGATTGGGACGAGGTTTCCTGGAGAAATATTCTGTGTTTAAAAGTTCTGTACTAGTGGCCACTGGGCCGCGGTTGTGGCTGAAGTCTTGCCGCCAGGGATGGGCCCCAAGGCCAAGAAGCGCGTGGTGCTGCCCACCCACCTGGCGCCCCCCACGGTGGAGCAGATCCTGGAAGACGTGCGGGGGGCACCCGCAGAGGACCTAGTCTTCACCGCCGTGGCCCTGGAAGAGTAAGTGGTCAGCGGGAGCAGAAGGGAAAGAACCTACAGGAACCCAAACACATGCAGCCCTTCCCGCTCGTTCAGCAACAGGATCATCCTCGGGACCTGGGATCAATGAGGCAGTTTTGCTGAAGAGCATGCCAGTGGGGACCAGCCAGGGGAAGGGGCTTAGCAACACAAACCTACAAACTTCCAAAGCGAACCTGTACGTGTGTGTGCACAGCAGCACAGAAGGTGGAAACAGCCTTAGTGTCCATCACCAGATGATGGAGAAACACACCATGTCCCTCCACACATGGGGACGTCCCTCAGCCACGAAAAGGGTGAAGCCCTGACCCTTGCTACCACATGGATGGACCCTGAGAACACGATGCTCAGTGAGAGAAGCCAGACACAGAGTGTGTGATCCCATTGATGGGAAACGTCCAGAACTGGCAGATCCACAGACACAGAGCATGGGTTCGTGGTTGCCTGGGGCTGGGGAGGGGGATGGGGGGCTGAGTGGTTAATGGGGACAGAGTTTCAGTTTGGGAAGATACGATTAAAAATGGTTAAGACAGTAAATTTTATGTTACATATAATTTACCACAGTTTAAAAAAAAATGTTTAGGGAATGCCCTGGCGGTCCAGTGGTTAGGACTCGGTGCTTTCACTGCTGAGGGCCCGGGTTCAATCCCCGATTGGTGAACTAAGATCCCATAAGCTCTGCAGCATGGCCAGAAAAAAATTAAAATAAAATTTAAAAATGTTTAAATATGTAATTATAAGTTGGAGTGGGGAGCTTCCAAAGCCTTTTTGCTTCTTAATCTGGAAACTCCACTCCCGGGAACCCACACAAAGGAAAAAAATAACAATAGGGGAAAAAGAGGTTGAACTGAACTGTGCGTGGGGCACTTTCACTGGATGAGCCACTCGGCTCATCACGCATCCCTTGCCTGACTGACAGACACCAGTGACATGCCAGCATTTCCATCTCGGGACCCCTGTACAATCTGAACATTTTTTTGAGGACCCCAAAGAGTTCACTTGGGTTACAGCTCAATTTTTAATCATACTGCCACCAACAACAAAACAAACATCCCAATCAAAAAATGGGCAGAAGACCTAAATAGACATTTCTCCAAAGAAGACATACAGATGGCCAACAGGCACGTGAAAAGATGCTCAACGTCACTAATTCCTAGAGAAATGCAAATCAAAACTACAATGAGCTACCACCTCACACCCGTCAGAATGGCCATCGTTAAAACGTCTACAAATAACATGCTGGAGAGGGTGTGGAGAAAAGGGAACCCTCCTACACTGTTGGTGGGGATGTAAGTTGGTGCAGCCATTATGGAGAACAGTACGGAGGATCCTTAAACAACTAAAAATAGAACTACCATATGATCCAGCAATCCCACTCCTGAGCATATACCCGGACAAAACTATAATTTGAAAAGATACATGCGCCCCTGTGTTCATAGCAGCACCATTTACAATAGCCAAGACATGGAAGCAACCTAAATATCCATTGACAGATGAATGGATAAAGAAAATGTGGTATATACAGATACAATGGAATATTACTCGGCCTTAAAAATGAATGAAATAATGCCATCTGCAGCAACATGGATGAACCCAGAGATTATCATACAAAGTAAAGTAAGTCAGACAAAGACAAATACCTTATGATACCACTTTTATGTGGCATCTAAAATATGACACAAACGAACTTACCTACAAAACAGAAACAGACTCATGGACACAGAGAACAGACTTATGGTTGCCAAGGTGGGGGGGTTGCAGGGAGGGATGGAGTGGGAGGCTGGGGTCAGCAGGTGTAAACCATTATAGACAGGATGGATAAACAACAAGGTCCTACTGTAGAGCACAGGGAACCATATTCAATATCCTGTGATAAACCATAATGGAAAAGAATATAAAAAAAGAATGTATATATAACTGCATCCCTTTACACCTGAAACTAACACAATATTGTAAATCAACTATACTTCAATAAACAAAAAATATTTACCACAAAAAAAAAAGTTCTGTACTAATTATTTTTTAAAAGTTACAATAAGCAGGGCTTCCCCTGTGGCGCATTGGTTGAGAGTCCGCCTGCCGATGCAGGGGACACGGATTCGTGTCCCGGTCCGGGAAGATCCCACGTGCCGCGGAGCGGCTGGGCCCGTGAGCCATGGCCGCTGAGCTTACGCGTCCGGAGCCTGTGCTCCGCAACGGGAGAGGCCCGCGTACTGCCAAAATAAAATAAAATAAAATAAAATAAAGAAAAAAAAGTTACAATAAGCAGCATTGTGAGGCATCCATAGACAGAGGTGTTTTTTGTTTTTTGTTTTTACATATGGATCAAACATTTCCAGAAACATGATATATAATGAATTCATTCCTTTTGCCAGCAACTTTATTTTAATAAGGCTCTATTACAAATGATGAATTAATAAACCACCATTCACTTTCTTTGAAGTGGATTCTTGCCTCTCCTTCCAAGAATCCAGAAATAGGCTGTTGGTTGCCTGAAGTCTTAAACCTTGATGGTCAATTCAGGTGCACTGTTCTCTTCGCTCTTACTCTGCCCTTTCCTCAGGCTGGCGCTATGAAATCATCTGCTCTTCCAGGGAGAACCACACAGCTGAAGAGTATCCTGGTGTGTTGCTGTTCCAGCTTACATTGGTGCATGTGTACTTATTACTAATGCACAAAGCATGAAGCTTGGAGAGGTCCCTTCATCATCTGGAAATTGATGGTGGGGGGGGAGAGGACATAATTTGAAGATTTATAAATATCTCTTAACAAAGCCCCAGCTGAGCTGTGTCAGGGTTGCACACTCTCTTCGCCTTTCCCTTACAGCTTTTCAATTTGCTTTCCAAACATTTCTTTGTTGCCGTTGGCCCCGGTGCACTTAAAAGGAGCACATCGTTAACCACAAAGAATGCTCACTGTTCTCTGTGATTTCAAATCACAGCATAATTTCCGAACATTTCCTCAGGGAGCAGCCCTGCAGCAATTACCCCGCTGCTGAAGACTTCCTTCTCATCACAGAAAAGTTTCAGTCCTAGCAAGGGCCAACCAGCAAGGCTGTAACAAATGATGACATAGGTTTCAGCCTCCATTCCCCAGCGATTTACACCCCCAAAGGAAGAGTGAATCCATTTTTGTGCAAATTCAACAGGCACATCTGACAATGCTGCCCTCTTCTCCAACTCACACAAGCTAGGCATTCATCAACCCGGATTACTTCCCCCAAATGGAGACTCACAGTTGCTAAGTGGCTTGGGTCGGGGTGGGATCACTCTGTGTCAAAAAGGGGCAAAGTACAAGGAAAGGACACGAATCTGAGTGCATCAGGGAAGTGAGAGTTGAGTTAATTCATTGAGACAAAATAGTGAGGCTTTCCAAAGCCGAGGCAAGAGGAAAGACCGCTTCCCACCCCCAGCCCTGGCTGTTCTGTGAAACACACTGTCTCTGAAACTGACCTCAGCAGCATCCCAGGGGTAACGTGTCCCCAAGTGTAACCCGATCCAGAGCAACTTACCCAACAGGGCACACTGGCACGGGCTCTACTTCACAACTGCGTTTCTCTCTTTTCTTTACCATTTTGATGGTACCTGGTTATACAACATTTGAAGAAATATCTCCAGACGGGGTCGGAGGGTTACAAAACGGGCAGGGCAAATTTCCACAATACCTCATCTCTGGGTGTGGTTTTAAGGATGTCCAAGCCAGTATACTGCCTTGAGGCAAGGAAATCAAAATCTGATTTTTCACTCCACGACTCTACAAGCAAATGTCGCGCTGCCCTCCGGAGACAGTCTCATTGGGTCCAGCCCTGAATTAGTGATGGGCAACCACTGAAAAATGTGGGTTTGTGGAGGTTTAGAACTCTTTTTCTGGGGGGAGGGGTGGGAGGAATGGGGACTGGGAGGCTAACCATTCACTAACTTCTTGTGAGTCACGCAGGTGCAGGCGCACGCGCGCGCGCGCGTGTGTGTGTGTGTGTGTGTGTGTGTGTGTGTGTGAAGGGGGGGGTAAGGAAAGAGGTGAAAAAGTAAGCACTTGCCTCCCAAACCGAGCAGTGTCAAGAGAGGGTGACTACATGGTGACAGGTACTCAGAAGCGGTGGTGGAAGGGAACTGGCAAGTTGGTGACGATGGGTGTGGCTGCGTGGACTTTCCGAAGATGGCCACACTAATATCTTCCCCTCCCATGTGACCTCCCAGCATGAGGTTGAGGTGGCATCTACATTCTCTCTTCAATCCAGTGGGGCTGTGACTACAGCAGAAGACACAGTCCGTCATTCCATGGCTAAATTATAAAGGGCCATCCAGTTTCCACCTGGGCCTCTCCAGATGTTCACTCTTGGGACCCAGCCACTCTGCTGGGAGGAAGCCAGGCAGCTACATGGAGAGGCCACGTTCCCGACACAGTACCGGCGGAGGTCCAGCCAACAGCCAGCATCCATTGCCTGTCAGACAAACCAGTGAGAGAGCCTCCAGGTGACTCAAGCACTCACCTTGGAGCTGACACCACGTGGAGCAAAGAAGACCTGTCACCACCAAGTCCTGCTCAGATTGCAGCTTTGTGAGCAAAATAAGCCACTGTGGTACGGGGTGCTTCGTTACACAATGACAGACAACCAAAAGAAGGGGCAAGGTCCCCGCTGGACGTTTCTTGACACAGAATAAATCTGGCCTGAAGAGAAATGGGACCTGCGTCTCTGCCTTTTCTGGATTTTCATAATTTGGGTTGATTCTTTATTAACTTTAGCTTCTTTTCCTCTTGGTCCCAGATGAAGCTGTCCATGGGATATATCTCAACTGAAATTGTGTATGTACGTGCGCACTACAGGGTGCTTTGTACAACTTTGAATTGTGGCTGCTATTTACCAATCAGAAGGTTTTACTTATACACACACACAGACTAAAAATCTTTCTTCTCTTGGGACTTCCCTGGTGGTGCAGGGGTTAAGAATCTGCCTGCCAATGCAGGGGGCACAGGTTCAAGCCGTGGTCCGGGAAGATCCCACATGCCGCGGAGCAGCTAAGCCCGTGCGCCACAACTACTGAGCCTGCGCTCTAGAGCCCGTGAGCCACAACAACTGAGTCTGCATGCTACAACTACTGAAGCCCGCGCACCTAGAGCCCGGGTTGCGCAACAAGAAAAGCCACCACAATAAGAAGCCTGCGTACCTCAAGGAAGAGCAGCCCGCGCTCACCGCAACTAGAGAAAGTCCACGCGCAGCAATGAAGACCGCAGCCAAGAATAAATAAGTTAAATAAATAAATTTTTTAAAAAAGTTTCTTCTCTCAAAAAAACAAAAACAAACGGAAGATCTGGCAGTACTCGATTTGCATTTCTACATAACAGTAATTCACATGCAAAAACTTGGGTTTCTTCTCTCCCCTCTACTCTGCTGCATTACAATCCTGCCTGTTCCACTCAAGACTTGTCACTCTTACATTTGCTGCTTGACCTCTACATGAGTTTGGGTTTATGACATCTGTTTCAACGACAATTCTCTGCCTGGCTGGTTAGGATTTATTCTTAAATAGTTATCCAGGAGTTAACATTCTATTGAAAAGAGGAGTTTAAGGTCACCAGTTTAATAATAAACTGAGTTTAATAATCATCATTATTAAAAGTCATAATACTAAAAGAATAAAAAATATGTAAAGGTCAAGTTTTTTTTAATTAAATAAGAAAGGATGAAATAAAATATATAGAAAATAGCCACAAGGGGAGGTGACTAGGATGTCAACTTAGGTTGTTATCATACACTCTGATGCCATCCTACATTGTGCCCCAGAAGCCAATGCTTTTTGTTGTATTGTTTCATGCAAAATTTGTTTTTTTTTTTTTTTTTGCGGTATGTGGGCCTCTCACTGTTGTGGCCTCTCCCGTTGCGGAGCACAGGCTCCGGACGCGCAGGCTCAGCGGCCATGGCTCACGGGCCCAGCCGCTCTGCAGCATGCGGGATCTTCCCGGACCGGGGCACGAACCCGTGTCCCCTGCATCGGCAGGCGGACTCTCAACCACTGCGCCACCAGGGAAGCCCCAAAATTTGTTCTTATTGGGAGTAAAATTACACAAAATTCAGTCTACTAGTGGAATCACATACACAATGTTTAACAACCCTATTTACTTTTTGGTATAGTTGCTGAGGATACCCTTATCACACCATTGCATGAAGAATCTCAAATCAATAGTTTCTAGGGGGAAGATACAATTTCAAGAGTTGGGAAATGGAATCACCCAGCCTGGATGATCCAGCTGGAACTGATACATTTCTTTTTATTTTTAGTGTCTGGGGTCTTTCATTTTATTGAAGAAGTTTTTAATAAATTTTCTTTCTCCTTAACTGATAAGCATAATTTTTATTTTATATTATATGTCCTAAAATGAATGGGATGCTTAAAAACATGGAATAGTAAAGGATGTCAGTCAACTATGAAAATGGTGATCCTTCATACACGAAAATAAAGATTTCATCTCCTTAGGAATAAAAACAGGGGAAAGTCCTACTTCGTGCTCATTAAATATATTGGGAAAGGATCCATTTCCAAGGCTTATTTCATAGTGATATGTGTTCAGTAATCACTTTAAGAAAAGTTCTATGTTTCAAAACCCATCTAAAGAGCACTTAATTAATTCTTATGTGATCTTTATGAAGAACCACCAGCAGTGTGAAAATACTGTAGTTAACAAACCCTGTGTTAGTGGTGTGCCCATTATGGCATGTTGAAACAATTCTACTCTTAGTCTTTCATTTGATATCAAATTGGATGGGCTTTCTAGAACTGCTACTCTTCTGGGGAAATCAATATCAAGTTATCTTTTAAAGTATACATGCTCTGTTTTATGATATCACTATAGTAAGACTTGCACCCTTCAACAAAACTTGCAAGGATAGTTAAGGGGCATTTGACTCTCCCCACCCTAAAAAACCAAACAGACAAACGAACAAAAAGATGTGACTCAACAGGTGTTTAAATAAGGTATTGTCTACTTCATATCAGAAGAGAGCTAAGTTATTCAGCTAGTGAGGCCTGTGTTTGGGGTCAAATTCTTGGTTTACAAATTTAATGTCTGAGATGCTCCAGAAGGAGAAAATTTATACATCAGTGACTTCAACAGAGTGTAATCCTCATATAACTTTACTTTCTTGGAGTTGTCCTTATTTTGGGGAGGAAAGGACTAATTTATGAAAATATAGACAACAGAATGGTTTTAAAGTTTTTATTGCTGTCATTTTTTTTTAATTTCTAGCCGGAGTTAAAAGGCCAATGCCAAAATTAGCGTTCAAAATCAATTGCAGAATGTTGTGGAAATCAAACTTAGAAGTCAGAAATAAAATTACTGAGAAATGCTCTTTGAAATCCATCGTGCACATCGATTTTAACATCATCAAAACCTTAACACAATGCCAGAGCAACTAGTTTTCATCTGCATCAAGAGACTTTTGGCAATGGTCAGCATTTTTGGATGAACTTTGATAAGCAACACTATATTTACCACGATGTTATGTCGTCGTGGAGAAGTGTCCAAATGTCGGTCAAGATCGAACAAAGATGTCCAGAAAACTTACCTACCTAATCATTCTGGTCATCTCATAATTTAAAAAAAAAAAAAATTCCTATTCATAAAAACATCTGTGAACAGGCAACGACTCTACTCGGGCTCTTTCAAAGCAAAACTGTAGCTGTCAAATTGATTTTGTTTGCTATTAAAGTAAGTGAAAAGTTTTGCCACTTAATAGGGGGTTTTGCCTGGGGACTCCAGGTTTTGGAGGTTTTGCGGCTTCCTAAACGGCTCTCAGAATAGCAAACTCCTAGCGATTCTTGGGGACCTTTCATTCATCTCTCGGGTAAGGTAGCTGACCCAGCCCGCGAGCCAGGAGGCTTCAGAATAGCCGAGATGTGGGAAGTTCTGAGATCCCCGACCCTCGATAGCAAGACAGCAAATGCTACGGCTCTCTGGTCCCTTCAACCCTGAGAGCTGTCTCGTTAGGCCCCCAAAGCCGGGGTCCCTCTCCTTTCCTGTGAGGGATGAAGGGGGGGTGCGTGGCAGGTGTGTACCTGGGGGATGTATTAAATGGGGCGCTGGGGACAGGAAAGTGCTCAGAGACGAAAAGCTGCCTGGGGTCACCGTGCTCAGCGGTGAAACCTGGGCGCCGGAGGCTACAGGAGCGGACGGCGAAGGCAAACGGGTGCCGGGCAGGGGCGGCGGGGCGGCGGGGCGGCGGGGCGCGACGGCGTCCAGTCTCGGACGGAGGGAAAGCCGGGTGGCCCGGGGTCGGGACCGGCCGGGGCGCGGCGGGGCGGCTCCGAGAGGGGACGCGCTTACCTGGAGGTAGGGCCGCCCGCGGAGCACGCCGCCCACGACGATGTCGGCCGCGGCCATGGTCCCGGTGGGCGAGAAGCCGAAGCCCACGTAGCCGGCGGTGCGCACCTCGAGGCGGAAGGCTAGCCGGCTGCCCCGCGGGCCCCAGCTCAGCCAGTACTTGCCCTCCGAGTCGAGGAGGGTGCGGTGCGGGAAGGGCCGGCCCGAGCCCCCCGCCGCCGCGCCGGGCAGCAGGCCGCACAGCAGGAGCAGCGGCCAGCGGCACATCCTCGGGCGCGTCCCGCCTGGCGGCACCTGGGTTCCCGCCGCCTGGAACGCGGTGGGCGCACGCCGAGCGGCGGCCGAGAGCTGGCGGCTGGGCACCGCCCCCCGTCCCGCCCGCCGGGAGGGGCCGGACCGTCCCGCTCTCCCTCCCAGGCCCGGGCGGCCCGCCAGCCCGTCGGCCCGGGTCCCGCCGATTCCAGCTGCGTCCCGCCCTTGCCGACCATCCATCTGCCACCCCGCGCCCCTGCTTTGGTCCCCGAGGTGGGATTCAGTGGGGAGCTGAGCGACGGACGTCCTGGAAGGAGAAAGAAGGAGGTGGAAGCCGAGGCAAGGGGGTCGGGGGCAGAGGGAAAAGGAGCGGGGAGAGTGAGCACGTCTTGGGGACCAGGGGGTGGGGATCCCAGGGGAAAGAATAAGGAATTGCCGACAGAGGGTAAGTTTAGCTTAACCGAGGAGGGGAGGACCCGAGTAATCAAAGGGATAACGCTGGGTTTGCTGGAGGGCAAGTAAGAGAAAGTCCCGTCCAGGGTTAACCGCTTAATATTTCGGTATTCGCTGCTGTCGATTTTCCGAAACCATTGTACACAGCGATGCCTCTACCCCGCCGGCAACACGGTTCACCTCGTCTAGCGCATCTCTCTCACCCTTTCATTGAGTCTGGGGAGATCTGGTTCCTGACGGCAGGAGTCAGCACCTTCAGGCTTGCCTCCTTCTGCCTGGTTTTTGTTTGATTTGGTTTGGTCTTGAGGGGACAAAATTCTGCCAAACCACTCTGCCATCAGCAAATAGGTCAGGGTTGAAGCATCATTTGGGAGTTAGATTTTAATTTGATATCCTCGTTTCCTGCTCTTTCAAGTTCTGGCCCTAGTCATGTTTATCAAAAAGTGTTTTTGTCTCTACCTTTGCCCACATCACTCCTGTCTTCAGAATGCTAATGATTCCGTGTGGCAACTGCAAATTACCTTCTTTATTTATTCATTTATTTATATTCTGCCATGTTTCAAAAGAGTTCTAAGGTGGCTTATAAAATACAAATAATACAAAATATAAAAATAAGAGGATATCAGATTAAAAAAATATGGGTAAGAAGAATACTACAAATATGTACTATTTCCTTTGGATTTGGAGGCTCCACACAAGCTGCTTATATTAATTCTCTCTCTTCGAGTCACGTTTCAGCCTGTTTTTTCCTGCTCCTATTTTCTCTTGCCATTCCTTTTCCCATAACTTTTCCAGAGTTGCCACCATGCATCAAAACTGTGCTCTCCCAAAGATTCGGGCATATTTGACTAATTCTGGAAAGCAACCTTCCACCGGATCTGTTTACCAGGGAGTTCAGGGAGTTGCTTGAGAAGGGACTCATCCCAAGCAGAGAGGGGACTGAAGTCTACAGGTTTAGTCAATGACAACAGACCACCATCAGAGTAGAGCAATGTTGAAACCTTGGGATAAGGCAAGAAATAAAAGAGCCTGTGAAGCCTTTAAAGAACTGAGGCATTGAGAGTATGAACTACCAGCCACCACAGGGCTCCCTGGGCAGACATCAACTTCAGCAAACTAAGAATCGCATCCTTAGAACTGCATTTATACAAGCACAGGGGCATGGCTACTGCTGTTGCTCTGGCCAGGAAGAGAAAGGGAATGTGGAGAGAGGGGAACAAAATGGTGGACATGGAGGCCAAGAAGAGTGGGTCTTAATACCATGTGAGGCACAGGCATTTCAGGGGAGTTACATTACTGCAGAGTGATCAAAGGCAAACTTCCTGTTTTGTGACCCCACTTTTATCCCTAGCATAGAGGAGCCTGGAATACATGGTTACATCTGCTTCCTGGGGTTTGTTATATAAATCCCAAATTCACATCTGGAATCTGACCCCTGTTTACTGTTCTAGCTTTACCTTCCATCACTGCCATGTCACTCACCCACTTCCAACCGGACACATAAAAGCTGCCTCTAGAATCCTCAAAAGAGAGCCCTGCTGTTTCCCATCACTGTGCCTTTTCAGATTGCTCACACTCTGCCACACTTGCCTTTTCTTCCCTCCATTCTTCGAAGTATTTTCTGATCCTTCTTCCCACGTGTCCGTCAGATTGCACTGACCCCTCCACAGTGGTACCCATGCCCATAGAATGTTCTGTCCAGACCTCATGATGGCGCCCCTAACATTTCAGTGTCTGTCCATATGCTTGTTTTCCTCCAGGAGCCTTTTAAGTCAGGAACAGATTCTGGTTCCTTGTTCTAGCACATTGCCTAGAATATGGCTGAACATGCAATAGTGCTTAATAAATACTTGTAGGAAGAATAAATAGATGCATTTTCAGATCCTCCCGGAAGCATCCTCTTAACAAAGATGGGCTGTGAAGGGAAAGCTTGGCCCCCAGATATGATTGAATGTTCTGCTCTGCCCTGGTATTGAGGCAAAAATAGAAAAGGAGACCATACATGAATACACAAAAGAGAAAGTCTTAAATGGTCTTTATTCTTTCATAAAGTCAGCATGTTGAGGGTGAAGTTATTGCCCTTTGCTTGTCTGTAACTGGCATTGCATCCAAAACACCCTGAGTGCTTAAGAACTATTAAAACTAATATAATCGTATTGAGATTAGGTCAACAAACAGAACATCATTAGCATAATTCATCCTCAAGAGACCCATTCTGCCTTGGCTTGAATCACCCCAGTAAATGAAGACAAAAGAGACAATTTTATCTAAGTGTGCTTTATAAGCTGCCTGAGTTTCCTAGATCAATACCATCTCCCCGCTCAGTTGCATCAAGTCGCAGTTTCCCAGCTGGGAAATTAATTACTGTACAACTGCTTGTCTTAAATCTGTAAGGAAAGCAGGAAGAAATCACAGGTCCATTAAAAACTCAGGGTATAGAGCCGAGAAGAGAATGAAATCAGTGGCAAGAGGTTTCAAATTTACTTTTTTAACTATTGTTTTTGTAAAAATGATAGTTGCTCCTTATTTAAAGCAAATGATCAGGAAATGCAAAAAATATGAATAAGAAAGTAAACTTAAAAAATCACCTGAAATTCCACCATCCAAAAATAACACTTGTATGAATTCCGAGAACATCATTCCAGAACCTAGTGCCATTAAAACCTTGAAGGAAGAGCCTGTTGAATAAGAATTTGCAAAGTAACAGGTGAATTACTTTTGTAAAACTCCTTTTGAAATAAACAGAGTGACTCTAAACCTGCTGGTTACAATCACATTTTTTAGGTTTCTTCTCTACACATGTATCTAAAAAAGAAACAAAATACAAAACTAGAGATTCAGTGAGGTCCTTCTTGAGTTCAGAACATTCAACCAAATTACTCATTCTTAAAAAAATGAATCATTTTTTCACACTTTTCAATCAGGAATTCTAAATGTGATGTGTATTTTGAATCCTTACCCATTCTGATACACAGCTTGCCATCAGCCAGCGTGTCTGCATCCATGCTGGGCTTCCTTACCTTGGAACCCTCGCTGCTGTGTAAGGTTTATTTATATTTCCACGTTTGTCAACTGCAAGGGCGGAGGAGGATGGAAAAAAAGAAAGCTCAAGAGACCCTAACAAGCCAATGCAAAGTCCTTGGTATGAACCAGGATTATCTGAAATAGGTTATTTCTTACTTAAGTATGGGAGTATAATTTCCGGTCTACTTGTACCTAAGGTGCAACAATAAAACTAAATATTTATAAAGTTCCTGTCTTCTAGGGAGCTCAAAGAAAAATATTTATATAAGTGATCTCAGCAGTTCTCCAGCATTCAAATAGGGAAGCTGAAGCATTTCTCATTTCATCTGTTAACTAAGCCTCTTGTGTGGATAGGCTTAGTTAGTAGACGAAAGTTGGCCACTGGTTCAAGTTAATACTGTGAGTCAGTGGCAGAAAAGCCAAAAATAGAACTTTGGTTTCTTTCTTCTTTTTTTTTTTTTTTTGACTACATACTTTCCTTAGCTCTCACCTCATATCCACTAAAATAAAAAAGTAATTTTTAAAGCTACCAGATCATCATCATGAAACTTTCAGCTGGGCTGTTAATTTTCACACGAGCCAGATGCCGTGATCCGCTATTAGTCCAATATTATACTCCTTATTTTAATAACGGATGATACCAATGATGATGGTGGCACGGACGAAGAAGTGCATTTATTTTTATTATTAAAAAACTGAAATGGGCTTAACTGAGTTCTTGAGGTTACTTTGAAAATATGTGCCAGTTGGCCTTGAAAATCCCTCCATATGAAGATAACAACAAGCAAACCACTTTCTCTGTGCAAAACCTGCACTTCGGTATTATCTATAAACCGCGCTCTGAAATCAAACTGTTTCAACTAGAAAAAGTAGTAAAATTTTCTTAGAGGAAAAAAATAATACTGTTTTATTTTTTATCACTAGTTAGAATTTCTGTTTACAAGTAACTATGATGTGTATCAATACCGTGGTAGGGAAGAAATTGATTTATACCAGCACTCAGCCTATAGCATTGTAAAGCCTTTTTAAAAAGTTGTTTGGGTGTCGATGAAAGCAATAGACCCCGGAATTGTGCTCTTTATCAGAGTGATCTTTAGAGGAAGAAAAATAACCATGTTCTCTAAATTTACTTTCTATGGCAGTGAAGCAACTGAAGCTGTCAGTGATTATGGGAGGAGAAATGAGGGGTGATAAAATGTGCTGAGTTAGTCCTAGGACTTGCCTTGAAAGGAACCTCAAGGACCCTGCAGTCCATACTCTCATCTTGCAGCTGAAGCTAGTAAGTCCTAGAGAGAAGTGAATTGTTATTCAAAGTTACAATTTTTTAATAGATACAAGTAGGAAAGGTGGTTGCCTGACAAAATTAACAATGTTTGGCTCTTCCCACATCCTCCTCTTAACAGTTATTCTTCTGGATGTCTCATGTCCACCACTGGTATTGGTTTACCAAATTTTAACCTCTGTGAACATGTTGGGAGAAAGAAGTCATTGTGAGTACAGTAATATTCTCCTTAGATATTACCCTTCTGGTTATACAGTAGATTTGGTATTTTAAATGCTTGTGCTTCTATGGGCTTATGCTTCTATAACCATCAATTTCAAGAAAAGTTTACATACTTAGTCGAAATGAGCAACCAGCATCAAGTTCAAAAACTGAATATGAATGAGACGATTCAGTACTACTTGATTCCAAAATTCCATATGAGGTTTTGGAAAAAAATTAAAGAAATCTATACTATAATGAAAAAACATAAAGACTAGAAATATAAAAATGTAATTATTAAAAAACATAATGGGGGACTTCCCTGGTGGTCCAGTGGTAAAGAATCCACCTTCCAATGCAGGGGACTCGGGTTCCATCCCTGGTAGGGGAACTAAGATCCCAAGCCCGCGCGCCACAACTACTGAGCTCAGGCGCCCTGGAGCCCGCAAGCCACAGCTAAAGAGAAGCCTGGGTGCCACCGCGACGAAAGATCCTGCATGCCACAATGAAGACCCCGCGTGCTGCAAATAAGACCCAAAGCAGCCTAAAACATAATAAATAAAAAAATAATGAAAGTAATTACAATCATTACTAAGCATAATAAATAATGAAAAGAGGTTCCCTTAAACGCAAAACTGGAATAATTAGCAATTATTTTTCCATGTGGAAACTGGCAAATATAAGACATAGTCTGGGAATGAGTGTTAAACTAGGTTTTGAAGCTCTCTAATCAATTCTTGAATAAAAAAGGAAAAATGTGTGTGTTTATTTCCTATGCTGCAAGATTTTATTTCTTTTCATTTTTAAATCTAAGCTCTAGTCTCAGTTCTTTGGAAATTTCCACATTTAAATACCCAAATTAGAAGTTAAAGAAATTAAAGATTAATTAACTTAGAAATTAAAGATTAATCGACTTAGCCTTACATAAACACAATTTGGTCTTCAAAAGGCATCTTTTTTTTCTTTAGGTAATTAAACAAATAAAACAAATAATCAGGTTGACTGTCACTGTTAATTGACTAGATAACTGCTGGTCAATCACCTCACTTACAGCAGAGTTTGCCCAAAAAGAGCCTATCAAAACCCCAGGCCATTACACAAAAGCCTTAGGAGTAAAACCATTAATATTAATGAGAACACAGGAGCATGACCAGAGGGTAATTTCTAGGGAGCCCTACACTTGAGGAGAATTTCCCTGTATTCACGACCTCTTCATCTCTACTCTTCACCTTCCCATGTGTTTATGGAAGTTAATATTTGGTAAAACTAATGCCAACAGTGAGCTTGACACACCAAAAGAATAAAGAATAACTTAAAATGAGGATATGGGGAGAGCCAAGTATTGATAGCCTTAGAAGTAAAATCATAATAATCATAACGATCATCACAATAATACCAATATGTTTATTAAAGTGATGCAGGCATGTTACATGAATTGTCACATTTAATCTTTAGAGTAACTTTATGAAGTCAGTGTTTTTTTTCTCCTTATTTGAAGGAAACTGGGGGAAAAACGTTTTTCAACTTCTATAAAAGCAAAGACAACAGGATCTTCTCTCAACTGTAAAGGAAGAAATTTCTTATAATATTAAATATTTATTAATAACCATAAACTGTTACATGTCTTAGAAACTTCTTTACACCTCTTTGTTTTTCTGTGGAAACCATAAACACAGTCCCCCAAATGCTACAAATTATGCAGTCAAGTTTCCCACACTTGGGGAAATCGCACGGGTCAGCACATCCAAAGGGCAATGGATAAACCTCCCCCTGGGAAAACTACCTTCGAGATCATGGTACCTCCCCTGCCAGGTATGTATTTTTTTTACATCTCTTATCAAACAACTCTACTGGTAGTATTTTTATTGAATATAAATAAAATAAACAAAAACTCACAGGTAATCAATTTGCTACAAATATTTGGAGCTTTCTTGACACAAGTTTCTAAAACTGTATGTGGTTACTGAGTTCCTTGAGGAGTGTCTATATACTAAGATTGGTTCAATGGCAATGGAACATATAAAAATTTAATGTTAAAAATTCATGGTGAGGGTGAAGAGGGGAAGTGAAATTTTGAATGAAATTGAAGAAAGTAAGTCATCTTTTTAAAATAGTATTTCTCTTTTATACTCTCTCCTCTCTCTCTCTCCACACGTACACTCAGACACAACTTAAAGTCACTCAGTTAATCTTGTTAGGCAGAATGGTAATTGTCAATCCATTTTTTTCCTCCACTTTTCAGGTGTTAGGAGAGAAAAACTAAACATGTTGCAAATTTAAACTTCATGTGATATAAAATGAGAGTTGGTGTCTTGTAGGGAATAACTTAGAAAAAAAATGAGTAATCTCTCTTCCTCAAGTATATAATCAGTGTTTAGAATTCACAGCAGCAAAAAGTTATAGAGAAAATTGCCATGATCACATTTTGTTTTTCAAATTGTAGGTTAATTCTATGACCCCTAGTGACATTAGGGAGTGAAGGCTTTTAGGTAATTTAGACCATGATACAAACATTAACCAGTTAGTGGGTGTAAAATAGTTTGAAAACCTAATTTTAAAAAGAAAATTTATTTTCTTTTTAAGGAAGAACTGACAAATAATGTTTTATTATTGCTACTTATACTGCAGGACTGTTAAGTCAGGGGAAAAAAACCTAAGGGAGTTTTTAAAAAAATCATGATTTGGGATATAAACCAGAGAAATCAAAGTGTCATTTCTATATCTCCAATATTGTTAAAAATCTTTTTTGACTAGCATAACCAATGTTTTGATTTGAAAATATTTTTTAAAATATTCCTTTGTAAGGTAGGTTTTTTTGTGTGAAGAATATTTAGGAGGCCTAAATATTCCCGGAAAGGGGTTTGACCTGACCTGTGGGATCAATTTGATCCGCCTCCTACAGAGAAGAGGCCAAATATCATCCAGACAGACCATCTCCTGCTCTATTTTTCCTTCCTCTTCCTCTTTTATTTTTTTTTAAGTTTTTTTTTTTTGATGTGGACCATTTTTAAAGCTTTTATTGAATTTGTCACAATACTGCTTCTGTTTTATGTTTTGGTTTTTTGGCCATGAGGCATGTGGGATCTTAACTCCCGGACCAGGGATCGAACCCGCACCCCCTGCATTGGAAGGCAAAGTCTTAACCACTGGACCACCAGGGAAGTCCCCATTCCTATTTAAAAATGATGTTTTAATTCAGTCTTGCAGATATTCCTGTAATAATATATTCCCCCAAGGAAATAATAAGTACTCCCAAGTAAAGAATATTAATTTTAATTTGATTCACTGTGAACAACAGCAAACACCATGTGATAAAATGCATGTTATCTGAGGGGGGCAAAGTTAGGCAAACTGTTAAACTATACGGTAGCCACTTCTTAAAGCATATTTATTGTCAATTCTGAATTACCTTTTATATGAAGGAATTACCTGAAAAGTGTTTGTCTAAGGTGGTGTGAATGCTGTATGTTTCTTTGGTGGCCAAGAATGCAAAAAGAGAGATTAGAAAAAGCAACAGACCGAATCCCACTGAGTGAGTCAGAAGAGTGAGAAATGTGTAAAAAAGGACAAGGGTGACAAGGGGCATACCAGAGTCCTGCCAACATCAGTCTCATGGCTTCAGCCCACATGATCGCCACCTCTGTTGGATCACCCATTTTAAGGTGACTCTCCATCAGTTAGAGCCATTTCCCCGACTTGGCTAGTTGGCGGTATTTCACAACAGAGCTTCTAAACCAGGAGAGCCGAAGCTTGGAATGTTCCAACAGAAAACAGAAACTTAACTAGATGATGCAAGACAGCTCTGCCCAGCTAACATGAGCTGGTGCAAAGAGATGATTGTAGGAGTTGAGTTTATTTAAAGACCCGGCCTGAAAAGGAAAGTTAAAGATGAAGACAAAATTTAAGGTATATATGATATATGACATCAGACTTGTGAAGAGTCTTCTATGAAGTTTTGGTTAGAAGAAAGATTTCCATCTATAGGAGAAATTTTAGGTTGGGGAGCACCAGAAAAATCAGAAAGTTTAAGAATATTGTGATTTAAAAAAAAAAAAGAACCTAACATGCCGCGGAGCGGCTAGGCCCGTGAGCCATGGACGCTGAGCCTGCGCGTCCGGAGCCTGTGCTCTGTAACGGGAGAGGCCACAACAGTGAGAGGTCCGCGGACCGCAAAAAAAAAAAAGAATATTGTGATTTTTACGGAAGGAACATTTTAAAATTAAGAAATGCTACTCAAATATTTAATAGAAAGAAATGTTCACAGCATACATTCTCTAATGGAGAAGTTTGGTTTTTTTTACTCAGCCTTTTGTCAATAGTCACTAGAATTTACAAGTTTCTGGATTTTTAGCAATGATTAAAAATTATCAGAGCAGCTGGTGTTCATGAGAACGTCTAAACAAGCACACATAAAGTTTTCACATGTATTGTGAAACAAAACCTTTCTAAGAAATCATCATGGTTACACAACCCTATGAAAGAATATGTCCTTAGTTTGTTGGGATTAATTCCTTTAAATATTTTTTTAATTTGAAATTTGTGAATTTTTTATTTAGATTGCATTCCAGGATGTTATTTTATTCATTTATTCATTATACTTTTGAGAACCTATTGTGTGCCTACACTTCTAGATGCTGGAGATATTGCTGAAAAAGCCCCATTTAAAAAAAAAAATAATCCATTCCCTCATGGAGCTTGCATTTTAGTGATTTAAGTAACTCAGGGAGCATTAGAAGAAGAATCAAATTAAGTTAGTCAAAAACCTGACAAGATTTCCTCTTTTGAGCTGGATACAGCACACATTTTTCTTTAATATAAAACCATTTTTGAAATATTGTCACTTTCTTATTTTGAGCTCCAACAAAAGAAAGAACAAAATGAGGGCCTCCATTCTGAATAAATAGTGTTGAAATGTTTTGCTCCATGTGGTAAGAATTATAGGAACATGGAGAGTAACTAAAACAAAGCAAAAATTGGGGGGGAAGAGTATTTATATAAGAGAGAACTGCATCAAGATACTCTTAGTGGAGGCAAGACACAAAGTTTAAACCACCGTAAAGAAATAATGCATCCAGGCTCTAAAGAAACAAATGGAGATGTGCCATTCTGAGCAGGACTAGAGCAGAGAGAGGGTGAAAGGCCAATGCATTTCATTATGTGATGCTCCAAAGCAGAGCTGTTTCAACTCATCAAATTAATTTACTAGGAAGCAAATTCAGTCAACCAAATGAATGTTTAGGTATGACATTTTGAATCATTAACTGTGTAATGTAAATATTTTTATCTCCTCCTGTCTTATATTTCCTCAGATTGCTTGACACACAATCACTCTTTGGATCCCACTCTTTCAGCTCACTTCTGAAGTCTTATTTCCTCTGTGTCCTGACATCACCCTCTAGACTTCTGCCCCTGCAACACACACACACACACACAAACGCGCGCGCGATTAAAATACATCTCCAATTTCATCATATATTTCATAATCACATGCTTAAGAATATCTGTATGCTGTGGGAGAGCTGTATTTGCCCAAGAAACATACATCTTTCTAATATCTATCTAATCAATTTATGCAAAAGTTAAAACTCAGTTATTGAATCTACATTTGAAAATACAATTTTTAGGAACACAGTAGAAATTGAAATCTTCCTTTTGATACCCATATTCTCCCTAGCCAGTTATTGTGAATCTTCTGAATACTCTGAAAAGTATGATGAAATAATCTCTTTATTCCCCTACAATCCTTGTCTACTTAGAAAATTGAAACGTTTGATTTAAAGCAGATTCAGATTGGAATGCACTATTTCAGTGTTTTCAAGTACAGGTACACTTGGCTTCGCAGCATATAGAAGATTACCTTGGAAGCATTTTCAAATGGCATGTACTCTAAATGTATGGTACTGAATTAAATAAACCCAGCTTGTGATGTAGTGATGAAAGTGACTAATCATTGTCATTTATGATTCTTTTTCACTCTGTCCTTCCTCCTTCTCCACACCTTTTGTCTCCCCCTCTCTCCCTTCCTTTCTTCCTTCCTTGTTTAATTTCTACAAGCAGAACACACCTGTAGGTAACAAGGTATGGTTTCAGTATTTTAGAAAAAGAAGAGCACAGACTTTGGAGCAGAGGACCACCTGGAGCTAAATCTCAGCCCTGCCACTTGCCAGCTGTGCAACCTTAAGGACGTTAGTTAACTTCTCTGTGCCTCATTTTTTATCCTTTATAAAATGTGGATAAAATTAAAGATATCTCATAAGATTGTTAGGATTAAATGAGCTCATACTTATAAATTCCTTAAAGCTTGGCACTAGGAGGTCTTATTTAAGTACATGTTAAATAAAATAAATGAATAAGCCTAAAGACAAAACTGCTCTTCACTTAGAAATAACTTCTCTAGAAGAAAACTATGGAAAGTTAGTCAAGCCACCCAGTTTTTGTTTACCTCCTCCATCGCACCAACCTTGCCCAACAAATATATTCTATTTCAAGCAACTGAAATTGATTCCTTCTTGTCCATTTAATTCACATTTGTAAATAAAAATTCCAGAAGTTATTGTTTTCACTCCACTGGTCATTAATATAAGGCAGGATTCCTTCTGAAATTAAATGACTTTAGAGCAGCAGAGGGGAAAGAGAGAAAAGTATAGCAAAACTGACTAACAGTGAAATATAGGAGTGCAGAAGAAAACATTAAAAACAGCCTATAATTAAAAGCATGCAAAGAGTCCTGTTGCCCTTGGCTGACTCCAAAAACACAGTTCCAAGAGAAGTGGTCTGCTCTTAACCATAAATACAGAGGTGAAGAGCTCCAGGGCAAATCACATCAAAGGCAAAGGCAATGAGCTAGTGCGAAGGGGCCCCACCCAACCTCCCAGGACAGGCTGGGTTTAACGTCGTCCAGCAGACTAACCAAACCAGCAGCTTTGACCGTAAGTGCAAATTTTCACCAAATCTGGCAGATGAGCCTCTAAGTGGAGTTACCGGCAGTTACTCTTGAAGATCAAGGAGCACACTGAAATTAGACCTTGCATTCCCTTGTCTCTTGAGTGGTGACTGCTTGGGACCCTTGAGTTTGACTGGGATGAATAAAGCCCCTCTCAGACTTGCAGACTCTCCCTGAGGCTTTTGACATCACCCCACAAGCACTCGCTTTCTATGAGCTGCGTCATGTTGCCCTCTGACCTGATGGAAAGATCTAGTGCCTGAAAGTGTTCTGAGATAGCTATTCATTTGTAGGAAAGTTAAAATACAAATCTGTGGGCCTAGGAAATCGTTTTGAACCAGTCATTAATTCTGGAAATTTAAAATGTGAGTTTTGGGGGTTATTTTTTTATTGTTCCTTAATTTCCAATTTACTAAATCACTATTCAAATCTATGCTAAAAAAAAAAAAAGTACAATATGTAGCAAGAAACAAGCCAGAAGTATTTTTTTATTTACATTTACCAAGAAAGGGATAGCAATTTCCTTTGAGGTCAGGAGAAATGTAATTTCTCTGTGTAGTAGAGAAAGCTGGTTCCTTAGGGTTCTGCTGACAATACAGTGCCTGTCATTCTTGGGATCAATCCCCTTAGCTATAATCAACCACCAGCTTTATTCTGAATGTACCTATTTCAGAGCAGAAAATTCTTCTAATTAATTTAAATTATGAAAACTTTCTGGCACAAAAAGACATAAAGAATAATATAACACACATTTAAGTAAAGATGGTTAACTGAACACTTGATTTGCCCGACCTCTCTCTCTCCTGAAATGCACTAACATGGTTTTTCAAAGCCTTAAACGCACAGAAAAAGAGAATGTTAGGGGAGAAAAGAACAGCGTACTTTTGGAAACCATAACGCATATGGATCGATGGTAACCAACTTAGCAAATCTGAAAAAACTAAATCCTAACCTGGCAATAGAGAAAGTGTATTTCTCTATTGAAAGGAGAAAAGTGACTTGAATCTAAGCATCTCCAAATGACCAAGCCAGTGAATTCCATATACCTCTGCAAGTGAAGGTGATGGGCTGGGGAGTACAGTGAAAATAGCAAGATTCTGAAAATTTAGGAAGTAGTTGGATAAAAAAATTCCCTCTCTTCTACTCACCTGCGTCAATGACCCTCATCTGTTCCAGCCCCAAACTGAAGGTTTATTCTCCAGAAAGGGTAACAGAGCAACTCGAATCGGGGAAGGAGGTGAGGGGACCAGGCAGCACTGAGGGCAACAGCCCTGGAAGGGAAGATGGGGAATACATAAAGTACAGACTGTCAGATTACAGTTTTGTCTCCACTAGCTTCTAGAACCCTGAGAGCTGACTTAAACTCACCAGACAGAAGATCATTCACTGGAGAATCTACTCAGCCTAAGGATGTGGATGTTGATGTTGGGCGCTTCCCAATAAAACTGCCGAGTCAGGTCACCCCACAGTATACATGTCCCACTAGACCCTAGAACTTCCCATTCACTCCCCAACTTTCAGTATGAATGAACTGCAAAAGATCACAAGGTATTTGAGGAAATTCTCTACTGTTCTAAAACGAAAGTCAGAGAGGGAGAAAAACAGAAAACAAATCATCAAAAAAATGCAACTTGAGGAAATGGAAGCTATCCTCAGAAAACAAAATAAAATAAAACTTTGTCTTTAATATCCTCAGAGAGCTAAGAAATAATATAGCATCTGTGAAAACTGGCAAGATGCCATAAGAGAAAACAATCAGATAATAAAAGGAAGCTGAGAGATTGAGAATAAAATACAGTAAATGAAAAGCTCAAAAGAAGGCATAGAGAATAATGTTAAAAAAAAAAACCAAAACAAAAAACAACAAAAAACACACAAGAAAGCAAAGCAAAAAAAAGAGAGATGAAAATAAGATGCAAAATAGCTATTTTTAATAACACCAAATTAACAAAGAAGCTTCTATCCAAATAACAGAAGTTCCAGAAAAAGAAAGCAGAGTAACTTGACTGGAGAGGAGGGGAGAGTTATCAAATAATCCAAGAAAATCTCCCAGAACTGTAGAAATGGGTCCCCTGGGTCCAGGATGAAAATAAAATTATACCAAAGAAGATCATCATGAAATCACTAAAACATGGGATGAAAACAATCTGAAAATTGCCTGAGAAGGGAAAAAAATTGTGTAAAAAAAGTGAGAATTGGATTGAGTCAAATTTCCCAGTAGCTCACTGGCATGAAGTCATTAGAGCAAAGCCATCAAATTTCTTAAGGAAAATTATTTCCAACCAAAAAATTTACACCCAGCCAAATGACCAATTAAGGATAAGGTGACCAATAAAGAATTTCCAGATTTGCAAAATCTCAAAAACTTATCTCCTATACATCTTTTCTCAAAAATATTCTGGAGGAAATAAAGCAAGAGCCATGAATCAGGGTCTTAGATATGGGAGAGACAAAGGGAGAGCCCTCCAAGAGTTGGATGGGGAGAGATTCAGAGGTGATGACTCTGTCATAGAAAGGAATCAGTCCACATGGGCATGGAACAGAACACTCCAGGAGAACTTCCAAAACTCTGAAACTGATGGGGTACCTGTTGTGTTGGAGGTTTTGAGAGAAAATTTAGACTTTAAGTTAGAGTTTAAAGATAGATATGTGCCACATACATAGAAAACTAAACGAATAACACACATAAAGCGAAAGTTAATTTTAGCTTTTACAGTTAGGTCTGTGATCGATCTGAATTAATTTTTGTATATGGTGTGAGATAAGGATCTAAATTCTTTTTTTTTTATTTTTTTATTTTTAGTGTTTTGGCTGTGTTGGGTCTTAGTTGCAGCACGCGGGATCATCTGTGAGGCATGTGGGATCTTTTCTTTATGTTGTTGTGGCGCACGGGCTCCAGAGAGAGTGGGCTCTGTGGTTTGCGGCACGCAGGCTCTCTAGTTGAGGCGCCCGGGCTTAGTAGTTGTGGTGCGTGGGCTTAGTTGCCCTGAGGCATGCGGGATCTTATTTCCCCGACCAGGGATCTAAACTGTGTCCCCTGCACTGGAAGGCAGATTCTTTACCACTGGACCACCAGGGAAGTCCTAAAATTCCTCTTCTTGCATGCAGATATTCAATTGTCCTAGTATTGTTTATTGAAAGGCCTAGCCTTTCTCCCCAAGGAATTGCCTTGGCACCTTTGTTGAAAATCAATTCACCATAAGTGTAAAGGATACTACATTATCTTGATTACTGCAGGCTGATACTACCTTTTGAAATCAAGAATTCTAAATTCTCCAAATTTCTTTTCTTTTTCTAAATTGTTCTAGCTATCCTGGTCTTTTGCATTTCCATATATATTTTAGGATTGGTTCATCAATTTTTGCAAATCTTCTGCTAGGGAGAATTGGGAGAGAATTGCCATCTTAATATTAAGTCTTTCAATCCATAAACATGAAATGTCTTTCCATTTATTTAGATCTTTTGTAAATTTCCTCAGCCAAGTTTTATATTTTTTCTTCTACCTATCCTGCTCTTCTTTCGTTAAGTTTATTCCTAAGTATTTAATTCTTTTTAATGAAATTATGAATGAAATTGTGTTAATTTTATTTGCAAATTGTTGGTAGTATTTTTATGTATTGATGTTGTATCCAACATTGCTGAACATGCTTATTAGTTCTAATGGAATCCTTGGGTTTTCTGAATACAGAGTCATGTCACCTGAATAAATAAAAGTTTACTTCTTTCTTTTCAAACTGGATGCCTTTCATTTTCTTGCTAGAACCTCCAATGCAATGTTGAATAGAAGTAATAAGAGTGGATATCCTTGCCTTGTTCCTGATCACAAGGAAGGAACATTCAGTCTTTCATCATTAAGTACAATGTTAGCTATAGGTTTTTCACAGATGCCCTTGTCAAGTTGAGGAAGTTTCCTTCTATTTCTAATTTGTTGAGATATTTTTTTCATAAATGGTATTAATTTTGCCAAATATTTTTTCTGTAACTATTGAAATGACCATATGGTGTTTTGTCCAGGTTTATGGTTGCTTTTAGGGAGAGGATTTTTTTTTTTTTTTTTTTTTGCGGTACGCGTGCCTCTCACTGTTGTGGTCTCTCCCGTTGCGGAGCACAGGCTCCGGACGCGCAGGCTCAGCGGCCATGGCTCACGGGCTCAGCCGCTCCACGGCATGTGGGATCCTCCCGGACAGGGGCACGAACCCGTGTCCCCTGCATCGGCAGGCGGACTCTCAATCACTGCGCCACCAGGGGAGCCCTCAGTTTAAAAAACTGTCTATATTCCAACTAGAACATATATTCTACTAAGAGCTAGGAATTTGTTCTGACTAGCTCACTGCTGTGACCCAAAGAGAGCAGTTCATGCCCTGGCAAACACTTAATGTCCAAGAAATATTTGTAGAATTCATAACGGAATAGATGAAATTTTAGCCTGAGTTTCAGTCACATTATCTTGATAAGATCTTCCTCTATTACACTCTATCTCCCCAAAGCTTTCGTAATTCCCAGTAGTATGAAGCCTCAGTTCTCCATATTTGGAGGTGAAGTGTGCCATGCTCTCCCTCCAGTTCATTTCTATCCTTCTTAACGTCTATAGCACTATTCTAGCTCTTTATCATTAAAATTTTTGGCTAGTGAAATTCCCTGAGTTTCCCATTTTTCTAGAAATAGTTTGTTTTGGCCCAAGTTTGATCTCTTATTTACTTCTTAAATCTTATTTTGATAGAAAAAAATCCTCCATATTGGAACTAACACTTTTCAGGTCTCTGAAACCAGAAAAGGGGTATAAATTTCACAACTTCACCCATTTATTTGGGCTCAGCATCTCCTCCATCACCTCACCTAATTTTTAAACTTAGGCATTGTAAACCCTGTTGCTTATAAAGTTAAATTTGAAAATACAGACTCCTACACCTAGTAACATTAGAAAACTCCAAAAAGAAAACTAAATACAAGGCTTTAAAAATTTTTATTCCTCCTTGCATATTTAGCCAAAATGGTCTTTTAATGTTAAAGTTCCACAAAAAGATTATATTTGGCTATTCTTCATTTAAAAAAAGTTGTGTTTTTTTATTGTAAGTATTAAAGTGAAGAATGCTCATTTCCAAAAGCAAGAATGTGACCTAATTAGACTTATTCCTTGCTTTCGTCTTACAGATTTTTGTTGTGCCAGAGAACACCAATTAAAGCATGTCCATTTATTGTATTAACAAGAATGCAAGGAACAGTTGGTTTTTCACGTAAGCAATATTGCCCTGAGAAATGCTACCAGGAAATATTTACTTGAACAGAGTATGGAGAAGAAGGTTATTTCTATCCCTGGAGCATAGGGATGTTTTAAATATGTCATGAGACTGCTATTTGGCTGACTAAAGTCAGATCTCCACATGACAAATGCACCAAGCCAACTGCACTAGAAAATGTTTGCTGGTTTTAGATTAATTCAGCTGTCAGGGTGGTGGAGAGATACAACAGAGAATCAAGTCACTTAGAATCAACAGTATGCCTACCAAAATAGAATAAATTTTTAGTTCTCCAGGGTTTTTTTTCATAATACAGAAAATATAAAAAGAAAATATGAACCCATTGCCCACAGTATATTCTAATGATGAGGATACTATTATTGTTATTGTCATTTTCAGTGGAACAGTTAATATAATTCATAATTACATATAAAATATCCAAAATTCTCCTTTCCTGGAGATAGTCATACGTTGTTTTATTAAAACCAACTCACCCCTTCTGAAATGAGTTTAAACTGCTTTCAGTTCACTAGAGAGATTTTTCAGGTGCACACAGGGGCAAATGGAAACAGGTATGTAAACATACATGGAGGGAAGCGGGAGGAAGGGAGAGTAGATCAGCGCACCTTTCATTCCTCCGTCTACCTGCAGCCCGGAGATCAAGCTGTCATGCGTGTATCTTTTCAGCACATGGAAGAGCTTTCACTAAGTTGGTACAAAACCTAAGTGCATGTAATTTTCCTGGAGGAAAGCTCCCCAGGGTACCTGTGCCTGCAGATGTCATTCCAGTAGGTTTTCAGGCTACTGTCCTCCAGGAAATATGAACTAAATTAATTTTAGATGACCTAATGTAAGACTTATACAGAAACTAGAGCAATCAGCAATGTTTTGCGGGCTAGTAGGGTCAACAGCCACTGAGAAGACAGAGACTTCCAGGTCTCAGTGGAAGTTGAGGAGGGAAAGTCTGTGTTGATCTTTAGAGAATCCCTAAACTTGAAGGAGGAAGATGAACTTGGGTTGGTTTTCTTTATTTTCTATATTTCTTTATTGAAGGAATGGATTATTGCAGCTGAAAAGGGAAAAAGGTCATAAGACAAGGCCAGGGACACAATAGGACCGTAAACCCTTTTACTGAGATATCTGAACACTTAGGTCCCTGGGCTCCTGCCTCCACCAAGCATAAGCCTGAGGGCATCGCAAGATGTTTTTTTCTTAGGGTATCTTTTTTTTTTTTTTGCCGTACGCGGGCCTCTCACTGTTGTGGCCTCTTCCATTGCGGAGCACAGGCTCCGGACGCGTAGGCTCAGCGGCCATGGCTCACAGGCCTAGCCGCTCCACAGCATGTGGGATCTTCCCGGACCGGGGCACGAACCCGTGTCCCCTGCATCGGCAGGCGGACTCTCAACCACTGCGCCACCAGGGAAGCCCTCTTAGAGTATCTTTTGACACACAAGAGAAAGGGGTTAATTTCCTGATCCAAGGGGTAGAGTCCCTTACTCCTACTCATATTTGCGTCCAACAAATCTTTCTCCTAGCTCTGTCTCCCCTTTTAAACTGGGAGTCCTAGAACATGAGTGCCCGTTGAAAACCCTCCTTCACTAATTATACTCACTCAGCTGCTATCTTCGACCTGAAAATGATAAATATGTATCAACTGACTACATACTGCTCACTCAATAAATGTTTTGGGGATGAAGAGTAAAGGGTGAAGGATAAAAATACAAACATGAAACTCAATCCCTAACTGAACAAACTCATTCTGTTTGGAATTTTTTAAATTCCAAATGTTTTTGACTGGTAAAACATCTATATCCATAATGTATGTTGTTGCGTATAGGATTTAATACCATATTCTGTATCAGAAAGCCAACAGATAACTGGGTAAAATTTTTTTCGTGTTTCTTTTGTTTCTTTTTTTTTGTATGTTCTGGATACAAATTCACAATCATTAGTTTCTCTATTCATATCTTGTTTTCCAATTATGAACCTACCAACTCTTTCACCTTTTGTTAGCTTTTAAATTTATTTATTTATTTATTTATTTTTGGCTGTGTTGGGTCTTTATTGCTGTGCGAGGGCTTTCTCCAGTTGCGGCGAGCGGGGTCCACTCTTAATCGCGGTGCGCGGGCCTCTCACTATAGCGGCCTCTCTTGTTGTGGAGCACAGGCTCCAGACGCGCAGGCTCAGCGGCCATGGCTCACGGGCCTAGTTGCTCCGCGGCATGTGGGATCTTCCCAGACCAGGGCATGAACCCGTGTCCCCTGCATTGGCAGGCAGATTGTTAACCACTGCGCCACCAGGGAAGCCCTGTTAGCTTTTAAATCATTTGTAACTGGGGAAATGTCTTGAACTCAAGTATAATATAAAAGAATTATAATCAGTGCCTGCTCTGGACATATGGCTTCATTTAGAGTGTTTACAGTTATTAAACTTTATGAAAAACATAATTGAAGTAATATGAACATAGAATAAAGTTTATATGAGTGTTTGTAAATCTCTTTAAATTTATTAAAAACAACCTATAGTGATTTTCTCAAATGTAAACAATGTTGATTTTCAAATGTCAAAAGTTGCTCTTACAATCATGTTCTTTCTTCAAACGGAGCCAAATGGTGTAGTAATCAACACTGTGCAATATTATTTTAAACAAAATCTAAGGCTGCAAACAGAAAATATCTTATTATTTCTATTTTTCTTTAAAGGTTAAACGTCTCTCAACTCTGTCATTTATTGGTTTAAAGTATGCGTTTCAATATTTAGATATATTATTTCTTGGACTAGTTAACTGATTTTTTTTCCTGTGAAATCTCTTCTTTACACATCATCAACTGAATCAAATTAGATATCAAATAATGTAGCCTACAAAATTAAAAAAAGATATAATTCTGAGGGTGTTTTTACTAGGAATAAATAAGCACATCATTGAATGTTTGGGGTTCTGCTTTAGAGAAAAAGCATGTTATTACATGTGAAACTAAAATATATATTAGTTCTGTGTCAAGCTTATTCCATTTATCCTATATAAGCTTGCTTTTTAAACATAAATATATTTAAGAACAATAATACCAACAAATATCCTGAAAATTATAAACCACTTAAAACAGGTTTTCTAATCTACCAATGCTAAGATTTAAATGAATCTCTGTAAGCATGGCCAAACGTACCCATAGGCACATACTTCTACAGGAGCCAAAAAGCATAGCTCAAAGGGATTTAAAATGAAGGCGGGCATCATGGCACATAGGCTGTTGTACTGATGTCATCAGGCAGGTCTTAGGACTGAAAGATGAGTCATTCTACTCACTGAAGCTTTCCACTGAAACAATCACCTCTTTTCCTGAAAGGTCCTTTACTGAACTTAGGAGGAAGCAATCCCTTTCTCTGCTGAACACATTGGGGAAAGCATGGTCCACAGAAGAAATTCCTGTTTTGAAGTTTTGGAGCCAAGAAAACCAGAGAAAAGCTGGAGCAGTCAGCAGGTGTAAACAGGAGGCAACACAAAGCAATAAGCAATTGAATTCAGAATAGGATCCAGAGCAAGAGGAATACGCAACCACTATATTAGCATCTTCCTCAGGAATCACTGAAACAGCTGAAGAAAATGCTAGATTCCCCAAACGACCTAGGATGGGGACTCAAACTATTTTATTTAGAAAACATTCTGGAAGGGTGTAAACCAAACTGTTAAACACTTTTTATTGGGAAGGGGGATATTGTTTTTTACCTTCTATATTGTTACATCGTTTAAAAATAAGCATGAATTATCTTTATAAACATGAAAATCAGTAAAGATTTTTCATGATCATTATTTTTATGTATTGGTTTAAAATCATAACATAGTGAAAATTTAGCTGCTGGTGTTTTTTAACTATTTATTTGGTTGTGCCAGGTCTTAGTTGCAGCAGGCAGGCTCCGTAGATGCAGCTCATCAGCTCCTTAGTTGCAGCAAGCATGTGGGATCTAGTTCCCTGAACAGGGATCACACCCGGGCCGCCTGCATGGGGAGTGCGGAGTCTTATCCACTGCGCCACCAGGGAAGTCCCGATGGTGTTGTTTAGAAGGTATAAACTGTCATTCTGACTCTCTCTGCTGGCTGGCCAACAGGACCAATGAAGCAACCTTCATCCCTGCCACACATTCTAGAAGACTCTGGTGGGGAGCAGAACAGCATCTCTTCATTAGAGACTGTCAGTTGCAGAGGAAGGACCATATTGCTGGTCATTTCTTGGTCTGGAGGGAATCAGGTGACTCTTGGTAAAGACGGTTCTTCCTGGAGAATTCTTAGTGTGAAGGCACTCAGAATATGTCACCCAATGTTCTCCTGAGGGCCATCAATGGTATCTCATGCATGGTTGTTTTTAACCTTACATTTGATAAATGGATTAAGAGCCTCAGTTTACCAAGCGACAAAGCCTCAGGTCTTCCCTTCTTGTGTCTGTCTGGAATTTTCCAGGAAACAGAAGGAGTGTGTTATGTGCAGTCAGAGCTAGCTCATTGGTCATTTACTACCAGTAAATGCTTTGCCTTCAGGAAAGGCATCTGCCCCACAGCCACGCTAGGAGACACACGGGGTGGTACTGACTCCAGTGTGATCTTCTCGGGGCCCACTTTCCCCTGCAGATGCCAGAGTTCTTCTTTCCTGCCTCTTGGTCCATGGAGTTTCAGTGGTGCTGGCTGCCTCAGCTAAGGGATGCCCACAGCTGTGTGAATCAGAACCTGGCTTCTGCTAACCTGGGACAGATTTCATGCTCCCATTTCTGCCATCTCCTGTCTGAGATCTTCGCTCTCTGCAATATGCCTCCTGATACCCAGTGTTGACCGCTTTCTCTCTGCCATTTGGAAAGCACTGTCCTCTCCCCGTGTCCAGCTCTTTCAAAGAGAAGTTCTCACAGTCGAGAAATAGCCCCGGTGGCAATTTATACTGTTCTTCTCTTTTGTCCCTATGGCAGCCTCACGTTGTAAAGTACACCAGTCAAGCACTGTTACTGAGTCTAACTGCCACACAGTTTACTACTGGATATTTTCCCCCAAAGGCTCCTCTTGTGCTTTCCTGCCATCTGTCTCCACTTCTACACTCACCATCCCCCTCACCGTACTCCGTCTGTCCATTGGCATATCTCCACTCGACTAAACCCAAACTCTGAACTAATTTTAAGGTCTTTGGTAGGGGTGTTATGTAAATGAAAGCATGTGGCTAATTGCCTTCTAATATTCCGTGACAGAGAAGCTTTGAGGATCTGTTTGGCGATGTACAAACACACCCTCCAGAAAGATGTCAACTGTGGTCAGAGGTAGATTTACTATGTTGTTAATGAATCTTAATCTTTAGGGCCTCTCACTGTACCCGTTCTAAGGCTTGCTGTGTTCTCTGGATGACTAGAGAAGGAGTGGCCCTAGCCATGAGCAGGAAGCAGGAAGTACTGCCCAGCCTGGTGGTCACCCTCTACAACCTGATGGTGGTACTGGGACTGCACTGGTACTAGCGGCTACCAGGAATACTACTGTATCATCCTGGGGCTCCAGATATAGCATCAGGCCTCCGGACCCTATCTTTCAGCCCAAGGAGATGTCTCCCTGCTTATGGGCAACTATGACCGAGAATTCAGGAATATTTTCTGCCCATTATTTCAGGTACTGCCCACTGGAAAGAGGGAGCAGCAAAGACCTAATAAAAGTGAACCATCTGCTGTGGCAGGGGTTATCAGGGTCCATATCCAGTGATATTGGAGTTTTCTTATAATTTTCTTGACCAATGCCTGAGAAAGAAACTCAGATGTGGCATTACCGGTAACGAATGAAGAAATTGCAAGAAAGCTTTCTGATCACTCAATTTCCATCAATCATGATAGAGGAAAGAATGAACTATATTTCTAGTCTTTCTAGAAAAAGTATTACAAAAAATGTTCATATGAAGAGATAAAAGTGTATGCAGCCTGAAAATGCAGGAAAAAAAGTTATAAAAGTGTTAGGCCGATTATTGTCATCATAAATCATCAACATCACTTATTGTGTTGTGCTATTTTTCTTTTTAAAATATGGTAATTTTTTGTGATTTATTTTCTCATTCTAAATACTCACAATTCACAGTTTATCTTTGTATTCATAATTTTGTGTTCTCGTTCTTAAAGAAGGCCTATCCACCTGGCACTAGTCTGTTCAACACAAGCTGTTGTCTGGTTCCCATTCAGGCTGTGACTTAGCAAGGCCTGACCCTGCAGGGACAGATGCAGAAGACAGAAGCGTTTTTAATTTTGACGAGGTTTAAATTAATTAATTGACCACAAATGTAATAATTTATATCAGGACTCTCAAGTCTCTTCCACTGATCTATATGTCCATTCTTGAGACAGTATCACATTGTCTTGATTACTGTGCCTTTGTAGTAAGCTTTGAAATCAGGCAGAAATCCACCAATGTTATTTTCCTTTTTCAAAATGTTTTGGCTACTCCATGACTTTTGCATTTTCATATAAATTTTAGGATCAGCCTGTCAATTTCTACAAAAGCTCCACTTGGTATTTTGACTGCGATCGCACCCAGCTGACTGATACATTTGGAGATAACTGCCGTTTTGCAATACTGAGCTTTCAACCAGTCAACACAAACTGTATCTCCATTTATTTAGACATCTTTAATTTCTCTCAGCAATATTTTATAGCTTTCAGTGTACAAGTCTTGTATACCGTTTGTTAAATTAATTCCTAAGCATTTTACTCTTTTTGATGCTAATGTGAAACGAAATTATTTTCTTAATTTGTAGAATGTTCACTGGTAGTATATAGAAATACAATTGATTTTGTACATTGACCTTGTATTTTCCAACTTTGCAAAGCTCACTTAGTAGTTCTAGTAGCTTTTTTCTAGATTCCATTTAACTTGCTACCTAAACGGTCACGTCATCTGAAAGTAATGAGTTTCACTGCTTCATTTCCCATCCAGATGCCTTTAAAAAAATTTTTTTTTCCTGATTGCAATGGCTATAAACACCAGTACAATATTAAATAGAAGTGATGAGTATAGGCATCTTTGTCTTATTCTCAATCTCAGGGGCAAAGCATTTAATCTTTTACCATTTTAGATGGTGTTAGCTTTTTTTGAAGATATCTTTAGCAGGTTGAAGAAGTTTCTTTCTCTTCCTAGTTTGTTGAGAGTTTTACCATGAATGAGTATTGAATTTTGTCAAATGAATTTTCTGAGTATACTAAGATGATCATGTCGGTTTTTTGCTTTATTCAATTAATATGGTATGTAACATTAATTGTTTTTAGATGTAAACCAACCTTGCCTTCCAATGTTATATTTTGAATACCAAGAATGTCTTTCTCAAGGACCTGGGAGCCATCCCATTAAAACATAATCATCTAGAAAGACTGCACCTTTATCTCCTAGTCTCTGCGAAAAGGTAGGGAACTAACCTCAATAAGCACCAATTGGCAAACAGAGATGGCCTAATGGCATTGACTAACCTCCCCAATAATGCCCAACAATACTTTTCACCACCTCACTTCAGTGCTTAAAAGTTCTCTTACCTTTTGTTTCAGTGGAGGTAAGTTCAATCTTTCTCCTATTACAATAGTATTTAATAAATTCTCCCTTGCCTGTTTAATCTGCTCAGTACAGTTTTCTTACATTATGATAGCTTTCATAAGGAGAAAGGAGCATGGGTTCTCCCTTTGGTGGTTTCGGCTGTGGAACTGAAGTCACTATCCACTGAAGAGAGTCTTAATAAAAGGCAACTATCTCTTTGCTGGTTAAAAGGTAGAGACCTACAGAATAGGTGACAGAATGTTGATGTAAACTAAGAAGTACTGTGATTCAATTATAGTGTTCTCATTCTTTTTGAGAGTCTCTAGTTGCAATATTATGATTTAAATGAAAACAACTACTTAGCTTTATCCCCTTAAAATATGCTATTGATAGAAAGGCCATTTTCCCCTCTCCCTGTTAACGGCTTTCCCAACAGTACCCCCGATAGTTTTAAAGGAATTACAAGGGCAAAGAAGCTAAGAGTCTGAGATAACTTGGTATATAATTGATGACCCAAAGGAAAACACCACATATTAAACAGTGATTTAAATGCTATTCAACCGATAAAATTGTGCCACTGTAGTATGTGCTTGCCTGTGTGTATCTCTGTTTCTCCTCAATAATTATGCTTCAATAAAAAAGAACAGTCTTCCAAATAGTACTGTCATTATATAAAAAACATCATTAAACTTAAAAAACATCATTAAATTTAGATAATTTGGAAATAGTCATAAGCAGAGAAATAAAAGTTAAATTAAAAGTATTGAAGGATAACGTAACTGAGGTTTTTTGGTTTCCTCAGTGAGGGCAATATTTATTCTTGCTCTAAGATCTTGATATGACAAATGTTTTCCAGTGAATTATTCACCCAACAAAAAGCAGTCAATTTCTCTTTGCTCTGTTCCATAGAGCTTGAGGGGGTTTTTAGATGGAAAAAAAAAAAAAATACAAATGTCATATTGAAATCATTAGGTGGGAGACTTTGGTCTTTTCGTTTTCTCTTAATACAATTTTTTTAAAAAGGTTAAATCATACTACTTTACAAATCATAAATAGCTTTGAGGATTAGAAAAAAGTAGACCTTTAAGCAGTCTTCTTTGTTTAGTCAAAAATGACTGGCTAACCTCACCCTAGTTCTCTGAGGCACAGTACTACCAAGTCTTAGAAAAGCAAGTCGGCAAAAGGCCTGACCCATGAATCCCAGTGATCCTTACACACCTAAGTGTCTCCTGCAACCATGTTTAATCTAAACCAAACATTGCATAGTACCAAAATAAGACCTACTTTGTTTTTCTAAAACCCATATTACTTTGTCAGTGTGTAATATATTTGGGATTAAAGGTTTTTCCTTATTAGAACTATTCAGGAAAATTGTCTAGACTACCCCCAAATCAAAGGATACTGTTGGCTGTGAGTGATCAAATCCCTCTCTGAAATAATACTCTTCCCCTCCGTCTGTATTTTGAAAATTACAGAAAAATTAATAATGTAAAATGCAATTGATGCTGAATTATTACCCAACAGACTAAGTTAAGTGCTTAAGATACCAACAAAGCAGATGAACCAGAAATTACTAAGAAATTTTAACTGTGATCAATTTATGCAGCATTTCAAAATAAGAAAATCTAGAAAAAGTCATTTTAATTTCAGTATTTAGGTGTCTTATGACCTTCTGAAAAAATAAATTCTCTTTTGAATTACATATGGGGCTGTCATCACAATCTTTTTAGTATTTGGAGCTTCTAAAATTCTCATTCCAGCCCTGGATACAAAAACTCTAAACACAGAGGGTTAAGGCATCAAAGATGAAAGCTAGTACACTCACAACTATTTATATTGCAAAAGCTTTGCTCTTCTGCAAGAACATGCAGTTGCCCAAACACTAACCTCTCTTTACAAGGTTACGCTTATTAGCTAGGATTTGAAGCTCAATAGCAACACTGTTCATCCATGGTTCAATTCAGATTGTAATTTCTTTTTAAACTACCTGACCCTTATAATCATATGGTGAGTAGGTCTGATCATTCATCTTCCTGAGGCCAAGTACTTGGCCTGAACACAGAGTCACTTGTGTTTCTGAATCCTCTCAGCATCATGATGATTGGGGTAGAAACTGTTGATTGAGAAAAGTTTGAAAGAAACCTTTCATACAATGTTTTCATTGTCTTGTTCTTTTTCTGGAACTAAAATTCCTGACTGGAAAAGCAAAAGTCTTCCTAGATACAAGGATGAAGTTTTAAGAGATGTTTCTAATTGTTGTGGAAGCTATAAACAATTTCACTGTCCCCAATGTCAGAATTTGCTAAATAAGATTTGCTTTTCCTAGGGCCCAGTATTTATTAAGCACTCAGCAAATTCTTATTGAATAAATGAACGACTCTACCCAACTTCACATCCTTGTCTTGAAGCTGTATCATCCCTCATAGTATTAAAATGTTGCACTAGTGTCCAGCTTCATATCCAGTGCACCACAACCCACATGGTATCCAGACTGGATTATAGTTTGGAGGAGAGGAATCCTTGAGCTGATTGTTTAGACTGGGTTTCTGCCCTTCCCTGAACCAATCACTAAGGCAAAAGGAATGGGATGGGCTGATTTATCTAAAGTAGTGCCCACCATCTCTGGAGTTAGGTTGGAGTCAATTCCACCCAAAGCATGTGGCTGCTACCCAAGAGAGGAGAAAAAATATTCCAAAGGAAAGTCTGAGACCAGTAAGAATTGGCAAGAGTTGCATGGCTTCTGGGTAGGCAACTAACACGTACTGACAATGTAATTTCTATTTTCAATATGACTCAATGAAAAACTGATGAATATTACATATGTTAGAAATCATCCTTCTCTCTTAATATTTAAAGAAAAACTCCTCTAAGTTGGTTTGGAAAAAGAAAAATTAGTTACATTTGACGCCACGCTCTTGTTTTTAGGAAGGGACCCTAAGATAGAACACCATCTACTGTAGAGTGGAGTTTTAGACTTTAACTAGACATTGATGATTAGGTGACTGGCCTTGAGGGTTTTTTAAAGTTAACAGTGCTATTTCCAAAGAGGTTTTAAATAAAAAGTTGTTTCTAAGAAAATTTTCCCTAATTAGAGGTTATAAAAACATTCTTTAACGTTTTCCTTCTTAGCACGTCATTCCTTCTTGCATCTCAGACCTTCCTTCTAGTTATTTTTCTCTACTCTAAATTCATCCTTATTCTTTAAATGAAAGTTTATTGGTCACAAATTCTCCTTTTAAAAAAAACAAAACTAAATGTCTTTATTTTGCCTTTGTTCTTGAAAGATAATTTCACTGGGCACTCATTCTAGATTGACAGTTATTGTCACTTAGCACCTTGAAGATGTTATTCTACTGTCTTTTGGCTTCAATTTTTGGCACTGAAAATTCGACTGTCAAAATCTGTCATTCCTTTGCATGTGGATATTTAGTTATTCTGGCTGCTTTTAAGATCTCTTTGTCTTTGTTGTTCTTCAGTTTCCTTTTACTCATCTTGCTTGATATACGTGTTATTTCTTGTATATGTGGATTCACGTTTCTGATTAGTTCTGGAAATTTTTCAGCAGTCATCTATCTCTTCCATTTTTTTCTATTCTCCATCTTTGGGACTCTGATTAGACACGTATTAGATCTTCTCATTCAATCCTTCAGGTCTCATCACCTGTCATTCATATTTTCTATCTCCTTATCTGTCCTTACTACAGTATGTCTTATTTTCTCAGTTAATTAACTACTCATGAAAGCTTTTCATGATTAGGTCTTCAGCTATGCAAGTTACTAAAAGCTTGTATCTTACTCCTGGGCTAAATCTCTAGTTTCTAGAGATGTAAACTTGGTTTCTTTGATCCTGGTTTGACTTTAGCATTTCAGATGTACCATTTAACAGTTGATATGAAACTTCCAGAAGGCACTCACTAGCAACTGAAACTAGTATCAGTAAATCTTTGTTGAGGGTAAACAACTGCATTTCTAAGTTTCCACCAATGCTAAGAGATTTTGGAGTTAGTAACTACCGTCTAACGGTACTTACAGTAAACACTTAAAAATTTGTACTTTGGGTTTGCCAAAGTGGGAATTAATGTCCTTTCAAGTTTATTTAAAGACTCAGTTCAGTTCTAGCAGACTCCCTCTAAAACAAGTAAGGGTGTTATGCATGTAACGACTGCACAGGAAATCTGGTTTTGCCTTCCACCACTTACATTTTAAGCAGGAATGCCATCACTACACAAAACCTACAAGAATCCCACTCTGAGTAATTAAATGACCAACCTCTTAAAAACCTGCCAGAAGCAACAGGGTCTATAAAAATCTATTTAGTGTGTCGTTTAGTTCTACTTCTGCTTTTAAAATTAGAATTATTTGGAGAAAAATAAGGTTTCCTAATATTCATGATTTTCATGTTAACCAAAGGATTGCGAAAACAAAGGATTAAAATTGACCAATTGAAACAGTATTTAAATTATGAGAAAATGGGTTAATGTGAGCCATTGAGGGTGTTCTTTATTCCATTTTGATACCACAGGAAAAAAAATAAAAATTGCCAAGGGATAGGGCAGGGTTAAATTAAAAATGTTTTAAGGGACATTTTACTAGGAACATGCATAATGCATTGGCTTTGAGAACATTCTGAAGAAACATGGATTCCAAAATTCCCTTAGCTCTTTCCTCTTTCCAGTGCTCTTCCCTCTATTGGGAGTAATAATTTTGCAAAATTCCTATAAATGTCAGTCCTATCAGGACGCCCTAGCTCTGAATCCAGATGCTGCCACCAAAAGATGGAAAGTTGTTTCCTGGAGACAATACATACAGATCAACTTTCAAATTAGTAGCTACTTTTTAGAAAACTATCACTTTTCTAGTAGTCTGTTAACTGAGAAAAGAGAATGAAATTCACTTACTTGGTAATGAGGTAATAGGATAAACAGGAAGCCAGTCCTTAAGAATGAGCAGTCCCCAGGTGTAGGTGGATTCATCCTCATTCAGTTTTTCCCTTACCTCCTTCCTCTCCCACCCACCATTTTCCTCCTAACATCAAGTGTTTTTTACATGCTTAATACCAAAATGTAAGCTCCTTGAGGGCAGGGACCACATTCTTTTGGTTCACTCTAATATCCTCTGTGCCCGGGCATGTGGCAGCCTGGCACAAAATAAATGCCAAATTAAGTACACAAATATTTATTGGGCAACTAGGGAAGGACAGAGGAAGGAAACAGCTAGGTGCTGGGGTCCCAGAGTATATATAATACAGAGACTTTGTTCTGGTTGGGAAAATGGGCTTGTTTACCATTTAAAATCAGTGTTATTTTTTTTCCCCACCAAAGAACCCCTAATGGAAGAGAATTCTGTGAGGCTTTCTGCTTCACCTTGTTTGTGCCCTTTCCATCTATCAGCGTTTCACCATTGTGATGGGCTGTCTGCTGTCACCTCAACATCACTGTCCCCTCCTTCTGTAGTGTTCTTTGCACTGCAGGGGAGCCAGAAACTACACTTTCCAGAACCTCCTTTGCTTTCTAGTTCTAAGTCAGTGTGGCCCAAAGAGAAGCATTTCCAGGGGATGGAGGAGGCAGAGAAGGGAGAGGCCACCCGCCCTTGGAGGCCATCCAGGCAGAAGTGTGCACAGGCCCGCAGACACGGGCATCGCAGCAGCTTCCAAGATCTCTCACAGGTCACCTGCTTTGGTGCTGTCAACAGCCTAGACAGCTGGTGACAGTTCCTTGAGACTCACTGCGTCGGTGCTGCAGGCTGAGGTGACGGGAGCTTCCTGGATGCTTCCAGATTCTCACGGCCTCCTGGGCCAGCTCCTGAGATCCGCCCAGGGTGGTACTGCAGATGCACCTTCCCTCGCCTGCCCTTCTGACGCTCGGTGGAAGCTTCTGACTCCCCACATTGAAACACTTTATGCTTACATCATCAGGTGGTTGTTTTCCTGACTGAACCCAAATAGAAAGGTTAAAATACTTGAATTTAGCATTAAGAGAAAAACAGGTTTCCTACATGTCTTAACTTAGTGAAAGAGATAATGCTTCACTGAGTCTACTGACTTTGTTAAACGCAGATGAAATGAAGAAAGATGAACCTGCAGGTTTACATCAGGCAATTTCTTTATTTCCTGTGTGACAGTATTTTGAGGACACAGATTCCTAAAAAAGTGGGGGAAATGGTTTTCTCTTCACTGATTGATGAACTATGTCTGGACAGTCGTTAAGCAGAAATGTGATGTATTCTGTCAAGGAAGTGGTCCAGTGTAACACTTTCAGGCTCCTGTGGGTGCCAATCTTGCTATATTTTCTTGCTGAGAAATACAAGGTCAAGCTGCTCAAATCTTATGGTGTACCGAAGAGGTCTGGGAGCCAGAGGTCAGTTTTTTGTTTTCCTAAGTGAATTATGAAAATACGCAATTTTTTTTTCCAGGAAAGGATGCCTAATGATGTTCTTTCCCACTAATGAGAAATTTTCATCATATTTAAATGAACTAAAAATGTCATTTAACTCATAACTTACCCAAACAACTCTCATCTCCTTCTGAAATTTAATTTTTATTGTAGTAACCTGATCATGTGTAAAAAATAGTTTTGCTTTTCAAAAAATAAATGCTGAATAAGTTACCCTTGTGAATTGCTCTTCATTATTACGGCGGACAATGACCTTCTTTTCCTTTATATAGCTTTTTTTATTGTGACATTCCTTTTTCTACATGAAGAAACAAATGAAAATCACACCAACTAGAGAAACTACTCTGCATTTTCCTTGCTCAAACCACAGATTAATTTTTGTGGAACAAATTTTCAAAAGTCATTTTTCATTATAAATTTGTCTAGATCGGTATTCAAAACATGATTTTTTGTGTGCAAGATTTTACTTTTTCTTTTCGGTACGCGGGCCTCTCACTGTTGTGGCCTCTCCCATTGCAGAGCACAGGCTCCGGACGCGCAGGCCCAGCGGCCATGGCTCACGGGCCCAGCCGCTCCGTGGCACGTGGGATCCTCCCGGACCGGGGCACAAACCCGTGTCCCCTGCATCGGCAGGCGGACTCTCAACCACTGCGCCACCAGGGAAGCCCGATTTTACTATTTTTTAACAAAAGCAGTGAAGACCCTGAAGAAGGACCCAGTGGCAACGTCTTCCAGGTGCAGTGTTCTCAGTGAGCGACACAGATACAGCTGCCGGGCACCCAGTGTACTCAGTGCTCCTGACTCCAGAGGCTGCCTCCATGGTTTGTTGTCTCAGACCAAGCTCCATCTGTGTCCATATCTGTATTTTTTTAGGGTTGATCCCACGCCTAGTAAAACAAGCTGCATTATGTTGAAACGGCACCACTTATTTTTCTACCACTAATCATTGTGCAAAACCAGAACATTTTCTTAATATTTAATGGCTAGTACAACAGCTTAACCCTTCATGCCACAATGTCATTCAGTTTAAGCAAAGAGGCTGGTTAATCTCAGTCTGCGTTGTTCAAGTATGTCTTCAGAACACACTAAAATGAATAATATGTGTCACTTGATAAGGAAAGTTCTTCAGTTTGAGACTCAGTTCAACTCAGACAGATTCAGATATGTTGACAGTCATGAAAGTAAGCATCACTCTTTCAAAGAGATTCTAAAACTCACCTAAAGAAAACCTTTGTTAAGAACTTAAAAAAAATTGGCTACTGTATTGTTTTTCATTTTATTTTTTCTAATCAAGACTACTCTTTTGTGGAAAAAACTGAGTTTTGATGACAAGCAAAGCAGCTTCTACCTATTAGCGGCAAAACCTTTTAAGATTGCCAAAATAAAAACTTTTGAGTACGCCAGTACTCCAGCAAGATGCAGAATGGTGGCCAGGTGGTTACATCTCCTCTGTTGAGACTGCAGTGGCAAAAGTGTGAAGTAAGTATCAAGTCCCACGGAAGCAGAGTTCTCCTGAAATAAAACTATCCAGACACTTTTTAAAATCATCTTTATTTTGGTTGCAAAGATACAATTTACTTACTTAATATTTCATTTGTTCCCATTTGAAGTCTCATAGCTTGCCATGTAAAACATTGCCTTCACTATCAAACTGCTATATAAGAACACTATAAAATACAAACTATAAACTAAGATAATCTTCTTTACAGTATTCAGATTAGTGCATTAAAACAACATTGATTAAAAAAGGCAAGTGAGTTAAGTGGCGAACATCCAATTCCCTTTCTAATGAAGGATGGTACAAAATGGTATGAAGGGAAACAGAATTTTAAGTGTTAGGTGCTCAAAAACGGTAACTGTGGGAAAGTTACTTCCCAAAAGTAATCTTTATTATTCTACAGGACATAAGAGAAGGTAATTAATTTTCCATCATAACAGCTGTGGAAATACACAGCCGAATACAAGTTGGGATCTTTAGAATTCTAACACAATAGGTATTGATCTGTCATACTCTTCCTCCAAATCACATTAAACATTTATAGTGACCACACAATCCCCTGCAAACGAACGTGAGACTTAAACAGAACCCATATAAAAACAATCTATCCTTAGTATTTTACTAGCCAATCTACAGCAAATGCTTACTATATACACATCAGGAGTAAGAGATATACTAGGAAGTTATTCACTGATTTCATTCAGAATAAACAAGGGTCTTAAGAGAAAAATAACAGTAAAAGTTAAATAGACAATTTGTGTTGCTGTGAACTAGATAAAAACAAAACTCCAAACACAAACATATATGTTAATTTTTAAAGTTATTGACAATACTTCCTCTGCTGGCCCAAATCAAAATTAAATTTAAGATTTGTAATTGAAGTAACACAAACGTGGGTGCATGTTACACTGTGACAGAGAGGTGCACACAGAACACACACACACCTTTGAATTTACTAATTCCAAAAACTAAGTCAACAGGATAAATAAATTATAAACGAAAGGCACATACAATGTGGGCAAAAAACTAAGTTACTAGGTCGAAAAGCAGGAAGCTATGCCAGCAGTGATATTTAAAAAAACTTTCAGTATTAGAAAATATCAGATTTAATCCAAAGAAAACTTCCCCCCAAATAAAAATAACAAAGTATGGGAACCATCCTTTAAGCAACAGCTTTAAAATAATAACAATTAAAAAAACCTACCATGATTAAAGGAATCTTCCTACATAATTTACATAATGTAGTGCAATATTGTGCTCCTTTATAATCTTAGCCTTTCACTCCCCATATGATGAGACCGATAATTACGACTCCGATAACAAGGATAAAAATGATGATGCACAGGGTTTTCCTGGATTTGCGCTGCAGATGTGAAAAAACAAAAACACGTTTACAGATGTAGTGGAGCACCTCTATAGCAAGTGAAGATCATTCGGTTCACTTCTAGAGTAAAATCAATAGTAATTTATTGCCCTCATTTTGGGCTATATTTTTTTGCTTTTCAATACATATAGCCCTATGCTTTCAAAAAATATTCTTCTTGAATTAATGGTATAATTTAGGGGGTAATTATTCAACTTCTGTTGGTACTTTTTCTAGATGTGTGGTTGGGCTTAATTTAAAAATGACACAGAGAAATAAAAATTAATAACTTGAGCAATAGAGTTTACCTATGTGTGAAAACAAAAAACAGCTTAAAGGAAGATAAAAAAAGCAGAAGGTAAATATTGGTCTTTGAAAGCAGAATTTTCCAACAGGAGAAGAACTTAGAACTCATCTCTTTCAATTTCATCACGAAAGGCAGGAAGAATATTTAATTACCCTAATGGTTTACCCTAATTTATTTATTAGCGGAATTAGCTCCCCAGTCCAAGCTGAGTTAGTACAGGACTGGCACAGATTCATCTGCTTTCACCAGTCCTTTAAGGAAAGAGGGTGGACGGGGAGAGGTTTTGGTTGTACGTGTTCCTGCTGGCCTGATGCCTGGTTCCTAGGCATCAGGCCAGGCCAGAGGCCTTCTAGGAGGCTCTGGGGTAGGGAAGGCCACATGGTTGGGGATTTAGGGGCTGGCCTCACTCAAAGCTGACGAAAGGTAGAATGTATGAGTCCCTTCTTTAAAGTGGCAAGAAAACTTCCCTTCTCATCCAGACACCTACTCTCTATTCCCTTTATCGAAACCTCATAGAATTTTAACCAGGAGAAACTTTAGACAGTTTTTTTTGTCTCTTCCTTTTATAATAAGGAAATGGAGAAAGAGAAAGGGGAAATATCTTGCCCCATGGTCATACTAATAGTGATTATCAAAAAAAGGATGGTTCCTTTCCACTGATGACTTGTCTACTGATCACACTGTGCTTAGGCTGTGAGCTACGTTTTTTTTTTTTTTAACATCTTTATTGGGGTATAATTGCTTTACAATGGTGTGTTAGTTTCTGCTTTATAACAAAGTGAATCAGTTATACATATACATATGTTCCCATATCTCTTCCCTCTTGCATCTCTCTCCCTCCCACCCTCCCTATCCCACCCCTCCAGGCTGTCACAAAGCACCGAGCTGATCTCCCTGTGCTATGCGGCTGCTTCCCACTAGCTATCTACCTTACGTTTGGTAGTGTATATATGTCCATGCCTCTCTCTCGCTTTGTCACAGCTTACCCTTCCCCCTCCCCATATCCTCAAGTCCGTTCTCTAGTAGGTCTGTGTCTCTATTCCTGTCTTACCCCTAGGTTCTTCATGACATTTTTTTTCCTTAAATTCCATATATATGTGTTAGCATACGGTATTTGTCTTTCTCTTTCTGACTTACTTCACTCTGTATGACAGACTCTAGGTCTATCCACCTCATTACAAATAGCTCAATTTTGTTTCTTTTTATGGCTGAGTAATATTCCATTGTATGTATGTGCCACATCTTCTTTATCCATTCATCCGATGATGGGCACTTAGGTTGTTTCCATCTCCGGGCTACTGTAAATACAGCTGCAATGAACATTTTGGTACATGACTCTTTTTGAATTATGGTTTTCTCAGGGTATATGCCCAGTAGTGGGATTGCTGGGTCATATGGTAGTTCTATTTGTAGTTTTTTAAGGAACCTCCATACTGTTCTCCAGAGTGGCTGTACCAGCTCACATTCCCACCAGCAGTGCAAGAGTGCTCCCTTTTCTCCGCACCTTCTCCAGCATTTATTGTTTCTAGATTTTTTGATGATGGCCATTCTGACTGGTGTGAGATGACATCTCATTGTAGCTATGATTTGCATTTCTCTAATGATTAATGATGTTGAGCATTCTTTCATGTGTTTGTTGGCAGTCTGTATATCTTCTTTGGAGAAATATCTATTTAGGTCTTCTGCCCATTTTTGGATTGGGTTGTTTTTTTGTTATTGAGCTGCATGAGCTGCTTGTAAATTTTGGAAATTAATCCTTTGTCAGTTGCTTCATTTGCAAATATTTTCTCCCATTCTGAAGGTTGTCTTTTGGTATTGTTCATGGTTTCCTTTGCTGTGCAAAAGCTTTGAAGTTTCATTAGGTCCCATTTGTTTATTTTTGTTTTTATTTCCATTTCTCTAGGAGGTGGGTCAAAAAGGATCTTGCTGTGATTTATGTCATAGAATGTTCTGCCTATGTTTTCCTCTAAGAGTTTGATAGTTTCTGGCCTTACATTTAGGTCTTTAATCCATTTTGAGCTTATTTTTGTGTATGGTGTCAGGGAGTGATCTAATCTCATACATACTGGATATGTACCTGTCCAGTTTTCCCAGCACCACTTATTGAAGAGGCTGTCCTTTCTCCACTGTACATTCCTGCCTCCTTTATCAAAGATAAGGTGACCATATGTGCGTGGGTTTATCTCTGGGCTTTCTATCCTGTTCCACTGATCTATCTTTCTGTTTTTGTGCCAGTACCATACTGTCTTGATTACTGTAGCTTTGTAGTATAGTCTGAAGTCAGGGAGCCTGATTCCTCCAGCTCCGTTTTTCGTTCTCAAGATTGCTTTGGCTATTCGGGGTCTTTTGTGTTTCCATACAAATTGTGAAATTTTTTGTTCTAGTTCTGTGAAAAACGGTTGGCAATATTTCTTAAAGTAGACTTATTAATTTCCCAAATCATTCCCATCCTTGAATATGAATGGAAACTGCATTCAAAATCTCTCAACATTCAAATAAACTATAAAACACAAAGAGCTAAAAAAAATTCTAATACTGTCATTTAAAATATAAACGTTAAGAGTTTTGCTCCATTATTCATTCCTGGCCCAGCTGTAGCTTTCTATATTTCTCCAATGGCTTGTATATCTCACAGCTACAGGCAGGAATCCTTTTTCTTACAAAGTAAAAAAATTTGTAATTTACTTTGTGTCAACTAGAAGTAGTATAAAATTTACAAAAAGAATATGTTCCTGACTCTGAAATTATCCTGAAAACTACTTATACTTTTCAGTATTCCATATGGCCATCTAATTTTTCAACAGAATATACTCTGCATATATTACATATATTACATATATATTACTCTGCATATAAACAGTTCAAGTTTCAATCTCATCATGCCCATGTATTTTCCCCAGATTCCACCTGGTTACCGCAGACCCATGTGTAACGTGCCTTCATCAACAATGAGAGCTGTTCCCCTAGAGTATCTTTTTTCCTGGGGCACCCTCTCCAGCGTGCGGTGGTGAGGTCCTGGAGTGCCATGGTGATGAAAGCATTTTCCACCTTCCTTTATGTTCATGGTCCATCCAAACTATTTAGAAGCACTGCACTGTATTTTGCAGAGGCGTAAGTTTAATATCAAGGCTGCCAAGTGGGACTATTGGGAAGCTGCTCTCTTTCTAGCCCTTGTGTTGCATGGCTCTTTCCTCATCCCTCCAGGGCCTGTGGGATTAAGGATGGGGGCAACTCTTGCTCTGGAGGTACAACTTGGGAAGATGTGTTCCTTTTCCCCAGGGTGGCTATAGGCCTTCCCTTCCACAAGGAAGAGTAAAAATAAAACTTGGGGATATATCTATATCCCCCTGAAGTCCAAAAGGAAAATGAAATTATATGGAATCCCAGTCACTGATGAATCCTGCTAAACACTCTGAGCAGCTATAACTGTTGGTATTTACAGATTACTCTGTGTGTGTGTGTGTGTGTGTGTGTGTGTGTGTGTGTGTGTGTTCAACTATTCATGAATGACACCTACATTCTAGGACATGGTGACATTAGCTATCTTGAGCTGCATATCTGAATCTCATGCACAAAGACAGTAAACATGAGTTACTCTGTCGGTGAGCACAATTGGCTGTATAACTCAGCATCCTCTATATGCACTGATTTGTCCAGTGAAAAAAATGGCATTGAAACTAAAGGGAACTTCTAAGATCAGTGAGAAAAGTGAAAAGCAATTAAAAAATACCTAGGATGGTGATAATATCTTAGAAATTTTATAAGAAGGTAATAAGTTTCTGAGAAAATAATTATGAACAACTACATCAACAAAAAAAAAATGAAGTTTTAAAAGGGAAATCAAATGCTAGGGTGGTATTTAGGGGTTCCCAAAGAGCCTGGGCTTATCTTTGTTAAACGTCAAAGGTCTACATATTAAGTGATATATTAATAGTTCATGGTGCTAATATTTGTAGTCCTTTATATATATTTGACTCATACCTATGGATTCCCTATACTAACCTGATTCACTTAAGAGATCAGTTCATTCCTGGTGAAGAGTCTGCTGAATGCTGACAGAATACCCACTGGTCAAGGACACTCACTCTAAGCTAATATAATTTCCACAGGACCTGAAGAGATCTTTCTGGACAAGGATCTTTGCCTCTTTAGTCCATAGTATCATTGACAAAAAAGAAAGGTAGAAGGGAACAGCAAGAAACAGAAGGAAATCGCTATCAAAGAGGTTTCTGGGTTGAAATGTCAAAATGACATCGGAGACCAAAAGTTGTCAGAAAAGACTGGAGTTGTGTACTGCTCCCCTCAAGACTCTAAACTTCCCATCCCTGTGGGCACAACACTGGTTCAAACCTGAGAACAGACAGGCTACATACACACAGTTTGAACTGACTGGCATATTTCTAGCCTGTCTTCCATGGTATTTTGAATTTTAACATCTCCAGCCACTTTAAACCTGATTTTACACACACACACACACACACACACACACACACACACGTTTAAAAGTCTGAGTTATAAGACAATTCAGCACAGTTAATATTACCTGATAGTCTGCCGCCCTTGACAGCTGCTGGTTTGCTTGCTGGACGTGCACCTCAGCATTTTCCACATTGGCTTCTATGCTATCTTTAAAATAAAACACACACACAAAGCGGGTGCTGATGCTTTAGTAACAGAGCTGTATCAATCACCAGATTTTATTCAAGGTAAGATTAAACATGTTCACTATTCAAAGGTTAATATTAATAGTGTATGGGTAAGGCTGAATTTTTTTTTTTTAGTGATACTACTTCTCAGGTGATCCAAACAATACTGAAGAATTTGAAGGAAAGAAACTTGATTATCTTCATTATAGTGCACTCCAGTTCTACCTGGTAACCCCCAAAAGTACCGTCACCAGTACCTGCATTCTGTGATGGCCAACTCAGCAGCAAGCAAGGCATCTGAACTTTGGTTTAGGGTAAATATAGACAACTGAAAACCGTCATCTGCTGGGCGGCCCTCATCAACCTCCTTCTGTGCTGAAACCTAGGCTCCCTGAGGGTCCCCAGAGCCTTCTCAACTGGTGACAATTTCCTCCCCCCCTCCTCTGACCTGGGGGTGGAACAGGTGTCAGTCTGTAGGATGGGTGACCACTGTTTCCTCCTCCTCCCTGCCGACTTTCAGTTTTAGAGCTATTGCTGTCCAACTCATTCAACCCACCTTGCTGCAGACATCCACAGATGTCTTTTCTTCTCATTCTTTGACTATTTTAGCCCCTGAGTCACTGATGTTCTTTTCGATGCTTCTACTGTCCTACATATCGGTGATTTCAATATCCCATTGCTGAGCCTCTAATGCCCAGGCCTCTCAATTCTTTGAACACACGTTTTTTCAAAGACTTTGCCTGTGGCGCTTTCCGAGCCACCCACAGCCATGGTCACACCCCAAACCTGTCATTACCAATAACTGCAGCTTCTCTATCATCTCCATTTCAGGTGTCACTCTCTGATTACCATCTGCTACCTTTAGAGTTCTCGCCTTCTAAGACCCCAGCTTTAGTGATCCTACCACTTTTTCACTGCCCCTCACATACTTCACGTCCTCACTTTCCTCTTCCCTAGCCTAGACTCCATATACACAGTCATCTGTCACTGGTTTCTTGCATTTCTCCTCAGCCCTCTTCCCTCCTACTGTGGTCACAGTTAGGTGACAAAACCCCAACCTGTCCCACGCAGCTGAACATGGGTGCAAAGAAGAATCGCCGTGATGGCTTATTCCACTTTAAATTCTTGACTGCACAGCACGCCTGCCTCATCTCCCCAGTTCCTGGAACACTAGGTCACACTTCCTCCTCTCTCCCCTAACTTCTCATGCCTTGTCACGCATTGTCATTCTCCACCAGTGACCTTATTTCTAGGTCACTGAGACAATAGGAACAACCCGAAGACACTTCCACAATCTCCTTTGACCCTACCCACCACCACATGCAACAGTCTCTGTGCTCCCCATGCTTGTACTTTATCCCATTCCTTGTTGCCTAGTTCAAAGACTTCAGGCCAGCAATTTCCTCCCTCTCACTATCAACACTTCTTTCCCATCAATTCTATTGCTGTCATCTTAAAAACACACAAACAAACCCCCAACCCCCTCATTTATGCCACACCCACTGGCAGCTATGACCTCACTTGACTCCTAGAAAGACTTGTCTCCACTTGCTATCTCCAGTCGCTCTCCTCCCAGTGTCTTTTGAGCCTACTTTATCATGCTTTCACCTGCACTATTTCACCAGCACAGCTCTCATCTCAGGTCACCTATGCCCTACACATTGTTAAATTCAGCAGTCAATTCTAAAGCCTCAGTTTACCTAACCGAATAGCAGCATTTGAGAGAGCTGACCTGCCATCGCTCTTGAAACGCTTTCTCCTCTCCATTCTAAAACTATACATTCACGTGGTTTTCTTCTGTATCACTAGCTATTCTTTCTTGGTCATTTTTGTTCGTTCCTCCTCGGCTCTCTAGGCTCTAAATCAGGGATCAACAAACCTTCTTTGTCTCAGATAATAAATACTTTAAGCTCTGCAGTTCATTCATATGGTTTCTGTCATAAATACTCAACTATGCCTCTGTTGTACAAAACCTGTTGTAGATAACGCATAAACAAATGGATGTAGTTTGCCGACCACACCCTAAATATTTACAAGTCCTCAGACACCCCTCTTCTCTATCTGCACTTATCTCCTAGGTGATCTCACCTAATCTCATGGCTTTAAATACCATCTATGTACAGATAACGCCCAGATTTATACCCCCAGGCCAGACGTCTACCCTTTACCCCATCTTCTCGGTACCAATGCCTATCAAACCTTTACCTGGGTGACACCTAGCCCCTGAATCGTAACAGATCCAAAAATCACTGATTTATAGCCATCCAAACCAGCTCCAGTGACAGATTTCCGCATCTCAGAAAACGGCACCGCCATGATTTTCGTGAGCCAGGCCAAAACCTTACAGTCACCCTTGAATTTACTCTCTCACATCCATATCCAGATAGTCAGTAGATCTTTTTGGCTCTACATTTAAAAAATATCCAGAATCCCACTGCTTCTCACCACTTCACTGCTTCCGTACTGATCCAAGACAACATAGCTGCCCACGTGGATTCCTGCAATAGGCTTTTAAGTGCTTTGTTTTTGGTCTTGTCCCTTTGCAGTCTGCTCACGTAAGTCAAATGATAACGCTCCTCTGCTCAAATCCTCCTGTGGCTTCCCCTCCATTAATACAAAAACAGTCCTCACGATGGCTCAGGGGCCTATGTAATCTGGTCTCCTGTGACTTCTGACATCATCTCCATCCTCCTCTTGCTGACTCCATTGGCCCACGATGTCAGGCGTGCTTCTGCCTGAAGGCCTTTGCACCTGCGGTTCCCTCTGCCTGGAACATGTTCTCTTGCCTGCTCCCTTACTTCCGTGAAGTCTTCACTAAAATGTCACCTATCAGTGAGGCCTTACCTGACTCCCCCAGAAAAGCAGCACATTCCCCCCACCTCCTGCAGTCCTACCCCCGACCTGGCCTTATTTTCCCTGTAACACTTATCACCATCTGCTTACTTTTCTTTCTGTTTTAATTGTCTCTCTCTTCCAATTAGATTATAAGATCTTTTATCTGTTGTTTAATTTCAGCTGAATCCTCAAGGCCTAGATATATGCCTGGATATAGTAGGCATTCAATAAACATTTACTGGATGAATGAATGGCTTTTGAAAATTTACCCTACTGGGGCTACAGAGGAGGGTAAGAATGGACAAATAATAATTATATTAAACTATAGGTCCAAGCATTTCAACTGAACCAAATTCAGAAAATGTATTAAATATATCTTTAGCATACCCACAGATATCTTCATATATCAAAATGATAAAGATGATCAGAATCCTGATCAATGTTGACAACTACACCTTAAATGAATTACAATTACATTTAAAACTTAAAGGAAGTCTTAGTCACTGATTTTTTTTTAAAGAATTTTTCAAAAAGAATTCTCAGTATCTAAGTAATACAACTAAATTAATGTACTAAAAAAGCTATAAGAATTAATGTTCAGGCAAATGGCTTCTTATTCCCTCTACTTTAAAAGACAAGATAGTGTGCACAATTATGAACAGATGTTTTCCCCAAAGTCCTTGGTGTGATAAGAATTAAATTGGGATAAGACAGAAACCAGAGATCCTGGAAATAAGCTAGAATGATGTTAAATGTTACCTTCCATGATCTCAGCAGCAGTAGACCCTGATTAAATTTGGAACTTCTTAAATAAATTAAGCTGGTCATTTCCACTAGTAGGAGCCGAAAACGAGATCTGTTTTAGATAATGCCAAGGGTGATGCTTTGTTTATTACAGACACTGTACTTTTGATTTCAGGAGGACCGAAAGAGAGGAAGGAGCTACCCTGGCTTGAGAAGTTACCACAGGTAAACTGCATGTAGCTTCCTTCTGCCTCATGAAATCGAATGAGTAGGGCTTACCTATTACATCTCCTTGCTCATGAATCATCATTCCCAAATCTTTAAATATTTCATTAATATCCATAATATCAGCCTAAGAGAAAAAAAATGCATATTATTGTAATCAGAAATTCAGTCCCCAATCCACAAAAGGAGAAAATTTTAAAAAACACAAACCACTGCTCATACCTAGGTGAGCATGCATCTGGACCTAATAACATATATTTGGGGAATATCAGAAAACTATTTTACTATAGGCAATACCAAGTAAGTAGCCTCTGAATCTCAGTTCTCTAAAATAAGTTTGTGATGTTAAAAATATCAAGTGATTCAGAGTGGAAATGAAGGACTATACAATAGAGAAGGGTTGTGGGTTACTGAATTTATGTCATGCAATATGATTAGTTTTGTTATCATGAATAGTATTTCCTCAAAAAAGTAAAAAATATTCTTATTGTATTTCTAGTAAAAATGTATATGTCAATTTGACACTTTAAAAGAATAAAACATTAGGTGTAAATTCAAAGCCTCACATTAATAAATCTGAAAATGCAATGGAAGAGTGATGGATAAATAAGTTATAAATTTAATTTTCTTCAATATATAACTATTATTTTGCTTGATTAAAAAGTAAAGTTTAAACACTTTATTCAGGAAAGGTGGGGCAATTTACATATTCATCCTGTGCCTCAGTTTCCCCATCTGTAGAAGGGCAATGATAATGACACAGTTAATTACTTCACAGAGCTTTTATGAGAACTAAGTAAGACAATTAAAGAATTCATCACATAGTGCTTGGTGCATGAAGCCCTCAATAAATGGTAGCTATTGTTAGCTATTATTAGCCCACTTCCTAGGGAACAGGTAGGTTCCCTAAGAACTAAGGCTACTAAACCTTTTAGACCTCTTTGATATCCTACACACACTAAAGAGAAATAAAACACTTTTAAAGCCCTTGGAAAAGTCTTATTCATGCAGGTGTGATGTGTATCATGTGCCATGGAAGCTTTCTAGACTCTCTGAACAGACCTTTATCTCTAGACTGATAATTTTCTCAATGCTCAGGTGGCTTGAGATGACTTAACAGAATTAAAAAAAAAAAAAAAGTTGGAGTAGAGGGAAGTATATTTTCTCATCCTTGCACAAATTCTAAAGAAATTACTTTATTTTAACAGAATGACTCTAATTTATATGAAATATGCCATCAAATTGATACATCTATTTAGTTTTCTTTCTTGACCTCTCTCCCAGCATCATCTAAGCATCTTGAGGACAAACTCACTAAGAACAGAACAGCAATCCAATTCTGCAATGTAAAGCTTACTTCGAGTTGCCTAATAGAAGACTCTCTCTCCTGAATAAGGCGGAGGTCATCCTCTGTAATTTCTTCATCCTGCACCTGCACCTGAGGCTGAGTTTGGCTATTAAAAAGAAAAGAATATGTAAAAAAGAAAAACCGGTATGAAAACAATGAGGCTTCCTTTTTATTTAAGAAATACTTATTGAATAGAATATTTTTTCTTCAAAGTCATAGAACTGCTCACTTAAATTCTAAAAATATAACAGAAATGTTAACCAAATTTTATTCATGTTTCATTTCAATGATGTTATTATTATTTAATTATTGGAAACTATTATATTTGGCAAGTGAGTACTTCTTCTTGGTTGATTTAAACTTCACCTATGGGAATAATCTATATCAAATAATAATTAAGTCAATAATATTTATTTGGATAATTAAAGAGTATTATTGCTATACTGGAATATTTTTATATATTTTATAATAAATAATGACTTTGAAAAATTTTCAAACTTATTGTTTTCTATTTACAAATAACTTAGGATAGTCATGATATATACTGAAAGCTTTAATTCTGCCCAGGGACTGTGATGTAAAAAACGTATTTGAAGAATTATCTTTTGATCTGTATAATGTTTTATACTTCTTACCTTTCCCAGGACACAAGATTCCTTTCTTTTGAGCTCTCCTCAGGAAAACCACCCTGAATAATTTAGTAACAGAATGGATTGAGAAGATGCAAAGGAAAAACACACAACACTCACATTTTACTTCATAATAATCTAAACTGATTTATGTACACACTGGAGTGCAGGTGTAAGAAAAGAGAGAGAAAAGTTCTTGTTCTAGTATTTTAGGTCAATTACTTCAAGTAATAAAAAAAATTATATCCTAAGCTGACAAAGAAGGAATTCATTAAATATTCTCAAGGGCCAAATAACAAATATTATTTGATTAAAACATAATGTAGTCTTGGAACCTCTATGTTAAGGAACAACGAAACAACCTGTGATAGTTTCTAGGGAGATTTAAAATTAGATTAAGTCAAGATTCCACTCTAACTTATCCTTTATTTTCTCCAGGTGTACATTCGTTTTAAATATTCATACAATATATTCACTGTTCATTTACATCATCTTCATATAATGCAGGATTAAAGTGCTCTCTACTCCAGCACGAATACAAAGTAACAGCCTCAGGCTCAAGTTAGGATTTGACTCTAATCTTTTCTGACAAAACGTTTCTATATTTTTACATAATCTTTTGTTCCACAACATTGACAGAATAACCACAATAATACATAATGATCATCCTTCTTAAAAACTGATTAGAAACACCTGAAAATAAGTATTCAAATACCGATTTCCAAGATATTCACAGGTCTTTACGACTCAAGAAACATGCCGTATAGCTCTTCACGGGGCCCTTGGAGGGTACCACGTTCTTTTTACAGTGCTGATTTAAATACTTACAGACACTCTGGAACTGGCTCTTACTCGAGCGACAAACTCTTTCTCTCTCTCAGCAGCCTGTCTCTGCGCCTTCTGAAAGTTTGTCAGTGATGTGGTGAATTCCGCCACTAAGCGATCCTTCTGTATTTTCCTTTGACGCTAGAGGAAAGCCGGGGGGGGAAAGAAACCTACCAGAATCAAGCTGTGAAGCTCTATAGAATTTGCAAAAGCTGTTTTGCTGCTCTTTATTTAATTCTGAAAATTTCACTCACTCTCCTATTACAGGGCCTTACTGATTAACTCAATAACATTTTGAATAATTTGACAGTATGTTCAAATACTGTGCTTATTTTACCTTGAGGCAAAAGGCCCATAATGTTGGATTTCTCACCTCAAGTTCTAATCCTAAAAACTGGGCCATGATTTTATGTTAAAGTATTTTTTTTAAATGAAAATAAAACCTTTGACTCACCTAAGTAATAACTTCCACAAAGTAATAAGCAGGGTAATAAATACATGTGCCCCTAGGAAACCTCACATCTTGAATGAGCGTGTATGTTATATGAAGTCAGTCCTGGAAGGCCAGGAAACAATTACTCAGGAAGCATTTTCTGAGCACTTACTTAATTATGGGTCAGGGCAAGTGCATGGAAATAATTTTTGCTTTATTGAACCAAAGGATACTACCTGGGCAATTAAATATAGTTTTGTGTTCTGTGAACTAATCTCAAATTGATTTTTCCCCCCTAATTTCCTTTCTAGCACAACAGTTCAAAAATCCTACAATACATTTGATTTCTTTCACATTCAATACATCAACAGTGTGTCTTAAAGCTTCATACCTGGTCACTGGGGGTGGTGGGCAGAGATCCAAACTCTTTAATGTACTTATCTGTTTCTTTGGCAAGTTGGTTCGTATATTGCTGCTTCTGTTGCCTAAAATGAGAAAACACACATTATAGCAATAGAACAAACACATTTCTTTAAGCTATAACTCTGCCACTTGATTCAACCCTGATGAATAGTTTTAGAAAAATCACTTTTTTATAGACTGGCTCCAAATTTTCTCTATGAAAACAAAATTTTCAGGTTCTATTCTTTCATAAATATTGAACAAATACTATGTGGAAGGTTCTTTACTCACACATGGAGTAACCAAGCTCTGAGAAATAAATCAGCAGCCATTTAGAAAGGAAGATGACAAAAGCCAACAGGAGATTGTAAGGTGTATGATGTTTGAGATTTGGTGGCTGTGGGAGCCTTTGATGTGCATCCCACAATTGGGAGGTCAGTTGAATAAGTAAAGATTTGTTGTCTTTAACTCTGCCCAGTTCCCAGGTCTCAGGGTACAGCCAGCCTCTCATATTTCTCTACCTGAACATTTATATCCTATACTTAAAAAAAAAAAAAAAAAAGCAGAGACGAGTAATAATACGAATTTACTATTATTTAAGTTTGCTGTGGAAAAAACAATAGCACTCCTCTGTAAAAAGAACAGAACAGAGTAAAAGAGGTAAATTATATAGCTATTTATATCTATCTTGCTAGCTAGCTTATGAAGTAAAAACTAAGATCTCTAACTAAAGAAATTAGCACTAAAAAAAAGCCTGTATTAATGTGATGCTTTACAAGTACAACATCAGTACTTCTCATATATATTATCTCTCATTTTAAACATGTATTGGTCACACTTAGGATCCTTTAAAATAATGATACTATGTAAAAATATGTTTTAGTACAGATATCTGTATTTGACTGATAAGGAAGAATTATACTCTACTTTTATATACTTACCAAGTGCCCTATCTTTAATATGCCTTTTAAAAATCTTTAGAAAAAGTAATATAATTAAAATTCTAAAAGAAGACTTTAATGATATCTACATATTCAGAATCTCCACTATTAACCTTAGCAAAATATTATTAACTATTAAGAATTATGGTTTCTATTCCATTTTACTTTATTTTAATAAATGATGGTTTATTATTTAGATTTGGGGCATGTTTAGCTCCTTGATATCTACCCACTGCAGAAAAATGCAATACAAATTAGAAACAACTGCAAATTCCTCAAATTGTACTTCATAAAAATATGAATTACTATTACCTATCTCTTAATTTCTCCGTTGCAATTTTTCCTTCTGCAGCTAATGTTTGGCATATCACTTATTACATATATATTACTTGAAATTTGTAGCTGTTAACAGTGCTGAACTAAGATTTAAGATTCAGGTTCAGAATAATGTTGGGCAAATCATCAAACCCCAAACAGACATGTTTTCCTTATAAGCAAAATGGAAATAGTTCTTTTAATCTATCTAGCTCACTCCAATTTTGTAAGGTTCAGATGAGAAAATGTGTAAAAACACTCTGTAAAATCTGTAACCCATGAAGTATTATTGCTGTTTTTCTAATAGCATGTTAATTTATTCAAATATGTACTAGATAACTTCATTACAACTTTTTTTTTTTAAACAGAGGCTAATGCTTTCTGAAATTCAAATATGTAAATATAAACTTTTAGGGGCATAGTTCATATTGGATATGCATTGAATCTAAGTGAAATAAAAATCATCATATGCATTGTTAGCTATGGGAAGTGAATCACACAAGTAGAGAAGCTCAGAGTACCGTTTTTCAAAGCCATCAAAAACAACCTATTAAAAGGTATAAAAAAGCTAACCAAAGAAGTTCTGCTTTGATAGAGTAAGCCAGATCTTTAAAATAAAGAAAAACATCTGCCCACTCTGGACAGGAAACAACCTACACAAAAGCTTAGTACAAATGAGGCAGCAGAAAAACCTTATTAATTTTCCATTGTTTTCTCCAATAAACATAACACTACACACTATCAAAGGAACATGACGATAGGTGGTTTTTCCCATTTCCTTTTTCTTGTTTAATTAATACTTACAGCTGCTGCCTCAATTCAGGTGAATCTTGAGGTGTTCCAAGTTGATTCAGAGTCCTCTGTATTTCTGCAGCTATTATGATAGAAAATAAATGTGTAATTGTTACAAATGTTAGGGCAACAGAAATTAATACAAACAATAGGACAGTTAGAAAAAGACAGAAAAACGAAGAGATAAATATAAGAAGTATTAGTTGAGAAACAAAAAAGAAATGGTTTATTCAAATCTAATTAGTGACAATGGACTAATTTTCAAGATTAATTAAATTAATTAAAACTCAAGATTAGAGACAATGGATTTATTTTCAAGAGTATTGTGTGGGGACCTTACCATGTGAAACGGCAATTATGAGCCAAAAATATTATCGTCTTCCCTATTCCATCAGAACATTTAGTACAATGGCACATGGACTTTCACGTAACTCTACTGGCATAAAAATTGTAAGGAAAATAATTGTTACAATTACATAATTCACTGGGATATAAAGTGAATGAATTATAGCTAATAAATGAAGAAGGAATAACAAAATTAGAAAAATTAGTTTTCAACTATGTAGTAAGTGATTCAAGCAAAGATCAAAGGATGCTACTAAAACCATGGGGATACTCACATGACCTCAAATTATCATCACACAGATGTCACTACTTTGAGTTAACTTTATCGAAGATAAATCTGTTGCTTATAAAACAAATGATCAAATTTAGGACCACCAATGGTACAAACTAGCATTATGAGCCTCCTGACATAATGCAACACGAAAGTCACAATATGACCTATGTATTTTTCTTGCCAAAATATTTAACCCAAATCTAATCATGAGAAAGAAATCAGACCAATTTAAATTATGGGCTAATCTACAAAACAACTGGCCTGTACTTTTTAAAATGTCAAGGTCAACAAAAGAAAAAAAGTATGAAAGCAGGAAAGCTTTCTAAATTAAAGAACTAAAATACACAAAATACTAAAACACCCAGTGTATGATTTTTGACTGGATTCTGAATCAGGAAAAAAAAAAAAAGACAAACCCACAAAAACTATAAAAAAGTTGTGGAGACAACTGGAGAAACTTGAATTTGAATCTGGAGAGAGAGAGACGAAACAAAAGTTGAAAAATGTCAGCAACTGGTGAACCCAGGTAAAGGGTATATAAAAAATTCACTGTACTATACTTTTACTCTTCTGTAGGTTTTAAATATTTTATGCTAAGTTCACCACTCAGAAGTCTATGACCACTGTAATAAAAAAAGGGGCTCTTTACAAAAGGGGAGGTCCTAGTTTTACGCATTTATGTACACAAATAAAATGTCAAGTAGAAACAAGTTGAAAATCCATCTCAAAGTAAGAAACTTTCACACTTCCAAGAACTAGAGAAAAATGATTCAACCCACCCATTCTTTTCATTTAAAATAATCATTTATTTATATAGCTTAAATGCTTTTAAATAGTCACTATTTATTGATATTTATGGGATCAAAGGAATTACTGTATTCCGAAACACAGGATAACTTTTTTTCACTGAGGATGATGTAATAAATATTGGTTTCAAGTCAAAGATGAAAAATATAAATACTGCAGAGGAATCATATAGCAACTGTTAACCATTCAGCTACTTACAAAGGAATTTCTTTTTGCAGTTCTTTTCGGTAACAGATCTTTCTTTTGTGAGGTGGAGGAATTTTGTTTGCTGTTTTATAACATATGGCGGCTTCCAATTAGTTACATATTTCCTTCTTAACCTCAGCAGATTTTCTTGGGCTACCTTATAGGGGTTTAAAGCTTTTATTTTCAAAAAAAGTATGTTGATAAGACAAAGTGATGCAGACATTTATCACATATCTAGAGGGCTCTTGTCTTTTAAAAAAGGTCACAATAAGTGGAAAAAAAAAATAGATTGCTCAATAAATGACACCAGGAAAACTGACTAACCACTTGGGGGTTAAAACAGAGAACTCTAGCTTACCTCATGAAGTAAAATAAATCTGTAATAAATTATTAATATAAGAAACTATTAAACTGCTACATAAAACTATAAAAATGTATTTATTACACAATCTTATTTATGATCTTGGCATGAGGTATAAAATATTATCCAAGTATGATATAAAACTAAAAACCATGAAGGAAAATATGTCAAACTGGCAAAACATACACAAAATTTTAAAACACTATATGAAAAATATGTATCTACATTACAAATAAATAAAAGTAACGTGTGTGTGTGTGTGTGTGTGTGTGTGTGTGTACGTACACGGGAGAAAATACCTGCAGCATATAATGAGTAAAGGGGTTAATATCCCTAATATAGAAAAGAATCCTATAAACTGGAAATATAAAAATAGCTCAATGAAAAATGGGTAAAAGGTATCATCTTAAAATTATAACAAGCAAAAAAAATATGAGAAATTAAACTTCATTGATAATCAACACATATCAGATTGGTAAAAATCAAGAAAAATAAGCAGATGATAATATAATTACAATCAAAAGCCTTGAAAAAGGTAAAGACATAGGAAGGAGCAATGTCCATCATGTAGAAAGAATCAGAAATAACTGAGAAAAGGTCAGACAAGCCAGTACAAAAATCAGCCAGGAACAGGAACTTTAAAAATTGATAATATTCACTGAAAACATGAATAGCAAAAGAAAGATTGAAAAGAATATCAATCCTGGAAAGGATAAATAACTTTAATGTATGAACGCTATATAAAACTGTTCCGCCCTTGAAAAATTTAAGTAGACATGCTTCTGATAGGCCCAGTGGGAAGGAGCCTAAATCTACCACGTGGTTATTTCCCTAGTTTTTGTAAACAGATACACTCAGCAACCCGTTTTCACCCTTTCTCCCTGAGTAAGGGCTTATATGCAAAGGAAGAGATAACCGGGAGCCCCTGAGGGCGCAATACTCCAACAAAACAGAAAACCAGGAGCAACACCTATTCTTGTGTACTGCTCAGAAAGGCCTCCAAGACCTGACAAGCTGAGCAGGGTGAAGTCTCCCCTATTCCCCTCTTCCCATTTAACTGGCCTGTCTGGAGGATGCAGAAGGCAAAGAGTTATGATGGCTACCAGAAGCTTATTCAAATGGAGACTCCAACTGCAGTGCTCCTTAAAATGTGATCTATTTACTAGAACAGATCGTCACAATCTCTGGCACCTTGTATAAACCTGCTGATATGGTAAATACTTTTTGCTCTACCCTAAAAAATAGAAAACACGAGAAGGAGTTTGTTTTCAACTGGATGGGATGGCGTAGAGCCTTCACAGTCTTATCTTAGGGTTATATATACTCTTTATCTCTGTATTACAAGTTAGTTGTCAAGGTTGTTGATCCTCTCCTCCAATGGGACACTACACTAGTCCAACACACTGCTTACATGTGCTTTTAGGATCTGAAAGGCAAGAAGCAACATGCACTCTTCGATGCCTTGGAAGGATGGAAGTATGCCAGTAGATAGAAGATAAATTCCGTGAAAATACAGGACCCTGTTTCTTTGGTGAAGAATCTTGGTCCATTAATCTGTATGGATCACTGACATACTCCTGCAAAGTAAACGACAAATTGCTTTTCTTTGCAGTCTCAAATACAAATAGGGAAACAGTGCCTAGTGAGACTTTTTATGTGGCTCCAACCCATTTTACTGAATGCCCCCAAACGTTGCCAGCTCTGGCTTCAGCTCCGCAAAAGAAAAGGCTATCCAGCTAGTTCAAGTGTTGGTACAAGCAGCTCTACAACTGGGCTTTAATGACCCAGTTGATCCAATGGTAACTCAAGCGCCTGTGCAATTTCAGAGTTCTGTATAACACTAGTGGCAAGTCCCACTAGGAAGAAAAAAACCCACAGGAGTCCCTTAGAATCTTGGAGCAAAATCATGCTCTCTTTGGCAAACCAATGTTATCTTTTGAGGAACAGTTCTAGTTTTGCTACTAAGCCCTGGATAAAAAGTAAACAGTGGTATACTAGGTGACCCAGTGACCTGAGCTGCCTGCTATGTATTAGGTGTTATGTTATCTTGTTAGTTTATCTCTTTCTAGATTTTGTTCTATGTATGTTAACCAGTCTGCCCCTCACCCCAACTTCTACAGCACTTGTTCACTGGACTAATCAACCAGCAATGGTTTAAGAATAAAAACCACTTGTAGGCTCACCAACTGGACTTCCCCTTTCTCAGATTAACATGATTACTGGAAATGCCATGTACCGATTTGCAGCAATAGTGTCAAAAGTAAATAAGTGATGTGGCGCCATCTATGGGGCTATGAGCCAGTCACCCAGTGGCAAGATGATGACACTCCTTCCTTCGTGGTGGAGGCGGAATTTTATACTCACTGAAACCGCAGTACTGTGGATTTTGTTATGCTTCTTCTACTGCCCTCCCCCCCATGATTCTACCAGCTTCCTAATCCATATATTAGTCACAATCACGGTATTCTACACACCGGTGCTTTTGATCAAGATATTCAATTTACAGAGAAAAAAAAATTAACAGAACTTCCAAGGACAATGGGATTCCTTGGTCTCCCATTATCTGGAAGCTGCTGGACTTCTAGAATTTTTAATGGCCTTTTGAAGACCCAATTACGGTGTCATCTGAGAGAGTGTCTTGGGAAGGTGAACTGCAGCCCCATGGGATCTTTACGCTCTCAAAGAACCACCACTCCCTGGTGCTGCTTCACCCACAGCCAGAAAGAACACTCAGATTTAGGAACTAAGGGGCAAAAGTGAAGGGAAATAGTTCACATTTACACCTAATTACTCACTTGCAAATTTTCTTCCATCCCTTGAGGTGATTTACAGACAATATCCAAATAAGGAATATAATCACACCTCCATCTGGTAGAAGCAGAGGAGGAATGGACTGGAAATCACCCACTAGACCTGGCACTGGATGCAGGAAATAAACAGGCCTTGGTCCTACCTATCTGTAGAGATGGGAGAGGAGTTCAGGTTGTATGAGTGAAAGCGGTACCATGTTAGACAGGGGCTTTTTAATTTTTTCAAGCTTAAGTATGCAAAAAGGGAAATACGTTCATTATCGGAAACAAAAGGTATGAACTATAATGGACATTTATTTTTGGTCATCTGATACCCCAAATTCTTATTACATTGGCTCTTTTTGGTTTATAATACCATGACCACTGGGAAGCATCATTACAGAACCAGTCGTAGGGGAAAAAACTGGTTGTTAAACTAGTCTAAGAGTCTTTGGGCTTTGCTTACCTCCATTATGAGTAACGCAGGTGATTAACAGTCAGAGTCCTAGCAACAATCACAAAAAGAAAGGCCAGACTCATAAAACAAGCTACTTGAAATCACAAGCTAGATTTACTTAGTGCTATTTAGGTTTCATAAATATTGAAGTTCTTTACAAGTCAAATGCTTTAGCTGACAACCTTCTTCTCACTCTGAAACCATAATTTTAATAACACAGTATCTCATAAATTGAACTTTCTTAGAAACGCAACCATTATGCTTTGCCTAACAGAGTGCATTAAATTAATGACTGCTAGATGCTTTTCATGAATACAAATGTAAGACAAGGCCCCTTACACTCAGGCAGCATGTAATCTAGAAAAGGAGAAAAAAAGGTACATTATATAAATGTTATAATAATGTTTCAAACGAGGACCTATAATATAGGCATTCAATTGAAGGACAATCCAAAAAGCCTTAACAGAGGTGGCACTTGTATTGTTTTTGAAGTAAGACACTAGACACTTTGTTTTGGAGATTCAAACCTCTAATACCATACTTAGACATAACTTGAAATGATCAGATTACCGACTGGTTCCCCCAACCACAAGGGTAAACTCCTTAAAGGCAAGAACGAGGTATCCATTGTTCATTACTGTATCTCTAGAACCCACCATATTGTTCACACTCAATGAGTATTTTTTAAACTGAACAACACAAGACCATTAGAAAGACTGAATCCTATATAAGAAGTCATATGTATTTCTAAAACACAAGGCATATATAAGAAGAAAGCTAAGAAAGGTAGGTACGCTCCTTTATTACTCATTCATTCGACATGGTCCGGCCATCCACTATCCACCGGGCACAGTGAAGGGTTTCTGGACATCAACACTCATTTACTTGTATATCTTTACTTTGTATAGCTCTAAACTTGAGGATCAAGTAAACGTATCATCTGATCAGGTGATAAAGGGCCTATGGAAACATAAATTTGAAATTACTGAATCAAACTTAGGAGAAATATTATATGGCATTAGTTCAATTCTATTATATACATGAAGTTGAGAACCAAACAGAATAACTGATTTGTCCAAGAAACTATGGCTATTTAAGTAGAAGAGCTGGGATTAGAATATAGATTTCTTAGTTTCTAAAACAGTATTTTTCAGTGTGCTAAAAGTGCTAAAAGTAAAAGGCTTTTAAAAAGATCATTTCATAATCCAGGTGTATGATAGTTGCCAAAGCAAACAAAGGAAAAATAAGTCTGTGCTAACTTGGAGTAACTTAATAGGAGTTGAGCTGAGATGCTTAGGTGTTGCAAGTAGTGTTCAAAGTACATTTCAAGTCCTACCAGTGGACCACAAGGATTCTTCCGCCCTACTGAAGTTGATCAGGAAATAAACACCTGTCCTTTCTTCAGGTCTTATGAACTGGCAAGATTCCAGAGACATCAATTTACATATTACCCTCTTACACCAGGGTCAGCCATTTATGACCTGTCGGGGCTTCCAGCCTAGTTTTATACAGCCCTCCAGCTAAGAATGGTTGTTACATTTTTAAAGGGTTAACAAAAAACAAAACAACAATGAATACACAAGAGACCATACGTGGGTAGCAAAGCCTAAAATGTTTACTATTTGGCTCTTTATAGTAAAAATTGGCCGATCCTTGTCCTAAACTAGTAAAAATTCCTAAAACTTTGTAGTCACAAACTCAATTCAGTATGGTACTTGAGTGTACTAAGTACTCACTATGTTGTCTGTTTCACACAGAACTGAACAATGCTGCAAATCTTCCACTGAACATGCATGTATACTAGGTTGGATTTCTGCAATTTTCAGAAAGGATGTTACCAGTACATCACAGGTGCTGGCTTGTATGGGTTATTATTTTCAATTGCTGCTCTTCTCACATTAATTTAGAAACAATTATCGTTACTTTTTCATTGTATTGGATGAACATTTTTGTAGAGTAACTATGTCGTTACCAATCTATTATTTTATTACTCTCCAGTTTTTGACTATCTCCTAGTTTTAGGATAGTGGTTCAGAGGATCTCTTGCCTTACTCAAGTTGACCATGTTCAAAAATGTTTAAGCAAAATTAGTTTAGAGAAAGAGAGAGAGAGATAAAAAAGAGGTTTCTAGGTAGATGACAAACAGGATGGTGATCTGGAAAAACTGATAATCATTCCTAGCTTCTTCCAGGTCATGTCTACTGGGTTTCATTTCATTACCTTGCCTGGGATACTGTGAATTTATGAAGCAGTCATATTCATTTTTATTGGCATATGTCTAATTTGAAAGAAAAAAACCCTGTGAAACATAAAAATTAAGGAACAAATTTTTTACATAACCATAAACAGTTACTTGAAGAAAAATTCACCTGATACTGATAAACTGAGATAGGATTAAATCAAGATGCACCTCTACAACAATAGAATGAATAAATTATTTTTGCATTATCTACAATCTGCAACTATTTGCACCATTACTTCTACAGAGGTGACTTTACAGTATATATTACATTTTTCATGACGTAAAGATAACACTATTTCCTACACATCCAGAAAAGGTGCATTATTATTTCCACAAAACCCAAACCATCCCCTTTCTGGCTCTTCATTATTTTCAGTACCAAACACCCATTCTGCTCCACGTGAGTCTGCTGCCATCTAGTGGATGATCTAACGAAAAAAACGCTTCATAGCAAAGGGTATTTTTTTCTGCTGTACAACGGTAGGCAACAGTTGGCATCAGGGGCTGTGTAATGTCACCACCTGTCAGAGTGCCCTGGGGACCAGGGAGGATTATGTCTGACCACTGAGAGTGGCTGGGCTTCCTGGGCCAGCCCTAACAGGCATGTGCGCCTTCAAAGAAATGTCTCCAAACAACGGAGAACAGAATACAACTACTTGCTCTTTTAGCACAAAATATCTGTTGCTCAACCCAAAATAATTCACAGTTGAAACTGTCAATCGTAGAAAAAAAATAATGGTTATTAAAACCCTTGGACAAGTGGTTTTGAGATTCTGACTTGGTCTCACCCACATCACACTGAGGAAGAAGAAGTAGAGTGTAACACTGACCAGCAAGCAGCCTGGGAGCCAGACAGTCTGATTTGGAAATCTGAGCTCACTTCTTGCTGGCTGCTGACCTTGGGCAATTGACCTCATCTTTCCAAGCTATAACTGCCTCACCAGTCAAGCAGGGGGGGAATCATCTCTTCCTCAGTTATGATGAACTTCAACTGAGGACAATGTATGTAAGCACCTTGTACTGGAAACAGAAACAGTTCAATAAATGAGAGCAAACAGTGTGAAGTGGCTTAATGTTTTTCTCCTGAAAGTCAGAAATGAACAGTAAGAATATTCTTATTAATATATATTAATGTGAACCATGCTGTAAGAGGGTGTTGAAACTTAATAAACTCTGATATAGTTATGAGAATTGTAGAGATAATGATAAATATCAACTGACACAAGACAGTTATAACCCCTAATTAGGAGCAAACTCAGCTACCACCTGACAGTGACATGTATACACACAAGTAAGAAACTGAACTAGAAAAAAAAACCAACTAAATATTAATAAAAACAAATTCTGTTTTAGACAACTCCTCACCTATCAAACACTCTATCTATTTTAAAGGGTGGGTTGAAATATTACAGACGATGATATATATAAAAACATTTTCAAAATGGCACAGATTTCTGTAAGAACACGAGATGCTATTACTGGTAAGTTTACTATAATCAGAGTTAGAATCATTAGGTTGGGCTCATTACACAGTACAAGGTGCATAGGATAATGTATCATGAGAAAATATATCAGCTAGTTGAAACACAAAGTTTCAACACAAAAAGGTTCTGAGAAAAATAATCAAGTGAACTAGGTCCCAGAAAAGTATATTATAATTCTAAAAAGCACAAGTTAAGTAGAAAAACTCCTTAGAGAATCTGAAACAAAGCTACTAAAATAATTATGGGCTTTTTTCCAATAGGCTCTCTATCTCATGCTCTGTCTTGTGACCTGAATAGGGAGCTTATCTTCTCTGTGGGTAAAAGAACTGATGTGAACGGTGGGGAGGAAACTGAAGGATCTTCTAAAGGATGAGTCTTGAGCTGAGAAGCTCAGGTGAAGCCTGCGCCTCGGGGCCAAGCCTGCTCGTTTACTGTGCCCTCCTTCCTGGCACTCCAACACTTGCCGGCAAGTCCTGCTTCCGTGAAGCAATCTCCCATTTAGAACACATTTAATTTTAAATTTCTCATTGGTTTTCTTTCCAAATACTTAGAGGGAGAAAGGCACACAGGCTAACAAAGTAGAAATTTAGGACATTTTAAAGCTACTGTAGACTAATAAAGAGTTAAATCTAGAGTCATGATTCTTAAAAATGAACAAAGTGCAAAAACAAGCCATTTGAAAACTGTATGTAAACAGTACTTCGGATTTCTAAGATGGCCAGAACACTGCAAGCTCTGTCTTAGCAAAGATGTTCAGTCCTAACATCTCATCATGTGGCCCTGCTCAGCTGACCTGCTCAGAGAGAGTCGAGAATCGGGAGTAACAGAGGTCAAGAGGAGGACGTGGCCCCTTGAGTAGGTGATCTGTGTACTCAGCTAACACAGGGGGATTTGCCAGCGGGGCAGCCTTACTCCTTGCGGTTCTCCAGCCTTCCTGAGCCCTCCTTGGCCCTCCTCACCTCCTGGATGAGTTTCCTTCCTGTCATCCACTGGATGGCCTGACAGTCTGCTCCAAAAGCAGCCTGAGTATTAGCCATGTGAGGAAGTTCACCTCCAGCTCATATGGCAGTGATTCCTCAACTGTTTATCTCAGTCCGAATTTCTAATCAGTTTTTTTTTTTTTTTTTGCGGTATGCGGGCCTCTCACCGTTGTGGCCTCTCCCGTTGCGGAGCACAGGCTCCAGATGTGCAGGCTTAGCGGCCATGGCTCACGGGCCCAGCCGCTCCGCGGCATGTAGGATCTTCCCAGACCGGGGCACGAACCCGTGTCCCCCGCATCGGCAGGAGGACTCTCAACCACTACGCCACCAGGGAAGCCCTCTAATCAGTTTTATTTGCAAGGCCCTGCTGCTCACATGTTTTTGCTAAAACACTGCAGATGGATTTCTGCTTCCTATGGGAACATGGTACAAGTTTTTTCCTGAATCTTCCCTCTTCTTCCCTCCTCAAGCCATATAGAACAGAGAGGCAGGAAAAAAGAAAACCCATGTAAGCTACATTTTCAGAGAAATTAAGACCACAAAAGAATTCTCAAAAATATGTACATGTGGCCAGAAGAAACAGAAAAGAGCAGATCGTGAGTGGGAAGCCATGGGGATGGGATAGGAAACAGGGGTGCTGCAGAGGAGAATAGGGGAGGCAGAGCGCCAAAATGTCACCAGCAAGTGTGCGCCACCAGGAGATGATGGTGATTCCCAAGGGGGACCGGGGCAGGGCTGACAGGAAGCAGACACTCTGCTGAGCAAGGTGGAGAGCAGAGGCTTGGACCATGCTCGGGGCCCCAGGCTGCTCATCTCTGAAAGTGTCACCTTTCCCTAAGAGGAAGGGGATGCCTTATGCACTGGGGAACCAATGGAGTGACAGGGGGACGTCTGGACTGGAGGGGGAACTCTCCTACGTCAGGCTAGGTTCTGAGAGGCAGAGGGGGAAAGAAACAGTGCCTCAGGTCAGTGCAGAGAGGAAGGAGCCCGAGGGCACAGCCTGGGCACCCTCTCCCTTCACAGCTGTCTCCTGCCAGGAAAAGCAAGCTCACTCCACCGAACAACAACCAAGAGAACAGAAAGAGCAGCCATGCAAAAGATTATATAAAACTGTGGAAAAGAACAGCAAAACTCGCTACAAAGAAAATGCAGCAGGAAAAAATGTTGCCACGGAAGTGGATAAGGTGAAAATTATAACCCAAAATAGCACCCTTTTTTTTGTTTTAACTCAGTGAGGCAATTGCAATTTTAAAGGAAAATCACAAAACAGCTCATAGACAAGATGGCCAGATAATAGGCAGCAGCGAAACAGAAACTAGAGGAACTCAGGGAAGAAAAGAGAAAGACAAATTCAGAAATGAAAGGAAAGATTAGATAAAGCATGAGCCCCGTTAACAGCTGTTGCCATTTTGGGTTGCTCAGGCCACAGCCCTTGAATTGCTGATGGCTTTAGCTCCTAGCTCAATGTCACTGTCACATCCTCTCTCAACTCCTAGTGATTTCAATACCCATGCTGATAATCCTGCCACCATCCTGGCCTCATTTCTTTGCACGCTTTTCTCCAAATGATCTTGTCCTCCACCCTCCCGTCATCACACACTCCAAGATCTTACCAAATGCCTTCTCATTACCAGCAACCGTAACTCCTCCATAACCTTAGTTTCATACACACCACCGACAAATCACCACCTCCTGTATGTCTAGCTCTCTCCCACTGGCACCCTGACCCAATGAGCCTCTGACCCACCCAGGACCTAGCATCCTTTGGTCCTGCCACTTTGCCACTTTCCCTCGCATGACCTCCCCTTCCCGCCATGTCTTCGCTTGCCTCCTGACCCAATTTAAACGCCACAGTCAGCTTAAATGTCATCATCTTCACTCTCTTGCTTATATCCCCTCAAGCCCCTCTCTCCACTTACCTTAACCACTTGACAAATCCAAAACTCTAGTTGAGACCAACACTGTGCTTCCTCTGTTATGTGACTGTGCGTCATTTAACCAAACCTCTGTTAATGGAGATTTTATCCTAAGTTTATAGGTTTAAAAGTTGGGGAACTTAACCATTTATGCTGTCTCTACAAATGAATCCTTCTGAGTTCTATTATACAGAGAGAAAATAAAGTGTAATGCTGACTAGATGAGAACATTCTCCTATCTATGTATCGACTTTCCATTTATTTACATGCTCAAAAGGCTGGTTCTACCCAGAGTAGAAGCCTGAATTCTTACGATAGCCTGTAAGGCACCCCCCAGCGTCCCCCCCCCCCAGCCCCTACTCTGTCCTCTCTGTGCTCTGCACACACTGACCCCTCCTCCACTCCTCCAACACCCAGGCAGGCTCCCACCTCAGGGCCCCTGTACCTGCTATCCCCCCATCTAGAACATTCTTTCCCCAGATACTGAAGGGTGCATTCCCTTACTTCCTTTAAATACATGTACAACTATCATCTCCTCAGTAAGGCCTATCCTGGCTCCCTGTGTATCCCATTTAGAAATGCAGTCCCCTCTCCAGGATACCAGATCCCCACTGTTATGTTTTCGTCAGGGTGCTTCTCATAACACTTAACACCTCCTTCCAATACACTATTTACTTATTTATTTTCTGTCTGTCTTCTCTCACTAAAGGTTAGCTCCATAAAGGTAGGTATTTTGCTTGTTTTATTCACTGAAATATCTCTGGCATCCAGACGGCGCCTAGCACATCACAGATGCTTAATACTCATGGTATGAATGAATGCACATAAATGCACAATGACCTGGTACAATATAAAACATGATCCAAATGCATAGTGTTACGTGAATCAGACTGTCCTGGGTTCAAGTGCCAGCCTCTCCATAATAGTTATATGAACTTGAGCAAGTGACTTAACCACTTCAAACCTAAGATTTCTCATCTGACAGAGTTGGCCAGAAGATCAAATAACAATGTACAAAAAACAGATTCAAAATACCAAACATGAGGCACAGAGTAAACAGTTAGCAAAGAGAGCTAAAAGATACTAACCTACATACATATCTTCCAGAATGAGATTTTTTGTTTTCAGAATGAGATTTCTGAGTAAAGCAGGGTGTACAGGCAATACTCTACAACTAAAGTCACTGGATGCATTTGGGCCACGCTGCCAGCTCTCCTCCCCCACCTCAGCAGAAAGGCAGTGCTCTGAGCACTGCCAAGTAAACAGGCCTTAGCTGGATTTTTAGCTAAAGGCTTCCACATTCCCCAGTAGAAAAATAATAATCCACAGGCTACGAGGGGATCTTGGTGATGTCTGCAGGCATTCTCTTGGGATGTTAAATGGGATGAAGAACAAACTATTCCAGAGAAGTTGGTGGCCATACTCAAAAGGAGTAATATGCTACTGCAACAATGGTTTCTTCAAATAATGATCATGATAATGACACTATAACAAGAAAGATGACTCGAAAAGGAAATGTCCCAAGACTTACAGAACACCATTTTGTATGACCGTTGGTTTCTTCCAAATCAATTAATATGCAAACCAATTAATAACTGCTTTAAGAAAACACCCAGACTGGAGTAAGTATAAACGGCAATATACTCTTTAATGAAAAATATTGCTTATTAATTGGTGAAAAACAACAAAAAAGTGTCAAAGAGATGAGGACAAGAATTGTCAAAACCATTCCAGGAAACCAAAACTAAACAGCCCAGCCTGAGTTTTGTTGTCCCGCTCTCACACCAGCACTGAGACAACTGAACTGTACGCACAGGCAGCATCACGGGGCAGCTGAGCAGCAGTTACACAACTGACCACGAACTTTATTTAATAAGAGAAGCCACTCTGTAATACAATTACTGAGCATACTGAATATATTTATAGTGGAAAAAGCTAACAACAGTTAAATTAATTTTTAAATAAGAGTCTGGAAACATATATATGAAAATTTTTATGGTATAATCAGCACCACATTTTACTTATACAGAACTCAGAGAAAGGATTCATTTGGGAGGCAGCATAAACAGTAAGCTCAACTTTTTTTTTTTTTTTTTTTTGCGGTACGCGGGCCTCCCACTGTTGTGGCCTCTCCCGTTGCGGAGCACAGGCTCCGGATGCGCAGGCTCAGCGGCCATGGCTCACGGGCTCAGCCGCTCTGCGGCATGTGGGATCTTCCCGGACCGGGGCACGAACCCGTGTCCCCTGCATTGGCAGGCGGACTCTCAACCACTGTGCCACCAGGGAAGCCCGCTCCTCAACTTTTAAACATATAATTTTAGGATAAAATGTCCATTAACAGAGGTTTGACTCCTGAGCAGTTTCTCAGAGCTATCTGAAATGCTGTCTCCTGGGCTACAGTCCTCATTTTGCCCCAAATAAAACTTAACTCACAACTAAAAAACAAACCAAAAAAAACCGAACAAAAACAAAAAAAACACAGACGTTTGAGATGTATGGCAAATTCATATAATAACAAATTATGCAAGCAACATAGAAGAGAGAAAAAACAAGCAGCAAAAAAAAAGGTATAGTATTATCCTATTTTCATTAAAAAAAAAGAAGGTAATTATGTATAAATATTTCTGGAATCATTTAGATTTGCTACTAAAGAAAAGAATATGCAAGTTGACTTTAATGCTGTTTTCCTCAGGTTGCCATTGAGGAAAAGCACTCTGACAGGTAAGAGATTTTGGTAGATAAGTGCTGAAAAAACAACTGATGTCACACTGTCAGTCCTGACTTATCTTTATGATCATTATCAGTAGTCGCTTCAAATAGAAGCAAATTTTATAATTAATGCATGTTTAATAAAGGTATTTCTATATTATTATGCATTAACTATTCTTCTTAATGTGCTATTTAGTAAGTGAAAACATCTTTCGGAATCTTGAGTTTTTCATAAAAGTCAAAAGAAATTAAAATAAATATCTCTTCTTCCATTCTGTATCATGTGATCAATAATATCTTCCTAAGCACAGGAGTGCACATTACTTTTGAAATACAATTAGTTACAACAAACTGTAGAATCTCGGGATTCAAAAGCAAACTTCACCATTATCTGGGTTTCCCATAACTTTAAATCCCAGTGCATCACGCCAAGGAATGCAGGGCTGTATTTAGTTTGTGAGGTCTGCCATAACAAAATACCACAGACTAGTAGCTTAAACAACAGAATTCTATTTTCTCACAGTTCTGGGCGGAGGCTGGAAGTCTAAGGTCAAGGTGCCAGTGGGGCTGGCTTTTCCTGAGGCTTCTCCTTGGCTTACAGATGGCCTCCTTCCCACTGTGTCCTCAAGTGGCCTTTTCTCTGTGCCTGGGCGTCCCTGGTGTCTCTCCTCTTAAGGACACCAGTCATACTGGATTAGGGCCCCACTCTTATGACCTCACTTAACCTTAATTTCCTCTATAAAGGCCCTATCTCCAAATTCAGTCACACTGGGGGTTGGGACTTCAACAATACGAATTTTGGGGGGACAAAATTCAGTCCATAACAAGGACCCTGACAGTGCTTATGTGAGAGGAAGGTTAAAAAACAGTACTAATGAGTAAAAAGATACCTGTTAAGTATGTTTGACCTAAGCTCAAACACCTGTATGAATGAGTAACTTGTGCCAGTCCACAGCATCCTTGGAAAGCCCTGCTGGAAGGACCACTCATATTTGCTGCAACTTCTTTCTACTCATCTCTTAACTGCCCTCCTTAATATCATACAGAAGGAAGGGTGAGCCTCTTCCACCTGACACCCCTTCAATTCTTTGAAGCAGCAATCCCAGCCCCCCTAGAAGTGTTCCTAGTACTTCCAAATGCTGTGTGTATCAATGGATCATAGTGTGATTTCTGTACCCTTCTCATTCCCCTCTCTCTTTCCATTACTCACATTCAACAACTGCTTCTTTTTCAGAACTGGGCTCACAGAAAGGTAGAAAGGTAACGTGCCTTTCCTGTAAGATTTTTCTTCTTTTTTCTCCCATGTCATCCTTCTGCAGGGGCTATGCTAATCGTCTGTGTATTGTTCCATTTTTAGTATATGTGCTGCTGAAGCAAGCACTGAGATTTCTTTATATAACTTGTTTCTTCCTCATTCAGGTGATTTTACATTGCAGCCAGGATTTCTGAGAGCTTCCCATCTTCTCAAACCATGTTCCTTCCCTCCAGTGTCACATCTTGTAATCACAACATTCTCTTTTTTGAAATTTTCTATTCTATCCTTTCTGTTCTATCCTTCATCATCCAATAAATCCTAACTAGCACCTGTATGCAAAACTCTTGAGAGACGTAATTCTGCATAAAGGTACGATCCCCAGCCACAGAAGAGATTACAGACCCTGGTAGTTAAGGGGAAAAAATGCTGGCACTTAAAAAAAATTATAAAGATGAAATTCAAAAGAATTCACAAGCCAGCATCTCATTACCAAATGAGTGAGGGGAGATTGCTGCCATAAGGTCAAAGGAAAGAAAAGAAATAAACTTATAATGGTTACTACATGCGAGGCACACTTATCCCTACTTGTTGAAAATAGATAAATGTAGTTTAGATACATTGGGTAACCTACTTGAGGTCATTCACTCCAATTTTATTAAGGGCTGACTCATGGCCAGGCACTGTTCTTACAGTACAGAGCTGTGAACAAGGTATATTAAGCCCTTTCTCTTCAGGAGCCGCCGTTCTAGTAGGGAATGCAGAAAATAAGTAGGCAAATGTGGTAGTTTAATTTACTGATCAAAGGCATTACAAAAACAAACTGGTTGGGCTTCCCTGGTGGCGCAGTGGTTGAGAGTCCACCTGCCGATGCAGTGGACACTAGTTTGTGCCCCGGTCCGGGAAGATCCCACACGCCGTGGAGCGGCTGGGCCCATGAGCCATGGCCGCTGAGCCTGCGCATCCGGAGCCTGTGCTCTGCAACAGGAGAGGCCACAACACTGAGAGGCCTGCGTACCGCAAAAAACAAACAAACAAAAAACTGGTTAATGAGAAAAAGAATGAGTGGAGGAACAAAAATGATAGGTCAGGGAAAACATCTCTAAGGATGTGACCTCTGGGCTAAGACCTAAAAGCCAAGGAGAAGCCAACTGTGTGAAGATTCGGGAAGATGTCTGAAGCAGAGGAAAAGTAAGCGCAAAGGCCCTGAGGTAAGAAGGAGCTCAACTGTTCAAGCAGCAGAAAGGCAGCCAACGTGGCTGAAATCTGAAATCTTGCAGCTGCAAAGGGGAGAGTGGTAGGAGTTGGCAAATGGGGGCAGGATCAGATCTGGAGGGTGTTGTGAGGCATGGTGGGGATTTACATCAGATTGTGAGTGCCACGGGAATCACTGCAGAGTTTCCAGCTGTGAGATGGCATGGTCTGACTGATTGTTCACCTGGGCTATAGTATGGAGAATAGACTGTAGACAGGCAGGAATGGAAGCAGGGAGAACATTTTGGAGGCTATAGTCGTGCCGGGAAGAAAGAGCAGCAGCTGGGACCTGGGTGGTGACAGCAGAGATGGAGAGAAATGGACAAATTTTACAGGGAGAACCAATAGGATGTACACTTAGGTTGCAAATGGGGAGCAAAGACACACAGTACTAGGGATTGGGGTTGTAACCAACGGTAAGAAAATTCATGTTCAGGACAGAGGCATGTAGATGGTTCACATATAGGAGCAGTGAGGGACAGAGCTCCCTGGAGCATATTTTAAAGTTTTAGTTCATAAAACAAACAGAAAATATTCAGTCATAAACAGCACTCGTGTTCAGTCATGTAGGAAAAATCACCAGAGAGAAGAAAGGATGGTTGTTCTCTGTTCAAATTCCCTTGGATATGACATTAATTTCCACTCCTAGCTCTGTTCTATGTCAACACCTTAGGCATGAAGAGAATCACAACAATGAAATGAAAGCTATTAAAGCTTTTCTCCTCAAGGGGAAAAAATTCAACCAGGTATTTTCAGACGTGTGACGTCAGAAGTAGATATAACAAAGGGCGTTTTAGGGGAGGGAGGAGAGGAGGGAAAGAGAGAGAGAACACATTTTCAACTCCTTTCCCTCTGTAAACTGCCTTCCTGTCCACCAGACCACCCCAGGAAACAAAAGGTAACACCTCCAATTCCTCGGTAAATATACAGTTCCAGTCAATTCATTAACTTCTCAGGACTGGAGTTCTTTTGTTAAAGAAAATTTGCCCTGGCAACCAAAAAGGAGAACTCAATGATACTAGCTTCCCTTTTCTGCAGTCATGTGTTAAGGTGCAAAACTAGTGTCCCTTTCACCAGACTGTAGTTAAAAGAACTGCATTCATTCTCAAAAGTATAACAACAAAAGGGCTCAAGCTTTTGTAGAGATTTTATTTTTCTTCTCAAAGTCCTAAGGACCTTACAGGGACAAGAGCCAAGCACTGATCCTGCCTAATAAACAATAAAAGGACGCACACAGAATGAGAAGCTAATTGCAACACAGAGAAACCAATAATATTTACTTCAAATCTAAAGAAGTCTGTGTTGGACCAACAATTTTAATCTATAGGAGATAAACGATAAAAAATAAAACAATTAAGATTCAACACAGACCTTTTTCAGTCACCTTCTCTTAACCTTTATAACATGGGATTAAGTTCACACATTTTATGCCCCTCTAAAAAGTTCTGACTTCTCAAATCTTCCAGAACACACACATAAGCACATATGACATATCATGTATATTTCTCCTAAAAAGCAGAAAACTTCTGCACTTACACATTCCGCTGAGTATATTTTATAAAGTTACAAATGGATCTATTGGGTTCATTTTCCAAAGGCTAGCTTTTAGCCACTCTCTATCTTCCTTTTTCATTCTTTTTTTAAAATACATTTTATTTATTTATTTATTTTGGCTGCATTGGGTCTTCGCTGCTGCACACGGGCTTTCTCTAGTTGCTGCAAGCAGAAGCTACTCTTCGTTGCAGTGCACGGGCTTCTCATTGTGGTGACTTCTCTTGCTGTGGAGCACAGGCTCTAGGCACGCGGGCTTCAGTAGTTATGGCATGCGGGGTCAGTAGATGTGGCTCGTGGGCTCTAGAGCACAGGCTCAGTAGTTGTGGCGCACGGGCTTAGTTGCTCCGCGGCACGTGGGATCTTCCCAGATCAGGGCTCGAACCCATGTCCCCTGCATTGGCAGGCAGATTCTTAACCACTGCGCCACCAAGGAAGCCCTCTTTTACATTATTCTTTAAACCAATACTCAAATGCCAGAGTTCTCATTAGCACTGGTAAGATTTACTATAATATGTACGTATGGGAAAATTTTATCTCAACGACTGTGTTTCATGGTCAGCTGTGGTTATTTCTATCTATCAATTTCCTGCAATTCATAACTTAGTTACTTCTGACATGATTCACTCCAGAATCCCTTGTGACCGCAACTCTCCCACCTCCTAATACTTAGATATGTAACTCTTAGTGGAACTCCACTTGTGGCTAACTTGTGAATGACTGTTTCCATTACGGGAGTTTAAAAGCATGCATGATGGGTCCAGATATGGCAACTGGTTTCTTAATAACAAAGAGAATAATCCTGCATATGTCAGAAGAGCTTTCAGGATTTTTTACAACTTTAACTTGGTTAAAATTATAGCCTGCTAAAGTTGGTACAGACCATAATCCGGCCCACAGAAAAAATACATAAGAAAATCATGTCTTGGAAGGTAAAACAACTTACTCAGGCCACACTGCTGTTGGATGTGATTTCGGGAAACGAGCAAGCACGCACATACAGCTTGCCTAATTAGAAACTTTTCCTATTGTCCCATTGATTTTCTTAGCTCAGCTACATTCTGGAAGTCTGATTCTAATCAGGGAATTGCAATATACATCACAGTGGGACACACTGAAATTTAAGACTATAAATGCAAATGTTGGCAAGGATTTGGAGCAACACAAACTCTGATACCCTGGCTGGTGGGAGTACAGTCTGGAACCACTACTTTAGGTAACTGTTTACCTGTATCTACTACAACTGAACATACACATATCCTATGACCCAGCAACCCAATTCCTAGACACACGTATGAAATAAAAGAACATACAAGAATGTTCAGCATTGTCCATAAAAGCAAAAAACAAAACCAAACAAAGCAAAAATACAGAAACACTCCAAATGTCCACCAACTGTAGAAAGAATAACTAGATGTGGTATACTCGAATACAGTAATGAAAACAAATGACTGACAGCCACCTGCAACAACACAGATGAACTGCACAAACCTAATGGGAGAAAGAACTTCAATATAAAACATATTTCTTGATTCCATTAGATAAAGTTAAAAACTAGGAACATTAATCAATGACATTAGAAGTCGGGACACTGGTTACATCTGGAGAGTATGGAGGGGGCTCTAAGCATGAGAAGGGCTTCAGGGGGCTGGTAATATTCTATTTCCTGACATGTGTGGTGCTGTAACATAACTCACTGAGCTATATACTAATAATTGGTATACAACTCAATATATATAATATGCTTCTATTTTTTTTAAGTTAAAAAAAACAATGTTTAATTATGTGATGGATTTCAATATATTTATCTGCTTCCTTCAAAAACACGAGTTCTTTCTGTGTGTTCCGTGTGTCCCAAATCCATTTTTCTGTATTGTGTGTGTCTATTCCAGGATGAAGGGCCCCTGTGAAATACCCTACTCTGGTTCACCTCATATAATAGGCTCAGCATTTTCAACCCACAGAGGCTTGCTTATCCTTGTCCTATAGGTCACAGGTAGGAGCCTGTCTCCAAAAAAAATACAGACGGATGTTAAAGGGTAAATGAAGGGGATATGGGGATGTATGTATGCATAAAGTTGATTCACTTTGTTATACAGCAGAAACCAACACAACGTTCTAAAGCAATTATACTCCAGTAAAGATGTTAAAAAAAAAAAAAGGTAAATGAGTGTATATCTCCTTTCCACATACTGCTAATGAAAATGGTACTTAAAAAAAAAACCTTGAGAACTAAATCTGAAGTTTGAGAACTAAATCTAAGCATGTCTTTGATGCACTATGATCTTCTAGACCTTGGATAACAATCAGTTTTATTTAGATGTCGACTCCAGTCTATTGGGAATGGTTGTCTGGAACACTGGGTTGAGAAAGATTTAATGCTGTGTTAGGGCCAGTGACAGAGAATACTGTCAACGCCAGGGCAAAGGATGGAGCACAGACACCTTGCCGACTCAGAGTCAACAGAACACTTTCTCCCCTAGGATAAAAATAGTTCCTTAACCGTTTTAAATGCTCCAAGAGAAATCTCTAATAAAGTTCTAATTTATAACATCTGTTTATTACTTACACTTAGAAAGTGATATTATTTAATACAATTTTACTTCTAATATATTTTACATTTATGTATTTATAGTATTTAAATATTTTATGTTTAATATAAATTACATTATTGTGATGTGGTTTAAATACTTCACAAGTAAAGTAAATCAATAAGACTATAGGTTATTTTTTTAACAAAAAGTAGTTTAACAGGAAAACAAAACCACTTAAGTTTAAAAACATTTTGTTTCATCTATCCTACTCTTTGCAAAACAGAACTGCCAGAATACTATTTTAAAAACTCACAAAATTCCAGTCTTACTAAATGTTATTCTTGGGTTCCTCCAAGAATCAAAAATCTTTTGATTGCTATTTTTGGTATAAATTAAACCATACAACTCAATATATTTTTGGTATAAATTAAACCATACAACTCAATATTTTACAAGTTTTTGTTGATCTTAATCAAAGCTAAAATGAAAATAAACTTTTCCCACTGCAGTACTCAGGAAGACTTTAGCTTTAGTTGAACAGATGCACATATTCTAAGTCCAAGGGGATTACCTTACTTACAGCACCTTCTCTTTAGATTTCTTTTGTAAAATTAGATAATTTGTACTGACACAAATTCAAAAGATGCAAATGCAGTGTGAAGAGAAGCACCTAATGTGGTGCAAAGTACCATCTTATTCAATCACATCCAGTATTATTAGCATTACCAGATGTAGAAAAAAGTGAACTGAAATTTCACACTTCTCCCTTTCACTTCCATGTGATCTCTGCATAGCCCTTATCAGTAATACACACTGGATGGTAGGTTAGATTTTTAGCAATAACTTGCTCTACCGAAATCTAAACTTCCCATCATTTAAACATTGAATCTTAGAATTAAAAACATACACCGTGACGACTGGTTTCACTAAATTCATGAACCCAAACCTCAAATGAGTAATCAAACTGCCACACAACACTTCTCTGCTTCTGTTTCCCTGGTACATCCATTCTCTCAACTGTCAAAACTACAAGTAATGCATCTTCTCTTCTTTCCATAAACTTCTAACAACCTTCCCTCCCATTCTCTATCTGATGCCTTTGCCTACTTTATTTAGAAACACTCAGACAGACACTTTCCATCTTTACCCATCACACTCTGCACTAAATCTGTACAGTAGATAAAAGGCAAACCACTCATTAGTGGTCTATTCCCCATCGCCTCTCACCTTCAAAGACAATTCTTTTGCAAGTATACTCTCACTAGAGTCTCTCTTTTGTAGTGGAAAAAATGTACCTTTTCTTTGACCCTCTTCCTATTTCCATGGTAGAATCTACTAGTTGCCTCCTAAATACTGATTTCTCCTTTCTCTCTCAAGTGGAGCAGTCCCCATTTTTAGTGAGCACATTGCAATACAGCTAAAAGATGCTTTCAGCTTTCCTAGTAGTGGATGTAGCCATGTGACTGTCTAAATTCTGGTCAAGGGGCTTCCCTGGTGGCGCAGTGGTTGACAGTTCGCCTGCCGATGCAGGGGACACGGGTTCGTGCCCCGGTCCGGGAAGATCCCACATGCCGCGGAGCGGCTGGGCCCGTAAGCCATGGCTGCTGAGCCTGCGCGTCTGGAGCCTGTGCTCCGCAACGGAAGAGGCCACAACAGTGAGAAGCCCGCATATCGCAAAAAAAACCAAATAAAAATAAAAAGAAATAAATTCTGGTCAATAATATATGCAGAGGTGAGTAGGATGCTAGGAAGTCTCTTTAAATGGAAGAGGTCAGTCCTTCTGCCTCCTCTCCATCTACACTTGGAACGTGGATAGGAAACCACCTTTTTTTTTCTTTTTTTGAATTATCAAAATTTGTGAACCATCTTTTTTTTTTAATTAAAAAAATATATATTTTTACCTTTTTACCCCCCCCCCCCCCCCACTTCACCCATTTCTCCCACCCCCTACCCCTGACAACCACCAATCTGTTCTCCATACCTATGAACTTAGTTTTTCTGGTTTGGGGTTTTTTTTAGATTCCACGTATAAGAAAGATTATATGTTATTTGCCTTTCTCTGACTTACTTCACGTAACACAATGCCCTTGAGGTCTAATCATGTTATCGCAAATGGCAAGATTTCATTCTTTTTCTTTTAATGGTTGAATAATATTCCATTGTGTATATCTATCTATCTATCTATCTATCTATCCATCCATCCATCCATCCACCCACCCACCCACCACATCTTCTTTATCCATTCGTCTATCCATGGACTCTTAGGTAGCTTCCATATCTTGGCTATTGTAAATAATGCTGTAATGAACATGGGAGTGCAGATACGTTTTCAATCTAGTATTTTTGTTTTCTTTGGATAAAAACCCAGGAAGAGTACTGCTGGATTGTATGGTAATTCTACTTTTAATTTTTTGAGGAATCTCCAACACTGTTTTCCATAGTGGCTGAACCAATTTACATTCCCAACGACAGTGCACAAGGGTTCCCTTTTCTCCACATCCTCACTGAACCTGTTATTTCTTATCTTTTTGGTTTTCTTTGTTGTGCAGAAACTTTTTAGTTTGATGTAGTCCTACTTGTTTATTTTTGCTTTTGTTGCCTTCACTTTTGTTATCAGATTCAAAACATTATTGCCAAGATCTATGTCAAGGAGCTTACCACCTATGTTTTCTTCTAGGAGTTGTATGGTTTCAGGTCTTATGTTCAAGTCTAATCCATTTTGAGTTAATTTTGTGTATAGTGTAAGACAGTGGTCCCGTTTCATTCTTTTCCATGTGGCTGTCCAGTTTTCCCAACATGATTTATTGAAGAGACTATCCTTTTTCTATTGTATATTCTTGGCTTTGCTGTAAATTAACTGATGATATATACATGGGTTTATTTCGGGGCTCTCTATTCTGTTTCATTGATCTATGTGTCTGTCTTTAATGCCAATAGCACACTGTTTTAATTGCTATAGCTTTGTAATACAGTTTAAAATCAGAGAGGGTGATGACTCCAGCTTTGTTCTTTTTCTTCAAGATTGCTTTGGCTATTCAGGGTCTTTTGCAGTTCCATACAAATTTTAAGACTGTTTATTCTGTGAAAAATACCATTGTAATTTTGATAGGGATTGCACTGAATTTATAAATTGCTGTGGGTAGTATGGACATAATATTAATTCTTCTGATCCATGAGCATGGAATATCTTTTCATTTATTTGTGTCTTCTTCAATTTCTTTCCTTAATGTCTGATAGTTTTCAGTATACAACCTTGGTTAAATTTATTCCTTTCTGATACAATTATAAATGGGATTTTCTTAATTTCTCTTTCTGATAGTTTGTTATTAGTGTAGAGAAACACAACAGATTTTGAGTACTGATTTTGTAACCTGCAACATTACTAAATTTGTTTATTAGTTCTACCAGTTTTTTGATGGAGTCTTCAGGGTTTTCCATATAATATCATGTCCTCTACAAATAGTGACAGTTTTACTTCTTCCTTTCCAGTTTGGATGCCTTTTATTTATTTTTCTTGCCTAAATGCTCTGTCTAGGACTTCCAATATTTCTGAATGAAAGTGGCAATAATGGGCATCCTTATCTTATTCCTGATCTTAGAGGAAAAGCTTTTAGCTTTTCACCACTGAATATGATATTAGCTGCTGGCCCGTCACATATGGCTGTTATTATGTTGAAGTATGTTCCCTCTATACCCATTTGGTTGAGAATTTTTATCATAAATGAATGTTAAATCTTGTCAAATGTTTTTTCTGTATCTACTGAAATGATCATATGATTTTTATCCTTCATTTTGTTAATGTGGTGTATGTATATCACATGGCCTGATTTGTGGTCGTTGAACCAGCTTTGCATCCCTGGCATATATCCAGGGATTTATTCTTTCAAAGACACCAGTTTGCCAGATCCCATTCTCTGCTTTCATCTCATTCAGTCTGTTGGCAGCATTAGACACATGATGCCTCACTCATTCTTGAAACACTCTTTGAATTTCTGGAAACCCAGCAGAGCCTGATTTTCTTCTTACCTCACTGGTCACTCCTTCCCTGACTATGGTGTCTTCCCCTGCTTTCCTGACTTCTACATTTTTTTAAATGCTCCAACACTCTTCTCTGAACTCTACTCACTCCTTTGTGATTATTTTAGACCTATGGTTTTAAATACCATTTATATTCTGATGACACTCTGATTTCCAAATTCATACACCTAAACTAGATGTTCGACACCTCCACTTAGATGTTTAAAAGACACCTCAAAATTTACTTGTCCAAAACAAAACCCTCCCCACATCTCCTCAACTATAGTTCTTCCCATCTTAGGACATACTCACCACCATCCACTTGGTTGCTCAAAGCAAAAACCATGAAGTCATCCTGGTCTCCCCTCTCCCTCTCACCCCACCCCCGTGCATCAGCAAGTCCTGCTGTCTGTGCCTCCACAGTACATCCATCACTTCTCTCCATCTCCCTTGCTACCACCCTGGTGCAAGCCAACATCTCTCTCATCAGAGCCCTGCCATGGCCTGTGTGTTCTCCTTCTATTTCTTCAAAGTCTGTTTTCTAAGCAGCAGCCAAAGTAATCTTTTCAAAGTGCAGATCTGATTGTGTCTCTTCCCTGCCTCTTAGAACGAAATTTAAGCTCCACATGGCCTCCAAGGTTTTAGGTGACCTGATTGGCCTCCTCTCTGATTTCATCTCCTGCCACTCTTGCCTCAAGTGCTGTGCTTCGGCCACACTGGATTTTTCCTATTTTCTGAACACCCTAAGCTCTGGACTGCTTTTTAAAAATACCAGTTGTGGCCTCCATCTAAATGCTCTTTCCCAGTATTTTCTCACTACCAGCCCCTTCTCTTCCACATTCAGAGAACCACCTAAGATAAGGCAGCTTCTCCCTCATCACTTGCTCTCATCACATCACTCTCATTTTTTTTTCTTCATAGGGAATTATGTTGTTCATTAAATGTTTAAACCATCAGTTTCTCCTCACACTGGAAACTACAGGAGAACAGGACCTTGTGGATCTTGTTTACTGCTCGATTCCCAGGGTCTGAAACAGGGACTAGCAAACAGTTGGTGCTCTATAAATTATTTGCTGAATGAATAAAGACTTAACATAAAAATGAAAAGTCATTTGTTTAACCATTATTCCAGTGTCTTAATTACAGACCTGAGAAATATCTCACCGCCATATGCTGTTCACTTAGTAACAGGGACTGCACTGCTCCTGAGGTAGACAATTCTATCCCTCAACAACTAGGATTATTCAAAACCCCTTATTCCTTTCTCAAGCTGTTGCTTCCATTCATCACAGAGGCCTCTGTGATCAAGTAGAGTACATTTCTCGTGTTTTAGACAAGACAGTTCTTCAAATATCTGAAGGTGGTGATTGTACCTTCTCAGAGTTAACAGTCCCAGTCTCCTTAACAGCTCTTCACAAGGCTGTTAAAAACAAGAGTTTCAGGTCTTATCACCCTCCCATGTACTCCAAGACTGCCCCAAACCACGATGTAGTCACACACTTAGCTATCAACTATGCCATGAATATGCAACTGTGGTCCAATCTACCTCACATCATCTGGCTGGTCTCATGAACTGATCTCTTTCTGAGAGAGTGTAACCTGACTGAAGTTAACGCTTCCTTCCTTCCAGTTCAAGCTCACACACCATCTCCAAGATACATCTCCATGTATCTTTCACACCACTAAGGGCACAAGGCTTCTGTAATCTCCATGCACTACAGTCATTCCTCATCTTCTTCCCAGAATTCCCGACACCGTTTAGCTTCCCCAACACAGGATACCTGCCCTATCCTACAGAAAAAGACCTCCTGGCCTCCTTTCTTGGATAAAGGTCCTGATTTGCCACATGTGCAAATTAAAATTATAATTTTCACACAAGTAGCCTGAGGCAGACTAGCACTATTTCTAATCAGCAGCAAGGGAGCCACAAAAAGGAGAGGCCCTTTTGGCTACCATGGAAACAATTTGAAGCAGGAAGAGCAAGGTGGAGCCAGCCAACGCTGGTGCCCCAGGACAAACTGGAACAATCCTTGACGTACCAATCCTATAGACCCTACTGCGGACAAAGTGATACCTCTACGCTATCCCCCTCCTTGCTCCTCCAAGGACAGCCAAAGAAAACAGGAGCTGCCCCAAATCAGGATACGGGTTATCCTACACTGCTGTGCAGGTCAGCACTTTCTTAGAACTATCTATAATCTAGTTTTACTCCCTCTGCCTCCAAAACAACTGATATCTCATTTCAGTCATTCAGGCAGAGTAATAATTGTTGGGAAGTTAATGATTAAAGAAACACAGTTGGTCATCTGAAAACATTTCAGATGTTCCACAGTGTGTTTAGCATTCTGGTAAAGAGAGCAGCCTTAATGAAGTAAGCTGAAGAATAAAACTATACATATTAACACACTCTGAAAGAGTTCAGGCATGCCCAGAGGGCCAAAATACTGACCGCAAAATGACCGGAATAATCTAGGTATATGATTAGCTGTGATTCAGAAAGAAAAACTAAAAAACTCTATAGGTTCAAATCTGCTACAGGGATTTTTTTTTTTAATTTCTTATATATATTCTGAGGAGTACTGATAGTGCTTGACAGTGCTTCCCAGTGCCAAACCTATGAAATTTCCTCAAATCTCATTCATCTCATCTAGAACCTGACAGTTTTAATGCAAACCTAAGTATCTATCCTTTTAAATCTTTCTTTCATTAATGAATGTTTATCAGGTGCCTGACACTCTACAGAAAAATGCAGTTAAGTGTTACCTCTTCTAATATAACTACTCCTTATCTTTACTCTAAAGAGGTCTAGCCTTTTAAAATCTGCTCTTGGAGGAACACTAATTGTCCTTTTTTGAATCTCCACCAAGTTTCAATGAAGAATTGAAAACAAACAATGAAGTCAATTTAAAAACTCAACTCACAACATTGTGTGATCTTCTGGATGTTGGAAGAGATAAGCTGGGCCAGCTGGGCAGGGTCACCACCAATTCCTGGAGTGTAAGACATAGTTGATTTGCTTGTTCGCTAATTTCATCAGCTGTTTGTGGGCTGTGCAGTTTTCTAAGCAGTCACCTAAATAACATAAAAGAAAAGTCACATAACTGCATTTTTAAAGTTACTGGCTTACACTTTCCAAATTGTCGATCTGGGAGGTTACAAGTACAAATTTCACGATCCTACTAGGGTTGAAATCTAGCTCACAAAAACACACTGTTATGAGGAAGTGTTCCTCTTTCTTATTTATGTACTCTCTTAGGGGTGCTCTTCCATCTACATGCACAAATACACCTACACACAAATGAATCTCACATCCACATCTCCGAGTCACACTCTTAACTCTCTTTAGTGTCTATATGCCTTTGAAGCTATAGGAACTCGCCAACTGCCCTTTTAGCTGCCAGTGGAACTGGCAACAGGAAATCTCTACTTTGGGGAAGACACTTAGCATTTGGGCCTGCTGCCAGGATCCAAATAAGATACTGCACATCCAGGGACCAAGAACTTTCCCACTCTATACAGAAGAAAGGTAAAGATTCACTCTTGCATCTACAGGACTAGCATCAACAGATCAGATCCCTTGCATCAGGACCACACAACCACACGATTAGCTGAGGCCTGCTCTCTCCCCCAAAGAGGGACTATAATCAGTCCTGTTGATTGCCACTTAGTATTGTAGCATTTCCCTCAACCCTCAAAACTCAAACAAGTCTGGTCTAAGCCTTCTCCTGTTTTCTTTTATGGTCTCCTTTCCCCCCCTTTAGAGAATCAACCAATCAGCTACAAACTACCAGTTTTCCCTTTACTCAAGCGCCTAAATTTGAGAAAGTTCCTGCTGGTGAGATAACTAAGCTTCATTCATCCAAAGAGCTGCCACTGTTGGACTGGCTGGCATTTCCTTAGAGAAGGGGTGCAATGGCGATTCCCTCAGCTCAGTGCTGAGTGAAGAATGAAAAGAAACTGTGAATGATGGAAGAGAAAGAAAAATTCAACAAGATTAACTATAGCTAACTTATTATTTCCTAAGCATTGTGTTTAGGACTTTCACATTTTCTTAGTTGATTCTTCCACCAAGCTTATGAGGTAGGTACAACAATAATTATGATTTTTCAAATGAAGAAACTGAAGCATAATGAGAATAAGCAACATGTTTAATGTAAGAAAAGAGCTAAAATTTGAAACTAAATCTTAGAGTCTATGTTTTGAAAACACAAAACCATCTTGTTGCTTCCCTGTATAACAAAATTAAGGACAGGTGAGCCCACTCAATTTAGAAAAACCAAATTTATCACCTTTCTGCAGACTCTGTATGAAGTTTTGCTAAACCCACAAGGAAGGTGAGGAATTCAGCTTGGGATGACTACACGCATGGATCAAGGTAACACTGCCGAATAGCTTACACCTCTTCTCTCTTATTCTGCTAACAGTGATATCTAAAAGACAACAGTGGTTGGCTCTCCTGATGATGAGATATGAGAAATAAAGGATCCAAATAACTGACTGTACTTTAAAATATATGTATATAAACAGATAGACAGCTAACTATAAACTGACTTAACAGTGTACGATTTTTGCACACAGGCTACATCAACCAAGTTATTCTGATGTCTGCTTTCCACATCAGTCTCCTCCAGCACCTAGCCCAGAGCTAAGATGCACTGAAGTACTTTTGCTGTATACTTTCCAAAGCCCATTCAGAATTCCTAGTTTTATTGCTCAGAATAACAGTAACTCATTATCTATACCTGCACTATCAAGTGTTCAGCTATCACATGTGTGGCCACCGGCTACGATAGCTCACGTATGGAACATTTCCATCACAGCAGAAAGTTCTATTGAACAGTGCTCACCAAAAATCTCAATAATTAGCTTGCTATGAGGATATATAAACACTATAAAGAGAAAGACGGGAAGAGGGGATCAAGGTGCAATACTCATACTGAGAATCTTCTCAAGACTGTTTCTACAGAGCACAGATAAAAGAACAAAGGGAATTTTAAAAAGAAATCTTGAGTGTCAAACATTACCCCTAGTTGCTACTGGACACAGTGTAGAATCCTTAAGATTCCCATCAACATAAATATCATGCTCTATAAATCCTGTGTGGATAAAGCAACAGAAACAGTCAGTTTCTCTTTCTTAATGGTGAGCACCAGCATAAAGCTCAGGACTTCCCTCCACCCTGTGCTCCAAAATGGTAAGTTCCCAGAAGGGCAGGTTTTTTGTTTTCAGTTTTGATTTTTCTTTTTTTGGTCTATTTTGTGGACTGCTCTACTCTCAGCACCTGGATATACAATAGGTGCTTAATAAATATTTGTAGAATGAATAAATGTACCTATTTCCTAAGAACACACACCCAGTCTGAGGGTAAATATTACCATTTCTAAGACAGTGAACTCCAGGGCCTTCTTTCAGATCCAGGATGTCCCAGGCTTATCGCTGCCTTGGACCACTGCTTGGTGCCATTTCCTTTCCCTGCAGGGCTTCCCATGATCTCCATGTGACCTGCTCCGCTTCCCCAGCAAAGTCTCATCACGTGCTAGAGAAGCATTTCATATTCACTTTGATTTGAAGTGAGAAGTCACCACTCTGTCACTCTGCTGATCTAACCTACTGCATCATAGTACTAATCACCATTTAAAATGATCTAGTTCGTATATCATTTATTATCTATCCCTACCTCTGGAACATAAACATGAGAGAGACAAGGCTATCTTCTTTTTTTTTTTTTGAATTTTATCTTTTTTTTTTATACAGCAGGTTCTTATTAGTAATCTATTTTATACATATTAGTGTATATATGTCAATCCCAATCTCCCAATTCATCTCACCACCACCATCACCACCCCTGCTTTCCCCCTTGGTGTCCATACATTTGTTCTCTAAATCTGTGTCTCTATTTCTGCACTGCAAACCAGTTAATCTGTACCATTTTTCTAGATTCCACATATATGTGTTAATATATGATATTTGTTTTTCTCTTTCTGACTTACTTCACTCTGTATGACAGTCTCTAGGTCCATCCATGTCTCTACAAATGACCCAATTTCATTCTTTTTTATGGCTGAGTAATATTCCACTGTATATATGTACCACATCTTCTTTATCCATTCATCTGTTGATGGGCATTTAAGTTGCTTCCGTGACCTGGTTATTGTAAATAGTGCTGCAGTGAACACTGGGGTGCCTGTGTCTTTTGAATTATGGTTTTCTCTGGATATATGCCCAGTAGTGGGATTGCTGGATCATATGGTAGTTCTATTTTTAGTTTTTTAAGGAACCTCCATACTGTTCTCCATAGTGGCTGTATCAATTTACATTCCCACCAACAGTGCAAGAGGGTTCCCTTTTCTCCACACCCTCTCCAGCATTTGTTGTTTGTAGATTTTCTCACGATGCCCATTCTAACCAGTGTGAGGTGATACCTCATTGTAGTTTTGATTTACATTTCTCTAATGATTACTGATGTTGAGCAGCTTTTCATGTGCCGCATGGCCATCTGTATATCTTCTTTGGAGAAATGTCTATTTAGGTCTTCTGCCCATTTTTTGATTGGGTTTTTTTTTTAATATTGAGCTTCATAAGCTGTTTATATACTTTGGAGATTAGTCTAAGGCTATCTTCTTGTAGAATCCACAGTGCCAGGGACATAGAAGATGTTCCACGAATGTGAGGGTGATCACTCTCCTAACAGACATGAGCATTCTCTACATAAACTACATTAACTGCATTCATTAGCTCAGCTCCTCCATCCATTAAACTATTATACTATTTGGGTTTAGTCCACAATACCGAGAATTATTTTTCACTCTTTCACACACACTAAACTTTCAAATTAAATAGAATTATGGCAAATCTTATTCAGACTTACTGCAGGTGTTTTATACAATTTCTCACCCAGCAGCACCTGGCTAAAGTCTGCGATCATAACCAAAATTAAGATTGACTTTGAGATCGGGAGCAAAAGTAAAATATCTGAAGAAAAATGTAGATGTTAATGAGTTCACATGGTATCATATTAACTCTGAAACTAGAGCATAATTCTTAACTAGTCACAAGTCTGAGACAACCTTCTCAAAGTGGCCTGCAAAGCAGAGGCGTGTCCACATCACAAGACACAGCTGAACACTGCTATCAGTCTCTGACCAGGGGGGATGATCAGGCCAACCCCCGAAGAAACGTCCACCTCCAATATTACTAAACAGCACAGCATTTCATAATCATTTCCTTTTCTTCCAGATCCCAAGCAAGCTTTAAATTATATATAATTATGGTCAGAATATGCTGATCTGAATTAAACAAAAATTAATGTATGTCTATAAGAACCAAGCAAATGTAAGAAACTTGAGAGTAAAAAAATATATAGCATTTGACGGGAAAGACATTTTTGTTTTCTTTTTGTCTGAATTTAAAGAAAGTAACAACCTAAAAAACAAGAGGGGTGGGCTGAGGTGGGGTGGAGAGGCATCTTGGAATATTTTATGTAGCTGTAAAGGGCTTAATGCAAACCAACTAAGGACAGGTACTGAAAAGATCAAAGAAAGGTAGTGTGTCAAAGTCTCCAGGCCAAATAGAAAACCAACTACGATGAGCCTCCGAATAAACGTATACGGTTCCTCTACTATAGAAATATATATCTTCAGTTCTTCTATATTCGGGAGGAGAACTTTAAAGCGCGTTTTCTAAATCCGAGCCTTAAAAAGAGGAAGAGGTCAATTCGTGTCCAGCGTGAGGCAGAAGCTGTTCTCCTGAGCTGGGCCGGAGCGGCTCGGGCTCCAGCCCCGCCCCGGAGCGCTCAGCCCGCCGGTGCGCCTGAGCGAGAGCGGCCGGGGCGGCCGGGGGAGGCGGCGAGGCTGCGGCGCAGCCGGCGCAGGGCGGGCCGGGCTGCCTAGGCCGGCGGCACCAGCCGGACTGCACCGCGCACCCGCGCCGGCCCGGGGGGCGTGGGGAGAAGCGCGCTCCCGGCGCTGGGGCAGCGCCGGCCCTCCGACTCCCGAAAGCCTGCCGCGAAGCGCAGGGCGGCGGCCACCTGACAACGCGCACAAACAAGGTGGCGCGGCAGCCACGGGGACACGCGCTTTCGGGGCGCCCAGCCAGGGACACCCCCTCCAGAGACTCCTCTTACCCCGACGTCCTCGGCTTCCTTCTCCTTCTTTGGCACCGGCCACCCAAGGGCCCCAGAGCCGCCAGCAACGAGCCTCAGCTGATGGGTGGAGGCGCTGGAACGCCCACTGCGCATGCTCTCAATCCCTCCCTGGGAAGGAGGCGGGGATATCCCTCCTCTTATTGGCCAGCGGGGTTGAGTGACAGCAGCCCTTCCCCGCCCCCTCTGGTTCTAAGCTAAGGAATAGGGGTTCCAGCAAAACTGCAAGGGAGGCCTGACGTGTAGATGGTGAACGCCTTATCCTGCGTGTAAAAAACAAGAGGAGGGAATGGAGAGCAGCTGTTTTCTTTATCAGGTGATGCCGGCCTCCCTAGACTCGTGTCTTCAGCCCGCCCCATCAACTCACGCCTGTCTTGTTTCCTACCCCTTAACCTCAGTAGAACATATTCGCAAGTCCATTAAAAAATGTGAACGCAAATGCGCAGTTCTAGCAGGAACAATGAGTGGAGTCATTTCCGTGTGCCCACTTAGTAACCAAGTTTTCGTAGCACACTCAAGTCATATGAAGCATCCTTGAATGGCAGGAAGTAGTTTCAACAGGATTTGAAAAGAGCAGAGAATGTTCTCATGATAAATATTCAAACATAAAGTAATTGTTAGATAAAAAGCATCAGTTGCTTCAGGTGAGAGAAATACCAAATTAATTGATTAGGCCTTTGTCTGTATTAAGGCAATAATATTTTCTGAAAGGATCATCAGGACATCAAAAGTCCAGATGGACTAAGGTGGAAAAAAAAACTAAAACCAGAATATTTTGAATTGGTACCACATGAGCAAATTCTAGTTTGTTTGGAATTATACATACATATGTGCATAAGTGAGTGAGGTCAACCAACGATAAGAAACATAAGAGGCTCTCCGTTTATTTTTCATTTTTCTACTTTTAAGAGAAAAATGGGAACAAGAAAATTTTTCTGTTTCTCATTTTTTCCAGAGGAAAACTGTGGTATAAGTGTGGTAATAAGCAACAACTTATACTCTGCGTCTGTGAAGAGGGGGCAAGAGAGAGATGGGCAGGCTGGCCAAACAGAAGGCACACACCCCATCGAAAGGGGCAGCATGATTCAGCTAGAGCCGATTGTGGACTTTTAGGGATAATTGGCCCAATGTGATCAAGTTATCTGTTTTGTCAAGATACAGTGTAAATTCTAATTTTTATGTGAAAAATCTTTTTTTCAGTATTCATGAGTTTTTATAAAACATTCTGTGATCAAATAATATACATATATCAGCCTTTGTAATAGGCGATAGTTTCAGCCATAGAGTATTAAAGCTGGAGAAAGCCTACCAGAAAAGCTACCTCTAATTCCTCATTTCACAGATGAAAAAATCTGAAACCCAAAGAAATGTCATCAAAATCACACAAATAATTATGAGAAGCACAGATCCAGATGACCTAATTCAGAATCTTGATTTCTTCCTACCATATAATTCATTCAGCACATGTTCACTGGGAATCTGCCATGTGCCAGGGACTGCGACAGGCACTGCAGATATCAAGATGAGTAGGATACAGTATTTTCCCTCAGGTTGCTCAAAGAGTGAGATCCTTCCCAGACACTGCAAGAGATGCTGTGATAAAGATTTGTACACAGCACAGAGGGAGCCCAGAGATGAGGACGACTTACTGTGGGATCAGGGACCATTCCAAAAGGGAAGTGTTAATAGAATCCGGAAAAATGTGTAAGATTTCACTGGGAAGACAAGATGGGAAAGGACATTCCAGCCAAAAGGAAGAACACATAAAACTTCATAAAATCACAGGCAAGTTCAAACTCTCGGGGATCTCTTCTAATTTTCATTAGACTAAAGCAGAGTGGGTGGAATGGAGGGGCATCAGACTAGAAAGTCAAGTGGAGTTTATATAATGAAAAGCCTGGATATCATGTTAAATGAATATCTAATAGGAGTTAAACTATGAAAGCAAAGGTGTGATGTCCTCATATTTCCATGCTCTGAAGAAACCTTTGGAGAATGGGCGAAAATAAAGGGAAATAAAAGTGAGAGAGAGTTTTGACCACTTAGGAGGCTGTTGCAATGGTAGCATCCCCCAATTAAGAATCTTCCCAATATCAGAGATATTGAAGGACTGTAGTAAGGCAAATACATTGGAGGAGGTGAGGACTGCTTTGAGAAATATTTAAGAAGACTTGGAAATCAATTAGATATGGAGAATGAAAGAGATGACTCCTCTTTTTAAGACACAAAACTGACCAGAACATGATGTAGCTGAGATCTAAGATTGCTGATAAAGCAATTGCAGTTTGAGGATGGAGATGGTGAAATGAGGGAGCAAAGTGACAGTAAGTTTAGCTTGGGATGTGTTGTTGTGTTGAAGATTCTGGGGAAGTGAGACTCAGAGATGTCCATTGTCCTACAGGTACTTGAAAATGTGAGCTGGAGCTCCGGATAGAGTTCTGGTTGGAGCTACGGGAAGAGATGAGCTCACTGACCCTAAGGATGGGATGTTGTGGACTTTCTGTGTTTAAGGGAGGGCAGAGGAAGAAAAACCATGAAAAGGAGTAATCAGAGAGATAGGAAGTAAACCAGGAAGAGGTGTAGTAGAGAATGAAGGAAAACATTTCAAAAAAGAGGGAATGGTCTATGATAGCACATGTCACAGAAAGTTCAGGTAAATTGAGAACCGAAAGTTGTGCATTGGAGTTGGAAATTAGGAAGTGGTTGGTAAATTTAGGAACAGGCATTTCAGTCATTCAAGGAACTATCATGCAAATAATTTACATTTACGTAGCGTCTGCTGCGCTTTCCAAACATCCTATCATGTTTGATAGAATCCTGGGCTGTGAGAGGGGCGTCACGAAGCACTGTTGAAGAACTGGAGGCTTGGTGGTCTCTTCAGGTCACCCTGCTAGTTACTGACTGAATGAGGACCAAAGCTCTGTTGTCTGAATCCTCCTCCTGGGCTCCTTCCAATTTTTCATGTTTCAAAATATAAGTGGATTTCTTCCAGGTCTTTTGAAAACTAGGAATAAGATTTCACTCCTTTGTATCCTTTGTATTCAAGTGAAAAGAAAAAGGTATAGTTTAGGTAGCCCTGCAAAATTTAGAGGTACAGAGGATAAATGAATTCCAGAAGACTTCCTGATATTTATGGTATCCCACCTGAGCATCGGCCTGCTTCTTAGTGAAACTTAGCCAGGTGCCTTGAACACAGCAGGGATCAAAAATTCTGCCAATTTAACAGGTGATCATTTCACTTCTCCCCAAACAAATCCTTTATACTTGCAAGAATTCCCTATGTCTGAAGGCTTGTGATTTGGATTTTTCAGAGCTAGTAATTTTGGGGATTTGGGTCTTCTTGGAAAGAATTCGAAGGGCAAATCAGAAGTAAGTCTTTGAGCGGGAATTGTTATCTCCATACTTGTGTCCTTATTTATATAAATACCACCTAAATAACGTCTGCCATGTAGGCTAGGGAACTCTTCACTGCTGTATCTACAGTGTTTGGGATAGCAATTCTAGCAAATCGGGGACAATTACCTGTTCACATTATAGCCCCTGAGCAAAAATATTTTTTAAAAGGCCCACCATGTGATCTTGTGGGACAGCCAGAGAAGTAAAAGACACAAAAAGGAAAAATACAAAAAGGCAAGGAATTTATTGATAAATGAGAGGTACAAGTGTACCGGTGAACGTTTTTGATTATAATGTACGGGAGAACCAAAGCTGTTTTAAGAAATCTGTGCTAGATTAAAAGGCAGTTTAGGAACTTCCCTGGTGGTCCAGTGGTTAAGACTCCACGCTTCCACTGCAGGGGGCCACGGGTTTGATCCCTGGTCGGGGAACTAACATCCCACGTGCTAATATTCCACATATTGAGCAGTGTGTCACCACCCTCCCAAAAAAAGTCAGCTTAAATTAATGTCTAATAAACTAGAGTTTGTTCCATTGTGCCTTGTTTTTAAGCACCGCTCATCTCCCTCTGCAGTCTGCTTGTTTTCTAAGACCACTCTGCCCCTAGCTATATGCCAAGCACAGAGCAGATTTTGCTCTCACTTTTAAACATAGAGCTAATACGAATCCCACAGAAATCTTATATGGACCATCATAGCATGACGATTGGTCTGTTCATCTCTAATTTTACCTCCTACAATTATTATCGTTGTGTGCCCTCTTCTCTCTGTGTCCCAGTCCACTACAATACCTTTCTCATTGGCATCTGTACCTCCAGTTCTACTCAACGTCATTATCCTCAAAGCCACCACTGAGTATTTGAAGCGCAAATCTGAAAACATCACTCCAGGCTTCATGCCATCACCATGATTGCCACATGCCCCCAAATGTACTTCTTAAAAATAAAAGTGCTGGGGCTGGTCAGGGGTGAAAGGTTGTGTAGACTGGGAGGAGGAATCATAGAAGGGCATCTACGGAGAAATGTCTGGAAATCTTATTACGATGCCTTCCTGAAGATTCGAGGTGCGTGTTTGTAAATTAAATGCTCTGAGAAGTGGTTCGGTAAAGAAACAAGTATAACTTTTTTTAACCCGGTATTTTCTGAATGTATTTGACCATAGAACTTTTTTTTTATACTTAATGGCTGTAGAGATCTACATGGTATCTATTATGGAAAACATTGCTCTCAAAATCAAATCCAAGCCCCTTATCAGGGCATATAAATAGGGTGATCATACAACCAGTTTGCCCAGGACAGCCCCAGTTTAGGCTGGTTTTTCCAGCCTTCTGTCTCTGAGCACTCCCTTTCCTTCTCAAAAGTGTCCCAATTCAGATGATACATTACATGGTCACCTTATATAAAAGGACCTATGTGATCTGGATTCTGCCTTTCCCTGCACCAAAATTTATGCTTTGGAATATGCTAGCTTAAAGAACTTCTCCATCTCTTTCTGCTCCCACTTCCTTCCCACCAGCTCTCCAAAACCACACCAGGGGTTCCCTTATTTCTGTGCTTTGCTCTATCAGTTGCCTTTAACTAGAATGCACTTTCTTCCTCCTCATTTTTAAAGTAAACTCCATTTTATAATAATTGTAGACTTACAAAAGAGTTGCAAAAATAGTACAGAGTTCCCATATACACCTCACGCAGATTCTCCCAGTGTTAACATCTTACATAACCATGGTGCATTTGTCAAAGCTAAAAAATTAACATTGGCATAGTACTTTCAATTAAACTATTGATTTGGATTTCCCTAGTTTTCCACTGATGTCCATTTTCTATTCCAAGATCCAATCCCACATTGTATTTACATAGCATGTTTCCTTTGTCTCCTCCCATCTGTGACAGTTTTCTGTCTTTCCTTTTTTATCATGAACTTGACACTTCAAGAGTACTGGTTAGGCATTTTGTTAGAAAGTTCCTCAATTCAGGTTTGTCTGATGTTTTCACGATTAGACTGTTACAGATTTTTGAAAAGAATACCAGGGAGGTGAAGTGTTCTCAACATATCATTTCAGAGGATACATGATATCAGAATGATCTGTCTTCTGGTGATGTTAATCTTCACACCTTGGTTAAGGTGATACCTTTGAGTTACTATTTTTCCATTTCTATGCTATACCCATTAGAAGAGAATCACAAAGCCCAGTCCACAATCAAGAGGAGGAGAACTGAGTTCTACCTCCAGAAGGGAGGAATATGAATAATTTATGAACATATGTTGAAACTACCACAAGAACTAATAAATATTTGGACAGAGACCCTTTGAGGCTAAACCATCAGAGGCCACAGTTATTATTACGGAAAGAAAAAATTTTCAAGTGGAGAGTTATGGAAAGTACCTCTCACATCAGATGCTTGATAATAAGAAAAATTCTCAGGCTCCACCCTACCTAGTTTCTTAGGTAGAAACTAAGAAACTGCTGTGATTGCTTTTCTCAACTTCATGTACATAACTAATTTTGCCTTCTTTTTCTAAAGAAAGATCCTGACCGTGAATGTTTCATCTAGCTCTTTACACTTTTGTTTGTTTGTTTGTTTTTGTGGTACGCGGGCCTCTCACTGTTGTGGCATCGCCCATTGCGGAGCACAGGCTCTGGACGTGCAGGCTCCGGACGTGCAGGCTCAGTGGCCATGGCTCACGGGCCCAGACGCTCCACGGCATGTGGGATCTTCCCGGACCGGGGCACGAACCCGTGTCCCCTGCATCGGCAGGCAGACTCTCAACCACTGCGCCACTAGGGAAGCCCCTCTTTACACTTTTGAACCTCAATTTTGCCTTCGCGTATTCTCTTCTGGTATTGCCATACTGCCTAGTGCAGTTATTACTATTGTGTTCTAAAGGTGATTTTCTATTTCCTTCAATTCTTCTATGAGGAATATTTGTCACTTCTCCCCAATTTATTTATTTCTTCAATCATTTATTTATATCACTATGAATTTATGGATTTTTATTTTCTTCTTTAGGTTATAATTAAGTTACCTCTCTACCATTTCAGGTTTTTTCAGGTTGGTTCCTGTGTCCTTTTGACAGGCCCCATTTTTTTTTTCCCTAGCGCTTCCTTACTTGGTAGTATAACAAGATGCTCCAGGCTTATCTTGTATCTTCCTTGTTCCAGCTCTAAAATCAGTCATTTTGGTGTGGAGTCATTGTTCCTTTTACCAGAAAATAGTATTTAGAAACCAAGATCTGGGCACTAGCCTTCTTATTGGTACTGGGGTGTCATTGCTTCTGTGCCCTCTCAGTGGACAGAACTAGGAAATAAATGTTTGTGTATTAGCTCATGTATACACATGTATCTATAAGTTTATCTGACTTTATTGAATATATAAATAAACATGAGTTCATACAGTTATTTCCAACTCTCATCCAGCATCACAGGGTTCATTCTAGCCTTCTCTGCTTCCTTATTGTTAACTTCCTCTTCTGACAGTGAGGAACCCGGCCCCAGTATCTGTCATCAATTACTTATTTGTGTAATGTAAGGTAGTTTCAGAACTGCTAACTCATACTCCTGTGAGAGAAAAACTTGAGAACAGTGTGTAAGGACAATTCTTTTTGCCTTTAGCCTTACAGTACTGAGTCAAAACAATGTTTTCCAGAATTACCAAGATCAGCTCTTTTTTCCTCACTCCCTTCAGTGAATGTGTGTTTTATGTTCGTATTGCACTTTGGTTCATTTGTTATGTGCCTATATTCCATCTGGATCTCACCAAACATACTGGTTGATTTTTTTTTTTAATTTAAGTAAAGTTCACTCTTTTTGGTATATATCTCTATAGGTTTTTGACAAATGCCTGGAGTCATGTATCCATCACCCCAATACCATACAGAGCAGTTTAATCTCCCTTAAAGTTCCCTTTTGCAGTAACTTTGAGTCAATTTGTCCCCCAACCCTTGACAACCACTTATGTTTTCTCTCCCTATAGCTTTTTGCCTTTTCCAGAAAGGTATAAAAATTGAATCATGCAATGAGTAACCTTTTGGGTTTGACTTCTTTCATTTAGCAGCATGCATTTAAGATACATCCACCTTGTTCTATGAATCAATAGTTTGTCTTTCCTATGGCTGAGTATTATTCCATTGTCAGGATGTAATGCCCTTTAGCCTTTCACCTATCGGTTGTTTCCAATTTTTGGCTATTACGATTAAAACTTCTATAATTATTTGCATGCAGGTCTTGATACAAGTATAAGTTTTCAATTCACTTAAGTAAATATCTAGAAGTGGGAGTGTTGGGTCATATATGTTTAGTTTTATAAGAAGATGCAAATTGTTTTCCAAAGTGGCTGTATCATTTTGCACTCCCACCAGCAATGAATGAGGATTTCTGTTGCTCTAATTCCTTGTCAACATTGGGTAGTGTTAGATTTCCTCTTTTAATTTTATCTATTCTAATAGTTGTATAGAGGCATCTCACTGTGGTTTTAATTTCATTTCCTTAGTGATGCTGGACATCCTTTTTAGGCCTATTTAAAATTCATATGTCTTTTTTACTGAAGTGTCTGTTCAGATCTTTTACCCATTTTTTCGTTACATTGTCTCCCTGTTGTAGAGGTTTAAGAGTTCTTTATATGTTCTTGATCAAATATGTCATTTGCAAATGTTTCTCCCATCTTGTAGTTTGTCTTTTTTATTTTCCTTACGGCGTCTTTCACAGAGCAAAATTTTTAATTTTGATAAAGTCCAATTTGCCAAATTTTTCTTTTTGTGGATCCTGCTTTTGGTGTTGAATCTTTTTATTAGCAAACCCAGAGTTACACAGATTTTCTCCTATATTTTTTTCTTAAAGTTTTATAGTTTCATCCTTTACATTTAGGTCTACAATACATACTGAGTTAATTTTTATGTTTATATGAGGTATATATCAAAGTTTTGCTTGTTTTTGCATATGGATGTCTAATTATTCCAGCACCATTTATAGAAAAGACTATTCTTTCTCCGTTGAGTTACTATTGCACTCTTGTCAAAAATCAGTTGAGGAGAATTAACAGCTTAACAAAATTGAGACTTTCAATTCATGAACACAGTATATCTCTACATTTACTTAGATTTTCTTTTCTTTCTTTCTTTATTTTTATTATTTTAAATTTATTTATTTTATTTACTTTTTTTGGCTTCGTTGGGTCTTCGTTGCTGCGCACGGGCTTTCTCTAGTTGCGGCGAGTGGGGTCTACTCTTCATTGCGGTGCGCGGGTTTCATGTTGCGGTGGCTTCTCTTGTTGTGGAGCATGGGCTCTAGGCACACGGGCTTCAATAGTTGTGGCACACTAGCTCAGTAGTAGTGGCTCACGGGCTCTAGAGCGCAGGCTCAGTAGTTGTGGTGCACGGACTTAGTTGCTCTGTGGCATGTGGGATCTTCCTGGACCAGGGCTCGAACCCAGGTCCCCCGCATTGGCAGGCAGATTCTTAACCACTGTACCACCAGGGAAGTCCCCTTTTATTTACTTTTAATCAGTGTTTTATAATTTTTAGTATACAAAACCCACACATATTTTGTAAGTCATATGTAATTTATTCATTTGTTTTGGTACTATATAAATGTATTTTTTATTTCAAATTCCACTTGATCTTAACTGATATGTACAGATCATTCACATTTAAAGTACGCTTGAATTAAATCTATGATATGTTTGATATGCTTGAATTAAAATCTACCATCCTGATAATTGGTGTTTATTTATTCCATTTATTCTTTCTTTATTCTCCTTTTTCTTCCTACCCTGAGTTTAATCAAGAATTTTTAAATGATTCTATTTTATCTCCTCTATTGACTTATTATACATATTGATACTTCTTTTAGAAATATTTTAAACCTCTTTTTAGAATTAATCTGAGCCTACCTTCAAGTAATATATTTCTAAGGACATTATAACAGTATATTCCTAAGTCCTCCCTCTCCTTGTGTTATTGTCATACATTTCACTTTTACATGCTATAAAATATATTTTACTATTTTTGATATAGTTATCCATATCTTAGAGTAATTTAAAATGAGAAAAAAATTTATTTTACCTTCATACACTTCATTTCTGAATCTCTTCATTTCTTTGTGTGGATCCAAGTTTATGGTTTATGTCACATCCCATATACCTTGATGACTATTTTCATCTTGGAGTGAAAAAGGCAAGGAAAGCAGAATAGGATGATTTGTATTTTTGATACATGTAGCAGTGGAGAAAAAATTTTTTTCTCTACTCTCTTAAGTTTAGTACCTGGGGCTTGTGAATTAAACTAACAAAAGACATATTAACAGGACAAAAGTTTAAGTTTGGGTTAATGTTTGTCTATACAGACATGAATGGTCTTTAAACTCCCTTGGAGAAGGGATTGGAGGTAGGTTTTATTTGAGTTCTCCCTTCTGGGAGTAGATCTGCACTGAAAAGGAATTTTATAGCAGCCTAATTTCCCAGAAGTTGCTACTTTTTGTCAGGTAAGAGAAGCTTTGAGAAGACTTTTTTTTTTTCCTTTTTCTTTGTTTTTGCGTCTGTTGAATCTCAGATGCTTTCAGCTTAAAACTATCTTTATGTTAAAGTGATATATTTTGGGGTGGCATATTCTGTTCATCTTCACACAAAAATTTATAATTTCTTTATTAAAATCATAAACAAAGTGAAAGAGAGTGACAAATGAACAGAAAATATGTGCAAGCGCTAACACAAATGGTTTACATCCTTATCACTTATAAGAAAGACAGATCTCATGTGGAGGATGCTATTATTCTCCAATCAAATTCCCTTTAACTGCCACGGGAACCAAAGCACAGTTGCTGTACCTGCTAAGAACAAATCACAACCGCCTTCTTTGGAGAGTTACCCTTGGCCCAAGGTGAGCAGCCCTACTCAGGAGTCAAGATCCCCTGACCCCATAGACTCAGTCAATGACTGACTGACCTCAGCTCCTGGACTTGTGGAAGAACAGATGATTCTCTGGTGCAACTTGTGCTCTAGAACTTCCCTGTGGGATGGACTGAAGCTGGTCTCTAGCTGAGACCACATTCTTAGCTTTTCCCTTGCCTCAACCTCCTTTCCCTATCCCCCTTCTCTTCTGAACTTTATTCTCACCTTCTCTTGCTCCGCACTTTAGTTTCTGCATCTAGAAAAACTAACCTAAGACATCACCCTAGAAAAGTAAGCAAAAGCTCAGCATAGACAATTCACAGAAGGGTCTTAGTCCAAGTTTCCTAAAAAATACAGCTTAAGGCAAAATTTCACATACTAAAGCTTTTTTTTTTATTGAAATATGTTTGACATATAATGTTGCGGAAGTTTAAGGTATACAAATGTTGATTTGATATGTTTATTATGGCACTATGATTGCCTTTGTAGCATTAGCTAAGACCTGCATCACGTCATGTGATCACCCTTTCTTTTTTATGGTGGGAATAATTAAGATCTAGTCTCTTAGCAATACTGAGATGAATTTCTAGGCTCCAGATGGAGACACTACAGCCCGGGGGGCCACGTCATCGAACCAAAACTTAGATAACTTTCGCGTCCCTGTAAATGTTCCTCTTGACCAGAAAAGCAGTATATCCAGTCAGCCAGTCCCCAAACGCCAAGCCACCAACTCTGGGTCTTCTCACTCGAAACAAGATTAACTATGTGGCCCCAGCCAATCAGATATTTTGTATTTTTCTCTTCCTTATTCTTTACTCTTTAACCTGTAAAAGTTTTTTGTCTTCTGTCCCATTTTGCAGTTTTCTGAAAGGAGAACCTTGTGAAGTGTTAAATAAAGTTTGTTTGTATGGCCTAAATTGCTCTAATCATTTAGCAGCAAGTTTGATGTTTATAATACAGGATTGTTGTCTAAAATCAATATACTGTGCATTTGATCTCTAAGACTTATTTATCTACTAGTTGCAAGTTTGTACCCTTGAACATTTCTCCTACTGCCCTTACTCCCCACCTTCCCTACCCCATACTAAAGCTTTACAGTAATCCTAGGGCAGTAAGAACAAGATGAAAGGGGAAGCGAGGCAGGAAAGGAGGGAGAACAGATACAAAGTGGCACCTCACCAAGAAAACATGGCTTAGTCACTTAGGACAGGGGACTTGGGGTACCTTCCAGATAGGTCTTGTAGAACCACTGTGTCTTGGAACAAAGTTTGGAGGAGTGTGCTGGAAAGGGGAGAAGGGAGAGGTATTTACTTTTTCTTCCCATCCTTCTCTAGATTCTTGGGGATCAAAGATCACCCCGTGGGGCATCAAGTTCCCCTACATTTTCAGGTTGTGTTACCTAGGTTTTCTAGAAAGTCAGATCCGAAACCTAGAAGTGCACATTGTTTGAGGGGGAGGGTGGGGGTAGGGGCCTCAGCTTTTGTGGATTGGATTGGTCTGGAATTGTGTGCTAACATTGCCATGGATCATTTGGGTTGCATCGTGGAGGCTCTGCAGAAGCCCAAACTCAGGGTAGGCAGGCAGAGAGGCGCGGCGGTGCTGGACTGTCCCAGCGGCGGGGTGTCCGGGGCAGATGGCGGAAATCACCTGGGACTGAGCAGGTCTGGGGAGGTTCTTAAACTGCATGAAAAGAAAACAAAATCGCCAATAATCATACTCGAAAAGAGAACAAAAGTACAGGAGGAAAAGCAAAATCAAACAAGCTGTTTTGTTGTTGCTGTTTTGACCTGTCGAAAAAAAACCAAATCTGGACTTAGTAAGAGACTTTCTTTGGAAGTTATTGCAATGGAGGGAAAGGGACAGTTGCAATGCGGAGAGCTCTTGGATCATAAGGTCTGCAAAGGTGTCGGGAGTTAGGCAATAGGCTTTTCCTTTTATAGAGGGTGGGGGGATGGTGGAACTAGGCTAGGAAGCATTGGGTGTGCGGACTTGGAATGAAAGGGAGCCACAAGATCAGAGTGTTGTATCCTGTGGCCAGTCTATTCTCAGGAGAAGCTGTTAAGGAGCGGCTGGCCGTTTGCTGGCTGAAGCTGAGGATGGACCAAAGTTCAGGCACCTGGGGGAAAGATAGAATCTTAACCAACATTTGAACAAAACAAGCATTTTGTTCTGATTGATTCGTAGACACTAGAAGTTCAGTTAATCATTTATGAGGCTAAGAATGGCCTTGTCATAGGTAAACAACGGGGGGCATCTATGAGTCTTATCTGTGTAAAAAACGGCTCAGGTAAAATTCAACATTGTCAGACATAAGAGACTGGGAATACGAGAAAGAATGATACTACACAGTGCTGACCAGGTAGGTATGTGGGAAAATGGATACTCTCTTACAGTGTGGCAGCTCTATAAATTGACACAGCCTTTCCGCAAACTTTTAAATGCAATGCACTAACTCTTCAGCCCATCAACTTCACCCTTAGAAATATACACTGAGGAAATGCTTGAACAAGTGTGCTGAAATGACTTATATCACAATATGATTTTAAATATCAAGCACTTGGGGGACTTCCCTGGTGGTCCAGTGGGTAAGACTCTGTGCTCCCAAAGCAGGGGGTCCAGGTTCAATCCCTGGTCAGGGAACTAGATCCTGCATGTATGCTGCAACTAAGAAGTCTGCATGCTGCAACTAAGACCTGGCGCAGCCTAAATTAATTAATTAATTAAAAAATTAAATATCAAGCACTTGGGAACAACATAAATATCTGTCAGTGGGATTCACTAAGGATATTTGCACACACACAACAGTGTGGCTTTAATAAAGATAATGGAGAGGCAGAACGTAGTGTGGTGATTAAGAGTATGCTCTTTGGAGTGAGGCTGCCTGGGTTCAAACCCCAGATCTTGCACTTATAGATGTGTAATCTTGGGCAACTCATTTACACTCTCTATGCCTCTGTTTTCTCACCTGGAAAATAAAGATGTATCCACCTCAAAGGATTTTTGGGAGGATGAAATGAATTAATACATGATAGTATGTAGTGCTCATATTGTAATATAAATATAATAGTATAGCTAGTATTACTAGGTTTATATTAGTGACATCAAAAGGTGTCTGCCATTTATTAAATATAAAAATCCATCTACAAAATGAAATATGTGTTATGATACCACTTTTGAAATACAGATATAGAGAGAAAAGGAGAGAAAGAAACAATAATATCTGGAAGAATATACATGCAGATTTTAACTTTTTATTTCATATACTTCTGAGCTGTTCAGTTTTTTTCTTTTATAAAAGTCCATTTCTCTAGAATGCAGTCTTTTTAAGTTTAAATGTCAAACTATATTACAAAGTTACATTAATCAAAACAGAATGGTATTGCCATAAAAACAGACACATAACAGAATAGAGCCCAGAAATAAACTCATCCATATATGGTCAATTAATTTACAACAAAGGAATCAAGAATATACAATGAGGAAACGATAGTCTCTTTAATAAGTAGTGCTGGGAAAACTGCACAGCCACATGCAAAAGATTTAGTGTAAGACTTGAAACCATACAACATCTAGAAGAAAACATAGGGAGGCAAGTTCCTTGACATTAGCCTTGGCAATGACATTTTGGTCTTGACACACAAAGCAAAGGCACCAAAAGCAAAAACAAACAAGCAGGACCACATCAAACAAAAAAAGCTTCTGTACAGCAAAGGAAACCGTCAATCAATACAATGAAAGGCAACTTATGGAATGGGAGAAAATACTTGCAAATCACGTATCTGATAAGGGGTTAATAACCAAAACATATAAAGAACTCATACAGCTCAATAGCAAGAAAATAATCCAATTAAATTATGGGCAGAAAACCTGAATACACATTTTTTTGATGAAGACATAAAGATAATGATGCAAGTGCATGAAAAGGTGTTCACTACTCATTAGGGAAATGGAAATTAAAATCACAATGAGATATCACCTCATACCTGTCAGAATGGCTATTATCAAAAAGACAAAAAAATAACAAGTTTTGGGAAGGAGGTGGAGAAAAGGGAACTCGTGTGCACGGTTGGAGGGAATGTAAATGGGTGCATCCACTGTGGAAAACCATAGAGAGGTTTCTCAGAAAGATATCTGCACCCCCATGTTCATTGCAGCATTCTTTACAGTGACCTAAGTTTCTACCCACAGATGAATAGATAAGGAAACTGTGGTATATGTAGAGGATGGGATATTATTCAGCCATGAAAAAGAAGGAAACCCTGCCATTTGCGACAACATCCATGGACCTTGAGAGCATTATGCTAGGTAACATAAATCAGACAGAGAAAGACAAATACACTGTGATCTCACTTATATGTGGAATTCAAAAACAACAACAACCACCAAGCTCATAGTACAGAGAACAGATTGGTGGTTGCCAGAGGCGGGGCCAGGGGTGGCATGGCAGTTGGGCAAAATGGGTGAAGGTGTCAAAAGGTACAAACCTCCAGTTGTAAAATAAAGTGCTAGAAATGTAATGTACAGTATGGTGACTGTAGTTAACAATACTGTAATGCATATTTGAAAGTTCCTAAGAGAGTAGATCTTAAAAGTTCTCATCACAGGGAAAAAAATTGTAACTTTGTGTGGTGATGGATGTTAACTAAACTTATTCTGGTAATTACTTCGCCATATAAGCATACATCAAATCATTATGTTGTACACTTAAAACTAATAAAATAGTATATGTCAATTATATCTCAAGTTTAAAAATCTGGTGTTAGGCCTTCCCTGGTGGCGCAGTGGTTGAGAGTCCGCCTGCCGATGCAGGGGACGCGGGTTCGTGCTCAGGTTCGGGAGGATCCCGCATGCCGCGGAGCGGCTGGGCCCGTGAGCCATGGCCACTGAGCCTGCGCGTCCGGAGCCTGTGCTCCGCAACGGGAGAGGCCACAACAGTGAGAGGCCCGCGTACCACAAAAAAAAAAAAAAAATAAATAAAAATAATCTGGTGTTAATTAGAATGAAAGATTATTGAAGATTGTTAAAGAAAAAGTGTAACTATTAAAAATATTGAAGAAATTCTTATAACAGTTAATCAGCTAATGTACAGTTTAGGAAATAATCAGCTGAGCCTTGGTTTCAAATATTCCTAGTCATGACCTTCAATTAGTATTCTCCTCAAAACTTGCTAAACCACTCCCCCTCCACGTTTTTTTTTCCTTCTTGAAGTCATCAATATAATTTTGGTGCCTCACTTTTCTCAAGCCAGTGAATTAAGGAGGTAGAGAAAAGGAGGGACTAAAAATCTGTCTTCAGATAGCTTACAGAAAGAGTAGAAAATAATGACACAGGTTTGTCTGAATCCTAATTCTGCCACTTATTTTTCTGTGAATTTGGGTGAATTTCTCAAAGTCTGTGTGCCTCAGTTTTCACATGTCAAGTAGAAATTATAATATTACCTCATACAGTTGCTATGATTAAATGAATTAACAATGTAAAACATTTGTGAGAGTACCTAGCACAGGGTAAGTGCTCAGCAAGTGTTAGCTCTCACTGTTGTCGGAGTCATGGCCAAGATATTCAGGAAGCATCTTGGGAGGAGGAGGGTTTTGTGACGCTGGGCTGTAAAAGAGGAAGAGTTACTGAAATGTGGTGGTGGGATTAGGGAATCACTTGTCTTTCTCAGTCTCCCTCCATCTTTTCCTTTGTCTTTCTATCCTTTGCCTTTCACTCTATCTGTCTGTTGATCCCATCTCCCCTCATCTCACGTTATCCCATCCTATTTTTCCCTTTGGACCTTTCTTGGGTTTCACTAAAATGCCATGATCAATGATAAGATTAAACAAAAATGCGTTATAGACCTCTGTCTGATAGTTTATTGTGAATTATTAATGAAATACAATGAGCGGTTAGAACCTTACCTGTTTTGGGTGAAAGAGTAGCCAACTGTTCTTCCTAAGACATCTGGATCACATATATAAATAGCACTGTAAAACACTGGGTGGGAGCTATTTGGAGTCAGTGAATGACATCTTGTGGTCAGTCATTCTGCCTATTGCAAACACTGTCACGAGTGTAAAGTGTAAGCACACTGTCAAGTAAAAGTGAAAAACAGCCCCAGAAAGAGTCAAACATGTATGTAACCACATGTATAAATCCACATTATATATACCCTGTCTTTTTCTCGTACAAATAACAAATTGAAACCCAGAGAGTTTGAAGATGTGTTCAGGGTCAGAGAAGTTAGAAACTTGAATGCAATCTGTCCTTACTAACTCACTTCAGAGTCTCTTTGACTGGAGAACTTTCTACAATAAATACCATCAACCTGGCTCTCCCAGGGTCCTTCCCTCACCCACTCCTTGTCCCCCTGAATACTCCTCTCTCTTTCCAGAGTTCTTATCTCAGAGTGCTGTAATTGTTTACTTGGCCTCTCCCAAACTAGACTATGAATAGGCTAGGGGTTGCGGCTTTTATCTGCACTCTTAGCACCTGGCATGGATGCCTGGCTCTAGAAGGATCTTAGCAAGTAGGACTGGAATGTATGGGCTTGATTTTTCTGACTGAGTTTAGAGCACTTTCCTTTCTAACAGTGCTACGTCCCCTGCGGCAGTGTTTCTCAGAAAGTGTTCTGTGGAATGGCAGAATCATTTGGGGTGCTTGATTTAAAAAAGCACATTTCACCTCGGTCCTAGAGATCGGAACTTCTGGGTGTAGGGCCTGGAAATCTTAAGCACCTCCTGTGATTCTAATGAAGACAAGTTCCAAAACCTTTCTTTGACTTGTTTGTATAGAGGGGTAGCTTGGAAGGGAGAAAGTGGTTGGTCCCTAACTGGCGTGCTTTCAAGGGGCTCGGCCTGGGCCTCATTTTGGGGAGGTGGTAGGGTGGTGACTCATTTTTGAACAGACACTTCCCTTCTGGGCTTTTACTTATCTTTTGTTTGGTCAGCCCAACATTGCTCAGAGTGACCGCTAAGGGGCAGCAAAGTACAGGGGGAAAATGAGAGGGTCATTAAAACAATGCCTTTGAAATAGATCAGTAAGAAAGATCTGCCTAGAAATAATGAGTTAAGATGCCCCAATCCTCTTCATACTTTTACTTACTATTTTAGGGATTTAATTTTCAAGCATCATAATTTATATTTTGTTAAGTAAATGATTACTCGATTATGGATAAAATTCCCTCAAAACCAAGAAAATAGTGTTTAGAAACAGTTTTTCTTAAAACCAAAGAGACTATCCCAAATGAAGATATGTTCTAACACTGATAAGAAGCAGAAATTTTTTAAAGAGTTGTAAAAAACGTATTATATCATTTGAACTATGTGATGGAGCATATTGTATCCTAAGATTTTGATCAAGAAAGAATAATGGAAATTTCAGAACCATTATTATACCTAACTTGTTCCATGCATTATAAAACAAATCTAGCATCTTGGACAATTTTATTCATAGTCTGGAATTGTAAAGTCATTAATAACTCACATGTGATCTGAGAAAAGCAATTTTATCATGTTATAGTGGCGCTTACTAGATGCCTGACACACAGTGGATTTGTAATGAAGAATCATTCCCTCAACATTGTTAGTTCCCTGGGGGATTGATTATGATATATGATGATGGCCCCAAATAACTCCCTCTAGTCTTTTGAGTTCTACACAGATGTATCCATTAGTCCACTGGACAGTTCCCAACTTAACTGTCCTTAAACATCTCAGCTTCATCATGTCCCAACTGGAAATCCTCTCCCTTCTCCATGCCCTACCCACACTTTCTCCTCCACCTGGTATCTCAGCCTGAAAGCAAGTAATCATCCTGGAATCCTCATTGTTCCTCATTCACAACATTGAATCCATTTGTAGATTGTTTTATGAAGAAATTTAACTCACTAGAAAGATTTAGGGTAGATCCCCAAACCTACAGAAAGGCAGGAGAACCATAATTTGGACATGCTTGAAGGACATGGGTTGGCAGGGAACTTGTGGGAAAACACGGTCTTTCTGGCCTGGAGATCCAGGGTCACTGTGGTGACTGGGAAGAGTGTGGGACTCTCAGAAAGAAAAGAGCCAGATTGGAGGATCCCTAAATTCTGTCCACCTACAGCTCTGGTTGACGCCTGGATGACACATGTGCCAAGCAGATTAAAACAGGTGAGATAAAGACAATGGGTCTGACATAAGAGGAGCCACCCCCCAGGAAACAGAGTCTACTAAAACCAAAGAGGTAATACTCACCAGAGAAAATAGCTCAGAGGGTTAAAGCCCAAAATAAATGGAGACCAGCCTTGAAAATTCCCCGAGCAGACGAAACCAGTTTAGTCATAGGAACAAAGCTTAATTTAGCTTAATTTGCAGCACTAACTTGACCTGGGTCTTTCTTCCTTATGCCTCTAGGAAATCATAAGCAAGCAAAACTTGAACTATTTCCAAAATCCGTATGAGGTAACCACTAACCAATTCCCCATCATTTAAGAAAATTCTAATACTATAACCAATCACTGTGAAGAATGAAGTCACTGCCTTCTGGATAGATAACTTTTGTTCTTTTTATTTTTTTGTGTGTGGTACGCGGCCCTCTCACTGTTGTGGCCTCTCCCGTTGTGGAGCACAGGCTCCGGACGCGCAGGCTCAGCGGCCATGGCTCACGGGCCCAGCTGCTCCGCGGCATGTGGGATCCTCCCAGACCGGGGCACGAACCCGTGTCTCCTGCATCAGTGGGCGGACTCTCAACCACTGCACCACCAGGGAAGCCCTGGATAGACAAGCTTTGTAACAATATACTCCTGAGCCTTATTCCAAGTTTTGGTTTGAGTGCTCCTGGCTCACAAACTGTCTTTTGACGTGGGCACAATAAACTTTTATTAACCACTACTTTCGTGATTTGTTGTTGCTTTTATTGATACTCCTGCTATTTCTGAACGTTTGAGGAGAGGCTCCAAAAGTTAATATTCACAGCGTCTGGAATACAATCCCAAATTATCCAACATACAAAAAACTAGGAATATGGGACACATTCTTAAGAAAGAAGAAAATCAGTTGAGACCAACCCTGAGATGACAAACATGAACTAGGAGATAAGGAGGTCAAGGCAGTTGCTATAACTACCCTCAATGAAGTAAAACAAAATATGCTACCCATGAATGAAACATGGGAAATTTCAGCAGAGAATTGAAAGCAATAAAACACCAAATGAAAATTCTAGAACTGACAAAAATATAGTATTTGAAATAAAAGATTGCTAGAGGGGTTTAGCCAAAGGGAAGTTACAGAGAAAATAGTAGTGAAGTTGGAGATAGTTCATGAGATATTATCCAATATTAAGAAGAGAGAGGGGAAAAAAGATTGGAAAAAAGAATGTGGCTTCAGAGAATTGTTAGATAATATCCAGTGGTTTAACACAGTGTAACTGCAGCCCTAGAAAGACAGGAGTAAGATTACTGTCAGACAGGAGCAGAAACAAGTATGTGAAAAAATAACAGCCAAGTATTTCTCCCCATGCCACATTTAGGATTTCTGAATTTCTAAAAATTGAGGTTCTGAAAAATTAAGTGCTACAATTTGAGTATGAGTTTTTCTAAACCTGAGGTCTGTGTTCTCCCCCCCGCAGCCCCACCGAGGACTGTGTCCTTAATTACCCCACTATTCTGCCTTAATCATAGGTGCTCACTAAATTAAAAAATAAACTTTGAAAAGCAAAACAAAATAATCAATACTATTTTCAGGGCAAAAAGTCCAGTTTTGCTAGACAAAATGACCCAAATAAAGTTTGTATGGTGAAACAGCTCTCGAAATTAAAGTGCTGTGATAGGTCTTTTTTGTTTTGTCCCTTTAGCATAGGCCTAATCTGCCCAATACAGTTGTAACTAGCCACATGTGGCTATTTTAACTTAAGTTCTTTAAAATTAAATTGAATTAAAAAATCAGTTTCTCAATTGAGAAACCACATTTCAAGTGTTCAATAACCACATGTGAATAGCGGCTGTCATATTGGACAGTGCAGATTACAGAATGTTTCTTTCATCACAGAAAGTTTTATTGGATAGCTAGCTCTGGGCTAGACTATATGTGGTTCAACTCAATTAACTAACAAGAGCATTGAATCAACAAGGACATTAAACCTTGTTTCCTCTGATCTAAAGCTTCAAAACTTGTCCAAGAATATTTCAGGGAATCATTAAGACTCTTAAGCAAATGTTAAAAATCTAGGGTAACAATATGGACCTGACACTTAGCATATATTTTCTTTGGCATCCCTCCTCTTAGGGACGCACTGTGTTCCTGTGTTGTCCTCTGACTGCTTTATGTTTCAGGGCCACCCAACAAACACTTCTTTTCTGAACCTTCTGTTGTACAATAAACATGTCCAGTTTCTCAGTCTCTATGCTAGGCAAGAATGGATTGTCTATGGATATAATGTGATACTAGATATGAAAAATGTTCTACTACATTGCTCCTCACAGTAAAATACACTTTCCAGAGAGCTCTTAAAGATGATGCTTTGCTAAGAATTTCCAGCATCATGGAGAGACAGAAAGACTTTAAAGGAGCTATTTATCACATCTTGCCAAGGAGGACTGGGGGTATTACTGTGTCTGTGCTCTTCCTAATTAATCATTTATATCTGTAGAAAATAGTTCTGTTTCATTGGTTAAACTCTATTTCAAAATGCTTTTTCTAGACTCTCATCAAAATTCCCCTCCCCTCCCACCAGATTTAGCATCCGTTGATGATTCTCTCTGAATCAATATTATTGTGATGGCGCCAAAATTATGGTGCTCCAACTCCAGCACCCTCTCCATATGTATCAGTGGCACTTGGTATTCCACTATAATAAAGAGCCCTTCTTTATCTACCTATGATCTATCTATCTATCTACAATCATCTCTCTCTTTCTTTTTCTCTCTAATGAATATGGCGTCACAGTTTCTCATTTTTTTCTAATGGTTTATAATTTGTTTTTACTCTCCCTAATTATTTTAGCACTCAAATTGTCCCTTATTTGGCCAGTGGGAACCCATTCATGCTGTAACAGCGTCTTTATGAAAGTGCTCCAACATTAAAAAAAAAAAAAGTGATATAAAAATATGTTCCAGTTTCTTCCTGTACTTTCCTGGTCCCATGGCTTGGATGAATCATTTCTTTGAGAAGCTCTAGTTCCTTTTATGGGCGTAAAATATTAAGCCAAGATGTGGGTCTGAGGAGTGCTCATCACTCCTCAAGTGTCTGCTTCTAGGGAAGGGTAAGATTTAAGACACTCTATAAGACTGAAGGCTGCTATTTTAGGGCCCAAGTGTAAAGACCTGAGGAAGGGGTCTTTCTCCTTTTGCACTACAGCAGCATTGCCAGTGAAGTGGGGAGCCTAAAGCTTGGGGAGATAGCAGCCTTTACATAGACACTCAGACTCTAAGGCAGGACACCATCTATGGTGGCAGTGATGAAATTTCTTTAGCCAGCTCTAGAATAAAACAAGAGATGTGGTGAACTTTATCTGGAGAGCTGGGACAGAAGAAGAAAATATGGGGGTGTCAAATGGTCTTTTTATTGGGTAAACTGACTTGTGAGCACATGCATGCACCCACCTTGGGAATCCCAGGAGTAACTGGGAGATGCTCTCTAAGGAGGAGACTTAGACTTATGCCATTAAACCAGTGAGGGCTTAAGTAAGTATAAACTTGAAGAATAAAAGTAAAAATGAGGGTCTTCCCTGGTGGCGCAGTGGTTGAGAATCTACCTGCTAACGCAGGGGACACGGGTTCGAGCCCTGGCCTGGGAAGATTCCACATGCCGCTGGAGCAACTAGGCCCGTGCGCCACAGCTACTGAACCTGCGCGCGTCTGGAGCCCATGCTCCGCAACAAGAGAGGCCGCGACAATGAGAGGCCCGCGCACCGCGATGAAGAGTGGCCCCCGCTCGTGGCAACTAGAGAAAGCCCTCGCACAGAAACGAAAACCCAACACAGCCAAAAATAAATAAATTAATTAATTAAAGAAAAAAAAAGTAAAAATGAGTTGATTTAAAATTCATGGACTAGTAAATCCTGAAAGTACCACAGGCATTTATACACACATATCACACATACACAAACATTTAAAATTCACAGATTAACAAAGCCTATTTACTAGAGAGTATAGATATATAGATAAAAGATACACGGGTGTGTTCATATAGCCTTTTTTTAAGAACTTGCACTTTCAACAGAGGACAGAGCTCTGGTACGGGATAATGGCAATACAAGTAATCTAGTCTCTAGTTCAGTTAAGATATAGATGCAAGGTTGTACGTTTTCATGGTTAAATGAAATAAAAAAATAATTAGTCACTATTGTTTGGTGAGCTCTGTAATGTTTTTGAAGACTGTTTTCCTCAGTATAAAAACAAACAAAAACAAACACCAAGAGAAACCAACTTGGTCACTACTTGAATTTTGGAGGACTTAGCATGAACCCATTCCCACCAGAGACATGGCTAATCTCGAACCTCCCTACCCACCCTGCCCCAAGACCATCCCAGGTGTTGCCTACTCCTCTGTGGTAGGTTTAAAAATATACTGTTTTTTAAGGATGGGAAGGTAAGGGGCTAGGTGAGTTATTGCTTATTTTAATCAATCTTACTGATTTTAGACATCTAAAACTGGCTAGTAGCAGGGAAAATATCTACACACTGGTTATATATTAGCATCAATCTAGTAAGAATAGTTCTCCAAATCATCTTAAGCTATCAGACCATGAAGGAATACAAAAAGAAAAGAAAACCCCATAAACTCTGAAAATATAAGCAATAGAAGAAATCTATTGCCCAAATAAGTTTAACAAGATATTATGAGTAAATGTTTCCTCAGTCTTTACAGTCTATACTATAGGGATTTTTGAGGCTATAATTTGAAGAAGATGTAATTTATTTCTTCCTTCTTGAAAGAATGAAGTACAGTTTATCATTACTGCTGAAATGACTACTTAGGGGAGATAGCTTAGTAAATAAAACAGCCTTTGGTAGCTTAATTAGCTCTCAACTCAGGTGGTTACAGGCAAGATTTCAAAAGGTAAAGTAACACAAAAAAGGGATTTTCTAGTGATTAGCTAATTACATTTTATAAAACATATCATTGGACTAAGTATGTTGACTATAATTTTAATGACTTTCTGCAACAAGTTTTCACTCTAAATATATTAAAAACTTGGGAATACTTTTTGGAAAGACCAAGAGGTTATAGTTAATATGCCCCTCAAAATGGGAGAAAAGTTACTAGCTTTCATTTTAACTAGAAATTTTTTCCTCTTACAGAAGCTTTTGAAATTACCATCTCCTTCTTGTTTTAAATGGCTGAAATAGGGAAGTTGAGAACCTTGAAATCATTCAAACAAGAAGGCAATGGTGAAAAATTTCTCTCAAGCTGAAGCTGTGGAACTCTGCTACAAGAACGTGAACAGGTCCTGTCTTAAGACTCCTTACTCACCAGGTCCTCGGGCAATTCTGTATGCAGTCCTCAGTTTTGGGGCCCTGCTGGCTGTGTTTGGAAACTTACTGGTCATTACTGCTATTCTTCACTTCAAACAGCTGCACACATCTACAAAGTTTCTGATCGCATCCCTGGCCTGTGCGGACTTCTCGGTGGGAGTGACTGTGATGCCCTTTAGCACAGTGAGGTCTCTGGAGAGCTGCTGGTACTTTGGGGAGAGTTACTGTAAATTTCATAGATGTTTTGATAATTCCTTATGTTTTGCTTCTTTATTTCACTTATGCTGTATCTCTGTTGACAGATATATTTCTTTACTGATCCTCTGACCTACCCAACCAAGTTTACTGACTTGGTTTCAGGAATATGCATTGTTCTCTCTTGGTTCTTTTCTGTCACATATAGTTTTTCTATCTTTCACACAAGGGTCAATGAGGAAGGGGTTGAGGACCTAGTAGTTGCTCTCACCTGTGTAGGAGGCTGTCCAGCTTCAATGAATCAAAATTGGGTTCTAATTTATTTTCTTCTATTCTTTATACCCACTGTTGCCATGGTGTTTGTTTATATACGGTAAGGTATTTTTGGTGGAAGGCCAGGAAGATGGAAAGTACAGCCAGCCAAGTTCAGTCCTCCTCAGAGAGTTATAAGGAAAGAGTGTCAAAGAGAGAGAGAAAAGCTGCTGAAACATTGGGTATTGCTACGGCAGCTTTTCTGGTCTCTTGGCTTCCATACATTATTGATGCTATAATTGACGCTCATATGAATTTTATAACTCCTCCTTATGTTTATGAGATTTTAGTGTGGTGTGTTTATTATAATTCAGCTATGAACCCCTTGATATACGCTTTCTTTTATCCATGGTTTCAGAAGGCAATAAAACTTATTGCAAGTGGCAAAGTCTTAAGAAGTGATTCGTCAACAATTAATTTACTGAGGAAACATATGTATATTGTTAAGATTACTGCAGGGACTTTAAAACTAATGTGGGGGCTTCCCTGGTGGCACAGTGGTTGAGAGCCTGCCTGCCGATGCTAGGGGACGCGGGTTCATGCCCCGGTCCGGGAAGGTCCCACATGCCGCGGAGCAGCTGGGCCCGTGAGCCATGGCCGCTGAGCCTGCGCGTCCGGAGCCTGTGCTCCGCAACGGGAGAGGCCACAACAGTGAGAGGCCCGCATACCGCAAAAAAAAAAAAAAAGATTTCTCCAAACTGATTCTAAGTGTCGAGTCCAAGACAACTTTATCCTCCTTAAGCTTCCTGCTCTGGGGCCGGGTCCCCACGTGTGGAGAACTAATGGCCTAATTGTGTGATGGGACACACGGTAGCAAAGGAACTGAAAATGGAGCAGGGGGGATGTGGGTGATTACAGCACATGATAGGTGCGCTACCAAAGTATATTTTGGGGTCTCTGCCCACCAATGTCCTACACACTGTTTACAGAAATGATAGAATTATTCCTGAAAGTTTTTTAAACCTATTAATGTAAGCACATATAGATACAAGGTTTGCAACAGAATTAAGGAGGATGTCTTTTGTTTCCACAAGAAGCTCAAGCACATTAAAAATTTGGGACATAATGAATTTCTCACCCATTCAGCTTATGTCTGAACTGTCTTCTACTAAATTGTCAAATTAAAAGTGATTTCTACATTCCCTAAGAAAGTGACTAACCTGCAGGAGCAGACCATAATAATAAAGAATTTCCTGATTGTTCTAATATGATCTCATTCCTTTTTACCTTGTCATTAAATTTGTTTAGTGCTACCATATTAAATATACTGCTTTAGTACCCACTATTTAAGGCTTTTAAGGGACTTTAAAAAGTCCTTCTTCCTGATAATCATTCTTTCTTCTTTCGTTGAATTATTTTGTCCTTACCCAAGCAATTGATTTCTTTCAGTTGCTCAATTTCTATAAAAAATTCAATGCTAATGGATCTTAACATATTAAATAATATATGTGAACAGCCGTAGCACAATGCCTGATATGTAAAGAACACCATCAAAGGTGACTTTGCTCTTGTCCTCCCTCCCTCCCTCCCTCCCTCCCTCCCTCCCTTCCTTCCTTTGTTCTTTCCCGGTTGGGATGAACACCACATTCAACATCAAGAATACATTTGACCAGAAAAGATTTCCCCAAAGTAAAGGAATGGGATTGTATGTAAAAACCCAGGTAACTGCCTTAACCCCCTGCTTCACATAGGTGAACACTTGTGGCAAATGATTTACTCAGCTGCTTATGAAGAAATAACCCTTTCCACAATTCTAAATCTTCTTCCCAGGAAACATGTTGCACCGCCAAAAGGCACACATTATCCTGTTTACATTTTTAAAAAGCTCTGCTTTTTATTACAAATTTATATTAAGTACTGCACCTATAACCTTCTGCATTCCTACACTACTCTTTGTACATGACCAAGATGAAAAAAGAGGAATCAATCCACCAGCAATGCCACTGCATTATTAGAGTGACAATTTGCTTCTTAAGAAAACCCAAGGAAGAGAAAGTGCAGATCTGTCCTTAATCCCTTCTCCACATACCTGTTGCACTGCAGATGACATTGTTAATTAAACTCCTCGCTCAAGGAACTGTATTTCTTTGTTTCTTTTCTAACTAGCGTGAATGCTTTTGTGGAACTAGACAACCTGAACTATGGGCATTGTGTTGTTTTACAACTTAACAATCAGTCTCAAGGGAATTGGGTTTGAAAAATTAAAAAAAAAAGCCAAAGCAAAACCTTGCCTTTCTAAAGTTTAACAGCTAAATGAGCCTAAACCACCCCTCTATCCTCTCAGGAATCTCTGCTTTCTGAAGTTTTCATCACCTACAGCGCTGAAGGCTCTAACTCCGCTATTTACTGTAACAACTATAAAAGTCAATCTAAACTGTTGAGTTACAGGTGACCCTAAGGAACCTGATTCAGTTACACATGGATGAGATCAGTAGTTCAAGTAAAAGAATGGTTATACATCTTCCATCTCTAGGAAAATCTGATTGTCACAGTCCACACATTGTCTCACATTCCAGTCACTAAGAAGAGGTCTTATCACCTATCGTTTTTGTCTTTTTTCCTTTGTTTAAATGTGACTAAAAGAACAAGTCGCATCAACCCTCTCGGGGGAATGGGGCATAATTATTATCTCTTTAAGGAACTCACGTAATGATGCCAAAATCTCAGATGTTACCGACTTAAATCTACTCACATGATGAAGGACTTACCTTTTTTTTTTTTTAAAGAAGATGTTGGGGGTAGGAGTTTATTAATTAATTAATTAATTAATTTTTGCTGTGTTGGGTCTTCGTTTCTGTGCGAGGGCTTTCTCTAGTTGTGGCAAGCGGGGGCCACTCCTTATCGCGGTGCGTGGGCCTCTCACTATCGCGGCCTCTCTTGTTGCGGAGCACAGGCTCCAGACGCGCAGGCTCAGTAGTTGAGGCTCACGGGCCCTGTTGCTCCGCGGCATGTGGGATCTTCCCAGACCAGTGCTCGAACCCGTGTCCCCTGCATTAGCAGGCAGATTCTCAACTACTGAGCCACCAGGGAAACCCTGGACCTACCTTTGTGTTTGTGTTCTTTTAAAATGTGAAAGTTCAGTCTGCACTGATGGGACAGCCTTGGAAGGCAACATACCACAGATGTAGACAGAATATAATACTGGTCACTAAAAACCATCAGTGTCTGTTTGAATTAGAATTATAGCTACCCTGTGATTTCAGTCACCTTGGCTTAGGGCCGCTGCTCGGGCATGCCACTTGTGCAGTCACGTGGGGTCACAAAGGGTCCTGAGTTTCAAAGGGCCCGCACTTGGTTCAGTGGCTCTGCTGTTACCCTATTGAAATGCTTACTACTTTTTTAAGAAGTGAAAATGCATTTTCGTTTTGTTATGGGTCCCCCAAATTACATAGCTGGTCCGGATCAATGTCTCTCAGGAGCTCTTCTTGAAGAAGAGAAAGAAGAACCAAAAGATCTCTTTTCATTTCAGAGCATATTCCTATTTATATTACGATATGATGAGAAAATGTGTATGAAATTATTTTTAAAGCAAACTTTACAAATAGCAGCACAGTTGCTTGCCAGGAAGGTAGAACTTATCTTAATAGCAGAAGGCATGGCTACTCCAAGGTTGCCAGCAAGTTCTCTGTCTTCTGAGGAAGACAGTAAGTCATTTTGGATAAACCTTCTTGGTTCTGCGAAGAATTACTTAAGCATTCTCTTTTAATTATGTAGATGGGAGACATAGCAGAGGGCGGTTAGAACATAAATTGTTGTTTTTAAAGAGCTAAGGAGCAAAAGGAATGAGTCTTGTCCTCTTCCCTTCTGAGGTTCACTGCTATCAGAATATATCTAATAAGCTGAAATATACCATCTTAATATACACCAGATTAATGAACTAACCTAATATAGCAGCTGGCAAGAGAGCACACTAGGGCTTTCCTGAGCAGGACTGACCATGGGAGAGGTTAGATGGACGACTAACCCTTGAAAACCCTTCTGAACAAGCCTCTTTAATCCCATTGGAAAGATGTGAAAGTGAGGGCTCTTTGGTGAATGTATGTGTCGTGAGTGCCAGCTCAGTCTTCTTTCTAAGCCCTTGGAAACCGTATGGTCACCTGACAGCCCCATATCTACATCATTGAAGATGGAACGGCATCTTCGGACTGGGTGGCCTCCTACTTTCAACAGTGACACCTTGTGGCAGCTTGGGAGAACTGACTCTTCAGATTCAGTCCTTAGAGAATATATCAAGAGAGCAGAAGGGAAATGGGAAAGATGGCTAATTAATTTAATTAAAACAGAGATATTATCTTATTTTGTACCTCAAGCTGGAGAAAATGGATATATCACTAAAATAACTGTTCACATTTTTAAATGAAACTCAGGTATGCAGAGTTTGAATTAATCACAATTAATCATGCCATACGTCTTACTTGCTTTATTCGTTTGTAGCATAATGAATACCCATGACTGCGAGCTAGCTTGACAATAGTGTACATACCCCTATATTCTGCTTTCTGCCTGTCACCTCAGGTAACTACTATATTGAATTTTGTGTTTACCAGTTTTTGTATTCTTTTAATAGCTTTATTGTGTATGTCTGTATGATTAAATCAAAATATTGTTGCGTTTGTCTTTTGAATTATTTATAAAATGAGTATCATGCAATTTGTTGTCTTTTAGAATCTGTTTTGCTCTTATTTTTCCACTCAATTTTACACTATATGTAACTGTAGTTCATTCATTTTCACTGCTATATAATAATCTTTTCTCCTATCAATAGATATTTGAATTATTTCTAGTTCTTTTGCTATTATGAATGGTGCTATTTTGAATATTCTTGTGCAAGTTTCCTGATGCTTATATTCAAGAGACTTTCTTTTTTTTTTCTCTTTTTTTTTTTTTTTTTTCGGTACATGGGCCTCTCACTGTTGTGGCCTCTCCCACGGCGGAGCACAGGCTCCGGACGCGCTGGCTCAGCGGCCATGGCTCACGGGCCCAGCCGCTCTGCGGCATGTGGGATCTTCCCGGACCGGGGCATGAACCCGTGTCCCCTGCATTGGCAGGCGGACTCTTAACCACTGCGCCACCAGGGAAGACCAAGAAAACTCTTAGTTAAATACTCATTTTGTTTGTCTCTTAATGATTAATTTCGAATTTTAGAGTTATGAGTAAATTACATACACAGAATAAATTAAGATTCTGTGTCAACAGAGGGTATAATACTGGACGAAGCCAACTTTTTTCTTAGCAGCAAGAATTCTTTTGCTTGTGTGTGTTTGTGGCCTTTGACATCTATTTTCACTGAATTGTGAGCATACGTTATAAACAGTCCTTATGACTTTAATTTCTTCAATGATTGGAGCTGAACTGATGCCTCCCTGGTATGTTGCAGGCTCACCATAAAACCTTACTGCCAAAAACACCTTTCTTGCTATAGGTGTTACTAACAGCAGACAATAATGGATTTGGGGATTTCATAAAAAGAAAATTTTTTAACCATGGGGGCAAACATAGGTTTGTCAAATAAGATCCTTGTTAAAATCTTCTGTCTATTATTACCATATTTTCATAAAAGAAAAGAACATCTTAATTCTGGAAATTTAGTAAGGACATGATCTTAGACAAAAGACAGTCTATTAAATTGAATAAGTATTCCATAATGAAAAACTCACTACATTGTGTTTATTTTCTCACTTTATAATAATCTGTAAAAAGTTTGTCACAGAAAACACTAATCCTCAGACTGGGAGGATTTGGGAATCCCTGAGTTAGATGGTCAAGGTACCACTAGTTTGAGAAAATAACGTTAAAATGCTTAAATTTTAAGATATAACTTTAGAAATAGTTTTTCCCTTGCTAGTTTAAAAATGTTGCATTCAAATCAGTTAGTTATCTTTCCTCTCTCCCTTCTTTGAACAAATGTTCCTAGAGCAACTATTCTGGCCCAGGTTCTATGGCAGGTGCTGGAGATAAGTGAGCCCCTGCCCATAGAAGCTCACAGCCAGGGCTTCTGAGCTCATTTCTCAATTTCAAATACATTATTCTCCTAAATTTTCACTGTACTATATGAACTTTAAATTCCTTTTTCTTAAATATCTAAGGCAATGGTTCTTAGAAGAAATGTAATCCAAAGAACCCGGGTTGCTGTTTGAAATTGCAGATTTCTGAGTCTCCGTCCAATCAATCCCAAATAATTCGAAGGCAGTTACATCAGCCTGGGTAGTAGCCCATAAGCTAAGTCTAGTTAGCAGTTTCAGAACAAATTTTTAAATAACTGTTAAAATATTTTTCTATTCATAAAGAATACATATTTATTGCCAGAATTAAACCCGTACAGGCACATCTGCTTCAACTTGGCTGGGGATAAAATTATGAGTCCCCATGGTTGCTTCATTTCCCCCCCCCCCCACTTCCTGAAATAAGAAAGAGAGTGGAGTTTGTAGCCAGAACAGACTTGGACTAAAATCTGTCTCTAACTGTCATTAGCTCTATCCCCTTGGGTACCTTTTTATCCCTGATTCATCTATTCCCCTAAAGAAACGTGCATTGAATGACTTCTCTGTGCCAGGTGTTCCCTGAGTACAGGGTACAACGATGAATAAGAGACAGTCTCTTAACTTCTGCAATCTACACTCCAGTGTGAACACAGCCAGGGAGTGTACTGATGGGAAGGGCAAGACATATTTGGAGAGTGCAGAGAAGACCCCTATCTGGTCTTAGGGGATTTAGATAGCTTCCTGGAGAGGTAACCCTCAAGATAAGTCTTTTAAAATGAGTAAATGTCAACCAGTTAAGGGAGGTGGGGTTGCAGGGAAGGGGGCTTTTCAGGCATGGCGGCTGCAGGAGCAAAGACACAAGGAGGGAAAGCACAGGAACCACGAGGAAAGCTGGGACTTGAACCCAGGCTTGTCTGGTTCCAAAGCCTGAGGACGTCCCTCTGTGCAGGGAGCTTCAGAACTTTGGCTCTACACCAGCACGCCTCAGAGCTTACACAAGGTGCTAGTCCAAAGTCATTAGCTAGGTAGACAATAAATAGTTACTTTGCAGATAGATATCAATAGTATATATGTAGAATTGTAGAATAGAATATGTAGTTACTTTATGTATATGTATGTTTATAGAAATTATTTTTAAGGAAATAAAAATTCCCACACTCTTGCAAATATACTAGATGCCAAATATTGCGCATCACAGACTAATGCAGAAATGTATCACCAGGTTAACTTCTTTCCTCATAGACCTTGGAATAAACCTTCTACTCTTCTTTTGTATAATTTTAATTGTAGAATTTATTAGAATTTATTTTCTTGACATAGGGCCTTCGTGTCCACGTTATTTCTATTTCTATTACAGCAGTCAAGGTTGAGAAACACTACTTTAACACACTGCATTGTGAAAATATTGACCAATAAACAAATTTCAGAGCTTTTCATCACAGTTAATGCTTATCTGACTGGTATATTTATGAAGAGGAAAGTTTGCCATTGATAAGCCATTGTGAGTGGCTGAATTTAAGCTTCTAAATCACTTTAATTGATAAATATGCTGAGAACTTTTAATTTGTGTGATTTCTTCCTCCTGAAAAAAATCAAAGGCTAAAACAAATTAGATGCTGAGGTTGTTATGACTTTACAGTAGAACTAGCCTCAGTGGAACACTCTAACCAAATTAGAATGTTGGAGCAACATAAATTGACTGGGAGCTTAGAGGCTTGGGAAAGAGGTTTTAGGAGAAGGAGGAATGTGGGACAGAAGGTCAGGACCTGGCAAAGACAAATTTACTTTCTCTGAATACCTGTTTACAGTTGACCATGTGCTCAATGACCTGTGTTGAAACACTTTGGGAAATGCACATATACTTTATCTTTAAAAAAAAAATCTTCAGTCTGATTCTTACATCACCTAGCTTATTTGAGTGCAACATTCAAAGTATCTCTCTGAATAATTCTTTCTTTGGTACACTATATAGTCTGCTAAATTTCAAAATATAAATCATTCTTTAAACACTTAAGTTAACGTTCACACTCTGGTTGACAATGTACAATTAACCAAACTGATTCACCAGAATCCACCAATTTACAGCAGTTTATATGGTTTGCTTTACTTTTTTGGCCAAAATTATTTATGACTCTCCAAAGATTGAATTATTGACTTCAATAACCAAGCTGATGGAACTTCCATTTCACTGATCTCTTAAGATGGCAATATTATTATTATAAAAAAATCAGTTCCAACAAGCTCCTTGCTAATACATTTATTTTTATCTCTTCTTGAGTGGAAACTTATATGAATACTTCTCTTTGAGAGGACAGTGGAATATGAGACTGCTTCAAATGAATGTTGTCTGGACTAGGAAAGGAGAGTCATGTCGTGTTGTTGCAATTGCTTTTTTGGTGTTTAGTGTAATATTGTATGTCAAGTTAAAGTTCTTTTCGTGCATGCAACCAAAAACTACTCCTACAGAGAATTCATTAGAAGACTATCTGGGACTCATGGAATCCATAAGAGAATGGATAAGTCAGTTTGGAAATGAATACTTGGGTATCTCTGGAGTCTGGGAAGCAAGAATTCCAACAACACCAAGAGCAGTCAGGTCACAATCTTACCACATGGATACGATGAAAACCCACAGTTTTCATTTGTTTGTTTTCTGCTAAAAATCACTGTCTTTTTCCCTTCATTTAAGATTCAATTTCCAAAGAAAGACCTTCTGAAAGTTTTAGTGTAGGTTATCCACCCATCTGTTTAGTTAAGGGGAAAGGCAGAAAGCCAGTCTCTTCATTACAGTCCCAACAGTTTATCCCTAGTTGGGATGGGAAAGTTCTCAAAAGCTAATTGGATTCCAGTTGGGAAATGGATTCTGGGCAACCAAAAGACCAAAATACCTTCTGCATGAGGGAATGGTAGCTAGAATAAAGCTGGGAATAGGGAAAGACAAAGTTGTTTCTTCTTGTTTTGCTGAGAGGATGGGTTATGGGTTGTCTTTTATTATGAGTATTAAAAACAGAGGTTTCAAAGAGAAATAGTCTATAGGGGATTTAGTACTAAGTAAAAAAGGTAGAATTATCTGAGTCATGAACTTGTCCCGAGAAAAATGTGGGCTCAATATTAAAACCTGAATAGTAATTTAAAATAGATATGACAAGGATGACTCTTATCAACACTATCAATATCAATATTGCTCTAGAAATTCTGACTAATGAAGTATGCAAAGAATGTAAAGAAGAATAATTATTGGAAAGGAGATAAAATTTAGCATTATTTGAGGATAATATGACTATAGAATGAAAACCCAAACAGGTCAACTAAAAAACTAAAATAAATTTTACTGTACACCAGCAATAATAATTACATAGAAAATATAATGACCTAAAAGAGATATATTCATAATAGGCAAAGCACACACACACATACACACACACACAAAAGTACAAAACATCTAAGAATGTGTGGGAGCAAATGAAGAAAACCACAGAAACTTGCTCTAAGGTACAGAAAACTGTCTAAATGCTTTTGTTCTTTTTAAAAATTTAACAAAATGGTTTCACAAGTAGAAAAAGCCAAGGTGTATTTTGAAACTAGGAGTGATTAGGGGCAACTTGTCTTACCATGTACTAAATGAAAAGGTTTTAAAAATGTTTTTAAAATCTACTAGAACAAAAATCTAGTCAGTTCAATGGAACTAAATATACAGTCCTGAAACAGACTCTAAAAGGCGGAAGGGTTTGTGAACAGAAATGTATATACAGGAACATGCATTTTAGTTTCATTTAAAATTAGCTGCCTTACCCTAACTTACCCATGAGCATAAGTCACAGTTATTAAATAGATAAATTCAAATCCCTGGTGCTACCCAACGTAATAAAAACGACATGAAGTCTGGATGAGAAACAGCTCAACTGCAAATGGGTACTTATGATTAAGAATGTTGGCCCACTTCTATAAGATCTTACTTGAAACCACTATTTTTCCTTTTTTCTTTTGTATATGACACCTTAATAGACATGGCATACTCTGTGTCCGATTATACCTCTTCTTATCCTTCAGGTTTAGCTGCTTTGATGGATAGCTGCTTCTCTTTCAGTGTAGCCTGGAGCCCAACAAGTGAATTTGTTTTATTTCATATGGCTTGTGTTTTGAGTCCTACCACACCAGCCACGACCTTGAAATATGGTGAAATCTTCCAGACATTTTCATGAGCTTCAGTAACAGGTAACAGGAATTAATTTCTATTGTTTGAAAAAAAGGAATCAAAATGAACTAAGTGGTCAACAATGGGAAAACGGTTAAAAAAAAGTTTTGTGCATCCATGCAATGTAGCCTTATACAGTCACCAAAAATTAAGTTTTTAAGAAGCGGTACGCGGGCCTCTCACTGTTGTGGCCTCTCCCGTTGCGGAGCACAGGCTCCGGACGCGCAGGCCCAGTGGCCATGGCTCACGGACCCAGCCGCTCTGCGGCATGTGGGATCTTCCCGGACCGGGGCACAAACCCTGTCCCCTGCATCGGCAGGCGGACTCTCAACCACTGCGCCACCAGGGAATCCCCAAGTTTTTAAGGATTTTGAATGATATGGTTCTTTCAGGAAGTAAGCTCTGAGTGATATTTTAATTTCATTTTGTTTCTATGTGATATATTATTTTTATTTTTTACTTTATTTTCTAAATTTCCTACAAGTATGAAAATCAGAAAAAAACATATTTTTAAAATATAAAAATTGAGATTTAAGAATTAGAATATATAAATAAGAATTAATGATAAATAGCAAATTATGTGTAAACAATTACTTAATAGTAACATTTAATGTATACTTTCAGTTGATTTTACAAAAAGGCATATATATTCAAGCAAAGGAATGACAAATCTCTTCTAATTTGCATCCCCAAATGTAGTCTCTTAGTTTCCACCACTGAACAACTGAGTAAGGTACCACTGTCAATTTCATGGCAGTTCATGTAAGGGCAGGAGAAGTTCTTTAAAATACAAGTCCCTAAATTCTGGGCTTGTAAAGCTTCAATATGTATAATAAGAATGGCAAATAGGAAGCAAGATATAAGCATCATATCTAACTACACAATCTTTGCCCCTAATACTTGATAAAAGCCCCTGTAGCTGGTGCATGTGGTTGCTATTATGTTGTGTTCATAAATATGATCACCAACTGTTGGCCAAACAGTAAAGTCTAATAATTCTATGGATTTAATTCTAAAAATAATTTACATCTAGATGAATCTTTTTGGAAAATTTTACCAAATAGAATCATCTTCAGTGCTCTTCTGAACCAGGGATAGAAAAATGCATAAACCATTGGATTTAAAGTGGAATTCAAGTAGCCAAACCAAATCAATGCATCGTTCAGGATGGGTGGAATAGTATAGTCCAGGAAAGGATCCATGACTGTGCAGACAAAGAAAGGACACCAGCATGTGAAGAAAACTCCCATCACAGTCCCTAAAGTCTTCGTAGCTTTCCTTTCTTTGCTTCGTGAAATTCCATTTTTCTCTTCCAACCCAATTCGAAATTTCTGATTTGCATCATGAATTGATCTTGCCTGCCCTTTCGCTATGAAATAGATTCTACAATAGATGCATATCATAATAGAGCCGGGTATATAGAAAGAAGTCAGAAAGGCCAGAACCCCAGATGTTTTGCTGAAGAAGACAGAGCAACTCCCTATGCAGTGAATGTGTTTGTAATACATCTCTTCAGCTCCTTTGAAGTTTAGCTCCAGAAAGATCATTCCAAATGCAAAAAGAGCAGGAATACTCCAACTAATGAAGATCATCGCAAAAATAACCAAGATGTTGATCTTAGTTTTGTATCTCAATGGGTCACACACAGCATAGTAGCGGTCAATGGAAATGAAGGACAAATGAAAAATTGATGCTGAGCTCAGCATAATATCAGTGCTGGTGTGAATTTTACAGAAGACTTCTCCAAAATACCAGCAGCGCTCAACAGATCTCACCATACTATAAGGCATGACCAGACACCCCAGCAGAAAGTCCACAGTGGCCATGGAATGAATGAGCCAATTAGTTGGGGTATGAAGTTGCTTGAAGTGTGATATAGAAATAATAACTATTAGATTGCCAACCACTGTGGTTAGAATTATGAGCACCATTAAACTGTACAGGGAAGCACGGACGTCATTTGACCAGCTGCTTTTCACACAGGAGATATTAATTATATTGTGGCAAAAGGACATCATTCCTGAGGGCTCTGCACTAGTTATTATCTTTTCCTTTGTGCGTTGAGAAGTCTTTCTTCGAAATCCATGATCAGGTTAGAGTTCCTTCTTTTATTTCCATATATGTATCCCAGAAACCTGGGAGGATAAAAGAAAGGAAATCATCAGCAATTTGATTCTTCTCACTTTTAACACATTTACCTATTACTTCTTGCTGAAAAATGATTATTTTGGGAAGAGCTTTTATTTCCAAGTTTAGTTCAGTAGTTCAGTTCTACAATTATTATTATTATATATATATATATTGTGGTACGCGGGCCTCTCACTGTTGTGGCCTCTCCCGTTGCGGAGCACAGGCTCCGGACGCGCAGGCTCAGCGGCCATGGCTCATGGGCCCAGCCGCTCCGTGGCATGTGGGATCTTCCCGGACCGGGGCACGAACCCGTGTCCCCTGCATCGGCAGGCGGACTCTCAACCACTGCGCCACCAGGGAAGCCCCTGCAATTATTTTTAACATCTACTTGATGCTGCTCACTGTGCTGGAAATGCAAAGTTGAATTATTCGTTTGAAATATATGATTCTGTAATACTCAGCTAAATTCTCGAATTTGCAATACATTTTTCAATACACGTACAATACATATTATGTGTAATATATAATACGTTATATAATTATGTATTATAAATATAAAAAGAGGGGGAGAGAGAGAGTTTGGAGGAAGAATGTAAATTCTGGCTATCAATGAACAACCTGTCACTATATTGTGAAGATGCTGGAAAATAACAACAAGTCTTAGAATTCCAGGAGTCCACCCTCCTCTTTGGCTCTTATTCCCTCTGGGCTGACAGTTTAGGTCAAGACCACATAGAAATCGAAACTTATCCAACATTAGAATTGGAGGAATAAGATATTTAGGAACTAAAATGCATATTTTAGTAAATTTGAAGTATCTCTCCCCCTAATCCCTTTCTGCCTTCTCTTCTCAGGAGGAAACATATTCATATCAAGTACATCGGTAACATTTATTTCAATAAACACCCAGGCCCACTTTATGACAGAACAAATTGCAGACGAAATCTATTTATATTATCTGAGCTCTGTAATATTTGAATTATAATTAAAATTTTGCTAAAAGAACGATGGAGTTTTTACTATGAAATTTGTGTTCACTCAACTAAACTATCATTTAGAGTTTTAAATCTTCTACGCGGACTTTTTTTTTTTTTCTATTTCCCCCCTTTTCTTCTTTCTCTTACTTTTGCTGTTGACATTAAAGGAACCAAGCAACACACCTGTAATCAGTGTTTAGAACTGTTTGCTAATAATTACTACCAGTCAAGAAAACATTCCTACCTGATATTACATTGAGTAGCTTTACTCAGTGGGAACTAGGGTCCAAAAATAAGTAAGGGAAGATGAAAAGGGGAAAAAAACTGGTTGTTCAGTTTTAGAAGACTACCTTCATAGATGATGAAATCTGACAACTTTGTATGCCATGTTCTTCATTCCCAGTAAAAACCAAATGGCTTCCTCCTCATAATGGTAACATCCTGGTTTTAGAGAACTAGAGCCTGAAGCATGGTATCTGGGAAATTATTGATAATACCAATGACATTTCAGAAGAGTAAGTGTCTGACCAACTTTAAGAACATTACACATAATTTTTGTGCAAGTATTTTTTGTTATAATTTATTTTTAAATAGATTGACTTGTTTAAATAAATTCCCTATGATGATACTGAGTTGAGTGCTTACCTAAAAACATGACATAATAGTGTTTTTGTTTCTTTTCTTCCAGCTCTAAAAATTTAGCTAGCTAGAAATGATTACTCTCTGTATGTAAAAATTACCAAGTTGGGGCTTCCCTGGTGGCGCAGTGGTTGAGAGACCGCCTGCCGATGCAGGGGACACGGGTTCGTGCCCGGGTCCGGGAAGATCCCACATGCCGCGGAGCAGCTGGGCCCGTGAGCCGTGGCTGCTGAGCCTGCGCGTCTGGAGCCTGGGCTCCGCAACGGGAGAGGCCACAACAGTGAGAGGTCTGTGTACCGCAAAAAAAAAAAAAAAAAAAAAAAAATTACCAAGTTGAACATACAGTAGTAATAAGGAAAGTTAATAAATCTCTCTTTAATTACCTAGCTAAGCAAACAGTTCTGTGCAAATGATCTAATCACCTAATGTTTGAAAATGACGTACGATTTAAAAATATGTTGGTAAGCATTATAGTTTAAAGTAGATCTGTCTAGCAGGACAGGAACTCACTGGTTGAGTGGCCCCAACTTCCCAATAATGGGCCATCAGCGCTAAGTTCACCATGCCCTTTGTCTCTGGCTCCTTCAACCACCCATCTCTAATGGTTCAGACTGTCAATCCCAAACTTTTCTATACAATTCCTAATGTGAACCCATCTCCCAATCTACCTAGCCGTTACCCGCCTTCCCCAAAACCATTCCAAGTGTGCCCTCCAGAACTCATGGTCATCACCCTACTTCCTCAAGCTCTTTATTAAATGCTTCCCTCTCTTTGTTCTAACTAAAACCATCTTTCCCCTGAGGGTATCTCATCCCCTACAGACTTGTCAAAGGCAGCTGTTTTCTCACCTGTATCCCTAGCTACCCTTTATATTACAGGACTTGGAGGAAAACTAAGGATCCTCTTGTACTCATTGACATTGCGGATACATTTCCGTCTTTCCTTCCTAACCTCCACCCCTTGCAAACTCTGAAGTTCTGTGTTCAAACTATACCTCTTCTTGCTTCCAAGTCATGTCTCTCTGTCTTGAAGATGTTAACTCCTAGTCTACCGTCACTTTCTCCAAGGCTACTCCTGCCAAAATTCTTGATAATTTTCTTGTCCACATAAATGATCCAATAATGGGCTTTCAGCTCTTTAACCCTCTGCCTTCCAACAAGCATGTCCTCCACTCCATATCATCTCACACTTTCATAGCCATTATCAATAATGAAGCCATTCCAAATGATTAATTTCAAGTTCCACCCTTTGTCTTCCCAGCCCATGCCACTAATGCTCTACTTCCAACATTTGTTCAACCTGCTTGAAGCCCATAGTTCATTTATCTTATCATCTTTTCACTGTTCCTCATTTACTTACACTCACCTCTTTACCTAGTGTAGATTCCAAAATTTTTTAACATTATTTTAAACTCTCTCCCATTAATACACTTTTCTGGCTAAACTTGACCCCTTGTTAAATCGAGTTTGCCTCTTACTGTACTACACATGTGCAACTGAACATGATGGAGAAAAAACACACAATTGGCCTCAGATTAAATTCATGACAGGTATGAACCATTCGAACTGCTCAAGAATCCTACCCAGTTCCATGTTACATTCATTCTCCCACTCTTCGAGATGATTATTTCATACCACCTCCCTCCTTCAATCTCAAATACTTTCCTCATCCTCATTCTCAGTTAATGACCTTGTATCTTGTTTCACTGAGAAAATAGATGCAATCAGAAGAGAATGTCCATATTCCCACCTCTACCCCTACACCAGCTTACGTCTGTTCATATACTCAACCTTCCCTCTTATTACTACAAATGAACTAACCATCTCCCATCAGAGCCGCCCCTTCATATGTGTCCTATAGGCACCCTTTCATGCCTGTTCAAGAATATACTCTCCAATTCTCCTCTATCCCCTGAATCTTTAGGAGTTCTCTTCTAAATAATTAACTCTAGTGTTCAAAAAATGTAGTAATATTCCATCTTAAAAAGAATTATTTTAAACCCACATCTTTCAATTATCACCTTATTTCTCCCCTTTATGAAAAAAGAAAACATCTTTGAAAGAGTCATGTAGACTCCTTGTCTTCAGTTATTCTCTTCCTAGCCTTTTGAATCCACTCTAATGAGACTTTTGTCATTAACACTTCACCAAAACAATCTTAACCATATTGTTCTATATTACTAAACCCAATGGTAAACTCTCAGTCTTCATCTTGATGACCCCTCAGTTACTTCTTGAAACAATTTCTTCCTTGGCTCCAACTCACCTCCCTCTTGGAGCTCTGTTAACTCACTAGCTCTTCTTTATAGTCTCATTACTGGTTCTTCCTCAAGTCACCGGCCCTAAGGCTAGTCCTTGGTTCTCTTCTCTATTTACAGCTTCTCCCTAGGTTATTTCTTATAGTCTCATGACTTTAAAAAAAAGTCTCAAATGAATATCTCTAGCCTTAACTTCCCCCCTGAACTCTGAACTAAAATTTCCTGCTGCCTGGAGAATATCACCACTTATCACGTCTAAAGCCAAGTCTCTAATCTCCCCCATAATATGTGTTAAACTCCTCTTCCTCCCTAACGTCTAGAAATGGCAACTCCATTCTTGAAAATCTTCAGTCCCAAACACTGAAGTAATTCTTTAATTCTCTCTCTCACACTCAACAATATAGCCAACCCTTCAGTAAATACCTTGACTCTTCATTGAAAGTATGTCCAGAATCAGACCATTTCTCACCAATTGTACCATAGCCATAAACTTATCACTAACCACTGACAAATTAGTAGCCTCCCAACTGGTTTCCTGGCTTCTCCTCCTTTTTTCCCCTTCCTTTTTGATTTACTTTTAGTGTCTTGACTTAACATATAGCTTCTAAGCCAAGAAGGGGTGAATTGTTTCCCTCCTCACTACTCTTTCATAAAACATAAAGAATGTGAATGAATTCTGTGGAAGGTGTGGAGAGTATGTTCAATAGAAGATGTTGACAGAGGAGAAGATTACTCTGTTTACAACCAGGTGTGAGAATTCATTATAAAGCAAAAGGAAAGGAGGTCCACAGTGTCCTTTGAAAAAGGCAATCATGGAGTCAGGAGAGGAAAGTCATAGCCTTTTAAAAACCTAGCTGCAATCACTGGGGTCCAGGGGAATAGAACCTGGGAGAGGCAGAAGCTGTACAGGCTTAGATGAGGAATTCCGCAGCATGCCCAACCCTTACAGGAGAATGTCACCTGAGTTCCCAAGTGGTTTTACGGAGAAGTCAAGATCTCCTGCCCCTTACCACGAGGAAACGGGAAGCCCTTCAAGGAAATGCCAGTAGAATGGCTTGGAGTTGCAATAATGTAGAACCTTCCACCTGGTATAGGTACTTGTATGTCCTTACCCGAATGCACAAGCTAAATAGACATACAAAAGTAGTCCCCAAACAGAAAATGTGGAGCAATTAATTTCCTGGGTAGTTCAAGGCAGAGGCCAAACAGAAAATGTGGAGCAATTAATTTCCTGGGGAGTTCAAGGCAGAGGCCACTTGATACCTTAAAGGAAACTAAGAATAAACAACTGTTTATCTGGGAGAAGACCAATCCAGGTAGAGGGGTCAGCAAGTGCAAAGGCCCTGAGGTGGGAGCATGCCTAGTATGTTTGCAAAATAGCAGATGTCAATGTGGTTGGAGCAGAGCAGTGAAAGCAGAGAAAAATCGATGGAGAGGCCAGAGAAGCTGCACAGGGCTACATTGAATAGGGCCCACAGTAAGAATTTCAGCTTTGCCTTTGAGTGAGAAAGGAAACCATTGGAGGGTTTTGAATCCAGTAACATGCTCTGACAGATTCTAACAGATTCACTCTGGCTGCTGTGTCGAGAACAGGGGCAGAGGGCAAGGACAAAGTGAGATGATTAGGAAGCCGCTAAAATAACCTGGTGAAAGAAGATGGTGGTTTAGACCAGGGCAGTGGTCAATTTTGGATATGTTCTGAAAGTACAGCAGGCAGGATTTACAGATAGACTGAATATGTGTTGGGAGAAAGTTATCAAGGGAAATAGCAAGGCTTCTGGTCTGGGCAGCTTGAAGGGTGGAGGTCCCAGTTACTGAGATAGGAAGATGGCGGTTAGAGGAGGGTAAGAAGCAGGAGGAAGTCAAGAGTTCAGTCTTGAACTTGGAGGCTGGGGCTGTGTGCTGAATAGCATGGCCTTTAGTACCCAGCTGCCTTTGTTTAAGTCTGGGGTGGGCCATTCACTAGTTCTGTGGCCTTGGACATTCTACCCAACCTCTTGGGGCCGTAGTTTGATAATGTGGAAAAACAATCTATTTCCTGGGCTTCTATGAGACTGAAATAAGTTAATATTTGCAAAGTGCTTATAATAGTATCTTGTACATAGTGTTTATCAAATAAATAAACATCCAAGGGGAACGTTAAGGGTGTGTTGAGGGAAGGTATAAGAACCATCGCCAGACTTTTTGAAGACTACATGTATATTTAGATCAATATAAAAAAGATATACTCTAGACTGTCACTATGGGCAGAGGGAGGAGGGGGGTGAAGGGTGAACAAAAAATAGGATGAAATGGAACAAACAGAAATAGTGTGTCATAAGGGAATAGAGGGCTTTATTCACTGCTATGGCCCCAGGACCTGGAAAATGAGCACGAAATGAGCACGAAATGAACACGAAAATGAATAAAGGATTGAATGAATGAACAAATAAACTGAGGGGTTCATTAGCTCAATTCTGTGCTCCCTGGGGCCAATAAAAATTAAGGCACATACTCATAGCATGGATCTGATTCCAAAGATAAATATTATAGGCATTCAGATAGAAGTTCCTTGATTGTGGTGATGGTATCACAGGCGTTTTGATAAGTCCAATCTCATCAAATTGTACACATAAATTACGTGCAGTTCTTTGAATATCAATTATAACTCAATAATGCTGTTTTTAAAAAATAGAAAAAGGAGGATCAGCCTAACATAGGGATTCTCATCTGTAATTTTGGAAGCCAGAGGGCAGTGGAATGAGCTTAGAAACTGTTAAGGAAATAGGATGGCAACTCAACAATCCTGTATTCAGCCAAAATAGTAATCATGTGAAGGCAGAAAAAGGGCAGCAAATATATGTCTATGACCACCTTCTGAAAGTCTCTAGAACATATTCTAACAATATAAAAATTAAATCAAAACAAAAATTTCTAAATAGCAAAAGATTAAGAGTAAAAGCAACAATAGTGAGTAATATTATCTAAATTGGGATTTAGTTTATATCAAAAAGAATTATGATAATATGATGCAATACAATACTGTTAAAAAAGGATTTTTGAAATGGAAAAAACAAATTTCAAGAAAACACATAATATTAACCTGGAATTTAAATTTTCAACTGTGTACAAAATAGATAACTAGTAAGAACCTTCTATATAAAAAAAAATTAAATTAAATTAAAAAAATTTTTTCAACTATGTCAATAACCTCTAGTTGTTAACAGCATTGGTGAATAGCTGGCAAGTTAATTTTCTTGACTGGATTGTAAGATGCATAACTAATAATTTAATTTTGGAAAAATTCTCCAGCTGTATTTTTTGAAGTTCAAAATGCCAAATTGTTTGACCTAGCAAATGTTTGGTGCAATGATTTTCATTACAGCAACAAAAGTAAAAAGTAAAATTGTCTGAACTTATATCAGACCTTAAGTAAAATTGTCTGAACTTATATCATGAACCTCAGTAGATATATGTTCAACAAGATGTCAAATAGGAAGAGTTGGTTCTTTTTATAAGACATAGAAAGATGTCAATCAGATCCTGTCAAGTAAAGAAAAAACATTGCAGTGTTTTAAAATACCATGTACAGGGACACACACACCTACACACACACAGAGACACACACATTAAAACAGGAAGTCATTCAGAAATGTGCCAGGATTTTTCCCACCAAATAATATTTGTACAAGTAAGATTTTAGTTCTGTAGTTTAGTATATAGGAACAATAAGATACAGTTTAATTTTAAAACCTGAAAAATCTCCATGAAGACTCCTCTATTATATTAAAACCAGCCAACAAACACAACATGGAATTTCCTTCTTCATTTACAAGGAAAGGAGATTTTTCAAAATCATGTTTCAACTTTTTTCTAGCTTCACACAGGTGAATTTTTAATAAAAGTGAAATATTTTGAAAAGCACATGTAAAGCAAGCTATTTAAAAATATGTAACTCTTTTTATCCTCTCCTACTAATATGACAGAAGCCTTGTGAATCTTCCCAATAAATAATCCTAAATTTTAACGTATGAATAAGTACGAAACCATTGATAAGTCTTATTCTCTTGAGCACTCTCCCTGTGAAAGATTACCTGGGCCTCCAGGCTAGTCTGTGTGATTTGGCGAGGCCGTTCATCGCCTTCAGACCTACCTTTTCAGGAAAGGGTTACAGAGCGAGTGGATGAGCAGAAACACAACCTTTGGGAGGAAGCTGTCTGCACGTGTCTCCCGGACACCTGCTGCAGGTGGAGCCACTGCGGCTCTATGACAGACCGCAGTTAACGCAGACAGAATGACGCAGATATTAAAATCTGAAAAAGATAAGCTGATAATAAATCTTTTTGAAACAAGGTAACAGTATACTATTGAGAAAGATAAGTGGAAGGTGCTTTTATTCTAAACCAGCATCAGGAAGCTAGCAGTGAGCAAACTAGAGAAGGTAAATATTATCATTACTTTAAAAATAGTCTCAAGCGTGAGCCACCAGGATCCACAGTCATGGGTGTTAACAGCATATAAATGAAACCACATGTCCATTAAAACTGCCTTAATTGTTGATTGATTTGAAAAAAAGTTCTCCTGTATTAGACATCTGTACAATGCAGATAATAGCACTAAAAAACAAAAAAACCCACCTCACTTCCAAAATAGATGACTTGTACCTGACAAAGGAATATTTTTAAAAATCAGACTGTATTTAAACCCAATAACATCTTATAGTTAGAAAATAATTTAAGGCAGTGGCTTTCAAAATTTTTTAACCACGATAGGAAAAAAATGCATTTTAGATAATGACTCAACACACATGTAAGTACACATTTGTAACAGAAGCAAATGTTTTCATTAAAAATATCCTTACCTCATTCAATTCACTCTAATACTCTCTATTTTATTCTATTTCATTTTTTTCAAATGAGTAGGGTTCCCACCTCAATAATGTTACTAATCACAGTTAGAAAAACATGACTTTAGAGATTATATGATCACATATATTTAGCCCACCAATTTTTAAATTCCTATATATAAAACTTCCAAAATGACCCTCTTTTTAGACAAGTGCCTTCAGTATAGCAAAATAAATAGCTGAACAAGTGTAGTTTCTCATCTATTTCTATCTCTCTGTTATTCTGCCAAAGGAAATCATAGGATCATTATGACAGATTGATTATCAGTTCCAATTCTTACTCTCCTAGCATCTACACCTTTGTCTTTGCTTCACTGGGAGTGGAAGGTACTCCCCTGTTCTTTGAGCTCGAGCTTTGCCATTTGGCTTGTTTGGGCCAAAAGAGTGTAGACAGAAATAAAAGTGTGCCAGTTCCAGCCTAGTTGTCAGGAGGGCTCAAGTGTTTGTGAATGTCCTCTGTGCCATCCCCATGAGGAGAACACGCCCCGGAGAAACCCACTTGTCCAGGGAGGCTGAGAGGCGTGCAGAGCAGACTAGGGCATGGAGATATGCAGTATATGACAGAGCCACCCTAGCTGACCCTACACATTCATGAACTTAAGTGGCTATTATCTTAAGCCACTGAGTTTTGGGCTGGTTTGTTACACAGCATTTTCATGGGAATAACTAACTGAGTTAATTGTATTTCTGAAAGAAGCCACTGAAATCTATTACCCATTCTCTTGCCTTGGAGAAATACTGACACCAGAGAAGTACTGACACCACGCGATGGGCCACCTGTTATCTAAACAGCCATTGACAAAAGCTGCAACAGCACAAACAAAGAAAGCATAAAATAAAAATTACCCCATACTAGGTGAAGTTGACCTTTTACTAAGTAAATGTAACTCCATCTTCAGAAATTCCTAGATATTAAAGGTCAGTTCAAGAAATAACTCCAAGTTTACTTCTTATTAACAGTACATAGAAAATATCATTCATCTTTCCAAAAATTAGTTCAATGTGTGCCTGACTCATGTGTATACCTGTCATTTTGTGAATGACTGAGAAAGCATAATGCCTCACATATTGGAGTTTATTAAGCTCCAGGAAATCAAAGATCTTATCTGCTTTGTTCACTACTGTCTCTCCATCACCTAAAATAGTGCCTGCAAACCATAACCACTCAATACACATTTGCTCATTGAATGATATTGATTTACTGATTAAACTTATTATTTTTAAAACTCAAAGTATTACATTGATATGGAACTCTTATAGCTCCACTTGTGTTAATTACTAAACTTCACCACCAGTCAATCTTCTTTTCATTTTAGGTCTAGTTACTTTTTTCACCTGAAAATTTCTTTAACCAGCAATGACTGGGTGCTAGGCTTGTGAGATGAAAGATAATTATGATTCTTTCTGCCAGAAATAGATAGCTAATGGTGAGACAGACAGGCAAACTGTTGGTCACATTGCAATAGAGAGAATGCTAAACGGAAATATAAAGGCCGTGTATAGGAGCACATAAGAGAGATCTTGAAAGCACATGTGGTACCCAGGAAAGGCTTCACATAGAAGCTGAATCTAGAAAGAAGGTCTCAGAAAATTTCACAAAAAGACTAAATTTAAAATGGCAAATATGCACAAAATCTTTTATTTAGTCTTAATAAACTAATTTCATAGTGGAAAATTAAAATCCTTCAATCAGTAAGGATCATGTTTTACATTTTTATTATCTTATTCCAGCATCCTTTTTATCAACAGAATTGTATTGAGTGTGTACTTCAAGCATTCAAAGTAAAGTTTCTCCATTTTGTCAAACACACACACACTTAAAAAATATTTAAGCTAGCAAATGACTTTTTTGCCATTCTGTAATGTATTTATTTTTAATTTTTATTGAAATATATCTGATATATAACATTGTGTAAATTTAAGGTGTAGAACATGTTGATTTGATACTCATATACTGTAATATGATTTCCATTATAGCAATAATTGTCTTAATTCCCACAGTCCAAACAGAAAGCTAATTTTTCCTTTATCCCTTTTGTTGCCTTGGCAAGGAACAAAACTGAGCATCTCAATTTGTATTTGGAATAGCTTAATATCATTTTTATGACTGGCATGTTTCTATGGGTATGTTGAGATTTTCAAAATATGTCTCTAAAATTATTTCTATTATGTGTGAATAGTACTAATTGAGCACTTATTATGAATGGAGTTATGCTAAATGCTTAAGTAATATTTTTACTTAATCCTCACAATAACCAAATGAAGTAGGTGTCATTATTCCAACTTTACAGGTTATGATTAATTTGAGAGAGATCCAGTGGCTTTTCCAATATCTTATTACCAAGAATGGCAAAACCAGAAATCAAACCAAAGCCATGCTCTTAATGAGGATTCTACACTGCCTCCAGAGACAAGCTTTATGATATCAGTAGCAGTTCATTACTGAAGATATCACAATCTCACATAACCACTTAGAGAAGAGAAGAAAAATGTAATGAAATGAACTGAGTAAAGGGAAAAAGGAGTAAGTAGAGAGAATTATTCTCAGTAACATGACTGCTTTCTCTCTATCCACATATATCTTAGATATGAAAAAAAAGATCTTTAAGAGAGATGAGAGTGTCTCCACTGAGATAGGCTTGAGCAGTGGGTCCTGATGATGGTGTAGGGGAAGATCTGCCCCCAGGGGACATTAGGCAATATCTGGAGACATTATTTATTACAACTGGGGGAGGGGGGGCGGGAAGAGTGCCATGAGCATCTTGTGGGTAGAGGCCAGGGATGCTACTAAACATTCGACTGTGCACACAGGACAGTCCCCACAACAGCTATCTAACGAAAAATGGCAATGGTGACAAGGTTAAGAAATCCTGGGTTAAAATGATACCCTCAGTTTTTATGAGTTTTAAGACTGTCTTAACTAATATTTGCAGAAAAAAATAACTTCAAATTGCCTTCTTCCAGAAAAAGTGATACTTCAAGGAAAAGAGAGACTGCCTGAAATAATGGGCATAGGATAGGACTAGAAATAAAAGATAATAGAAGGCCTGAGATTGGTTCAAGATGTCAGAGTAGGACATGCTCTCACACCCTCTGGCGAGAGTACCGGAATCACAACTAACTGCTGAACAGTCATTGAGAGGAAGACACTGGAACTCACCAAAAAAGATACCCCACATCCAAAGACAAAGGAGAAGCCACAGTGAGATGATAGGAGGGGCGCAATCACAATAAAATCAAATCTCATAACTGCTGGGTGGGTGACTCACAAACTGAGAACACTTATACCACAGAAGTCCACCCACTGGAGTGAAGGTTCTGAGCCCCACATCAGGTTTCCCAACCTGGGGGTCTGGCAATGGGAGGAGGAATTCCTAGAGAATCAGACTTTGATTGTACATGGGCACATGACCAAACTTCTGTGAACATCAGCTTCCTAATTATAAAATGAAAGATTGATTATTTTCAGTTCCACCATCCAATGGCTGTTAGTGAAGACACGATCCATGTCTCTGCATATGCAGGCTCTCTGCTGATCTCTTCGGTTGGGGCACTCCTGTAGAATTTGTGAGCTCCTGGAAGACAGGGAGCTCTATTCACTGCTATATCCTTAGGACCTCGAACATAGTAGGTGCTCAAAAACTACTGATCAGTTGACTGTCTGAGATTTCTAGCAGATTAGATGAATATTCACGCCTATAGCACAAGAGCAGTCGGAGCTTGTGGTATAGATTCGGAAGGCATCAACTTGGTGGTAATAGTTGAATCTGTCTGTGGTGGAGGATAAAGAGAGAGAGAGAGAAAGAAAGAGTGAGGAAATGGACTGAAAATAAGGTCATAAGTTAAAGAAGCCATCATTAGTGATTTTGAAGCAATGTCAATGGATTATTGTAGACTAGGGAGAGCAGGTCAGAGGAAAGCTAGATTCACGACACTAGAAAGATAATGCATAGTGAAAAAATAGAAGTAGCTGGGTTCAATTAATTTTTTGAGACATGTGACAGTGAAAGGAAGGTGAAAATGGAATATTAGTGAAGAGATGAAAAGTTCGGGGAACTATAAGGGCAAATACAAATTCAAAATAAAAGGCTTAATTCTCCTTTTTGAAAATAAGGGAAGAGACTCCTTCTCTCCCTTTTCTTAGAGCATTTATTTAAAACAAAAAAAAGTGTAAGTTCTTTCTCTGTCTCTTTGAAATATAGGCAAATCTTTTGTAAAAGCTCAGTAAGCTGGCTCTTGCTAGCTTTACGACCCAGGAGGGCCTTGCTCAAGGACCTGGGAACTATCTCTGAAATATAATTATTAAGGCAGATGATGCCCCTAGCTCCCAGTTTCTGTGGGTTGGTAGGAGCTTAAGCTCAGCAGACACTTCACTCCCAGGGTGCAAAACTATCTTTTGTCATAAAGAGGAGTTTATATTTCCTTTGGATAAAGCCAATTAGCGCAGATGGTCAGCCCAACTACCAAGTGAATTTAGGATAAACTACGTGTGACAAATGGTGTGCTGTTGGTCCTTTTTCTTGAGGACTAGTTATTGTTTACCTTGAGAACATGTATGTATTAGTCAGTGTTCTCCAGAAAAACAGAACCAGTAGGTTGTATATGTATATATGGAGAGATTTATTATAGGGAATTGGCTCGCGTGATTATGGGCACCGACAAGTCTCAGGATCTGCAGGTTGAGATGGCAATTTGGAGATGGAGGAGAACCAATGGTGTAGTTTCAGTCCAAAGGCCGACAGGCTCGGGACCTAAGAAGAGTCAATGCTGCAGTTTGAATCCAAAGGCAGAAAAAAGCCAATGTCCTCGTTCAAAAACAATCAGGAAAAAGGAATTCTCTTTTACTTGGCAAAGGTCAGCTTTTTGGTTCTGTTCAGTCCCTCGACAGATTTGTGTTTACCAGAGTGGGGCGAGGGGGAATTGGATGAAGGTAGTCAAAAGGTATAAACTTACAGTTATAAGATAAATAAGTACTTGGGATATAATGTATAACAGGATAAATATAATTAACATTGCTGTATGTTATATATGAAAATTAAGAGAGAAAATCCTGAGTTCTTATCACAAGAAAAAAATTTTCTGTTTCTTTAATTTTGTATCTATATGAGGTGATGGATGTTCACTAAACTTGTGAAAATCACTTCATAATGTATGTAAGTCAAATCATTATGTTGTACACCTTAAATTTGTACAGTGCTGTATGTCAATTATATCTCAATAAAACTGGAGTTAAACAATAAAGGTCAGTTCATCACACACACACACACACACTCACAAATAGTGTGGAGGCTGAAAAGCAAAGTGGTACTTCAAAAATTGTAATCAGTTCAGAGCCCTGAGGATAGACCAAATGTTAGCAGGTCTCATAAATCTCTTAAAACTCCATTCAGACAATAGACTGGCTCATAAATAAAATCATCCTGATGCCACTAACTCTGAATATTTTCATGAACGTTATAGGGAGGATCTTTGGAGGATTGTTTGTATATCTATTCTTTGGCTACGACAAATAGAAGAATGGAAATGTAATGAGGCATTCGGCTTACACACTTTAGGAAGGATATTTTCTCTTTCTTAACTGACCATAAGACACTACAACTTGAGTCTTAATTTCTTATTGAACTTGAATCTCTGACCCAGATATTATATTCATATGGACCTATAGAGGATAGCCTTCTGCAAACTTTTGTAGGATGTAGGTTTCTTTTTTTTTTTTTTTTTTTACGTCGGCCTGTCACTGTTGTGGCCTCTCCCGTTGCGGAGCACAGGCTCCGGACGCGCAGGCTCAGCGGCCATGGCTCACGGGCCCAGCCGCTCCGCGGCATGTGGGATCTTCCCGGACCGGGGCACGAACCCGTGTCCCCTGCATCGGCAGGCGGACTCTCAACCATTGCGCCACCAGGGAAGCCCAGGATGTAGGTTTTTATACTGGATCCTTCCTCCTATCTCCTAAGGACCCTAGAATGGAGTGACCCAGTATGAAGTAAATCCATCCTTCTCACTTTCCCCCCCAACCCAGGGGAGAGGGGAGGAGGAATAAACTAGGACAATGATTTATGATAGTGGATTTCCCACCGTGTCCAGCTCTGGACCTTCCCTTGCATCTTAGGAATTCTTGAAGACAAGCCCGAAACATACTGCTCATGTGGACACAGCCTAAGCTTGGTTACTCTCAATAATAATTTTTTAAAAAGGGAAATAAGAAGAAAGAAGAGGAGGGGCAAGAGGAGAGGTGAAGAAGAAAGAGGACAAGAGGAGGAAACCTGGGAGGAAGCGGGGGGAAAAGGAGGAGTAAGAGGGAGAGAAGGAAGAGAAGGGACGAGAAACAACCTTTACTGAACCTGTATCAGTCACTGGACTAAGGGCATTATGTGAAATCTCTAGTTTATTTCCATAACAACTCTAAAGTAATAGATACTATCATTATCATTGTTTTACAAAGGAAGGGACTGAGAATTAGATATTTTAAGTTAAGTTAATACTGAGGGGCAGCAGTGAAGTTTGATTCCAGATTTGTCTGACCCCGGAGCTCCAACTACTAACCACCACCAAAAATTTGAAAGAAAAAAAGTTTGAGTGAAGGGTTTTCTTCTCTAGAGGTGATTTTTCCCGCAGACCCTCCAAACTGCTAGAGAGCGAAAACTGAGATAACTACACTGTTGTGAACTTTGCTTAACATCCATAGATGGATAGGTGGGCAGGGGAATCTTATTAATTACAAGCTAGGCAGGTGAGATAATAACATACTAACAGTAATTTCAAAACATTTTCAAAATAGTATTTGTAATTGTTTTTGTCTCTAAAATTATTACAGTATATTTTTATCAGCAGTCTCTAAAAATAACTTTCACCTATTTATTTCAGTTAAAATTGAATTATAAATATTTTCAGGCTAACAGATTTTATTTTCTTGCTATAATGTTTTTATAATCAATCTTTACAACAACTAGTTTTTTTGTACTAAGTACATACAATGTCAATTAATTTTCACTCATATTGCTATAGCAAGTAAACCCTCAGTTAGTTGTCTTTGATAAAGCAAGATGAAATTTTACCATAGACAGGAAGAATTCAACAAGTTCACAATTTCAGTTAAATCAACATCATAATCTGTTAAAACAGTATTTTGTGATACTAATATTTTCATAACTCAATTCAAAATTTATCCATTCATTCTGTCTACAAAGCATATTGCCCAAATATTAACTATTTATCAGATAATCTACCACTGTGCTGACAGGTGGCCTTTATTTTCTCTGGCAGCAGCTCAAAGTTTCTAGAATGTATTGATGGCTAAATAGCTATTAACACTGATAAGAGCTCTTGCTGTGTTTCTGTGACTGGACCACCATATAGAGCCGATTTCAAAACAGAAAGATTAAAAGAGCTCACTCAACACATATAAGGGAACACGAAGAGCACATTGTCATTGATCCTTCTAAACTTACCTCCCAAGTCTGAAAACTTCCTACTCTTTCTGTTGACAGTCTTCTCTCAGTGTCTCAAGGAAAATTTATATTCTCCATGCCACGTCTACAGATACGATTAACTAAGTTCAATCTTTCTTCAGGGTGTATATATATATTTAATATTAATTTTGTTCTCTCACCTAAGCCTTCACCCTGCATTCTATCAAAATCTGTGGCTATTAAAACTACAAGATTGACTATGAGGAATGTGGTGTATTTAAGGTAAGGATGCAATTAAAACCTAACTTTAATAATCACTAAGCAAAATTTCAGTGTCCAGCCCTTCAATCAAACAGGATTAACACTGAGTCCCTCAGGAAGCCACAGTCTAGCATGGCCCATGTAAGAAAATGCTAGTAACCTAGACTGCTAAAGAACACCTTGGACATGAAGTTCAAAGATTCTGGTCTGAGGATCTGATACACCTAAATTAAGGATATGAGCACAACACTTTGCTCTCTAAGATAAAATAGAGAAAAATATACCTACTTTGTGAAATAAAAGAAAATACATGTTAAAATATTTTGTAAACTATAAAATGCTATATATAAAACATCAGTGATACCTTTACATACTCCTGGCAAGAAGATACAGATAAAATTGCCCTCAGATCAATGAAAAGGGCAGGGAAATTTTGAGCAAATGTTGCTATTGGCTTGCAATTAGCAGGTACATGGTACTGACAACAAAGTAATGGGGCCAGAGGCAAAGAGTATAACGTAACTATTGGTTAGAGAATAAAAGAAGGATAAGTGGCAACCTTGGTGACTCATGGCAGACATTAATCATTTATTGAGTGATTTCTATATGCTAAAGTTAAAGAAGATACACGCTTTTGAGGACCTTACATTCAGTGATAGACATTATTGTGTTAGCCAATATTTGTGAATCATTTCCCTTTCCTGGACATGCAGAATTACACTTCCTACTTATTTAAATTTGGCATGGCCATGTGACTTTCTTTGGCCAATAAAATGAGCGGAAATGGCAGGTATCACTCTGGGTGAAAGCATTTAAAAGGCAGTGTGCAATTTCTCCATATTCTTTTCTCATGCTCTAGAAATTATGGGAGCAGTGTTGATAAGGAGATGACACAAGATGAAAAAGCCTGGAGTTCTGAGCCTTGACATATAGGCTAGCTGCCCTAGAATAGATTCTGAATGAACAAGGAATAAACTTTTATTTTAATAAACCATGATTTTTTAATATCATTTATTACTGCACCATTACCTAGTCTATCCTGACTAAAACACATTCTACAGAGAAAGTATAGCACGGTGAAAGAGTACACTCATCCTTCAGTAGCCAAAGGGGATTGATTTCAGGACCTCCTGTGGATATCAAAATTCTCAGATATTCAAGTCCCTTATACAAAATGGTATAGTATTTGTATATAACCTATGCACATCGTCCGGTACACTTTAAACCATCTCTAGATTACTTATAATACCTAATAAAATGTAAATGCTATGTAAATAGTTGCCAACACACAGAAAATTCAAATTTTGCTTTTTGGAACTTTCTGGAATTTTTTTTCAAATACTTTCAATCTGCAGTTGGTTGAATCTGTGGACGCACTAACCACACATATGGAGGGCCGATTGTACATACATCTGAGGCAAAAGGAGCTGAATGTTTTACCTCATCCTAACTATTTATTATTGGTTGACTTTGAATATATTACTTAGTCCCTCTGAGCCTCAATGTTATCCTTGTAAAATGAAGATAATAATGCTTGCTTAAAGAATTGTTTCATGTGAGACCGTGTCTATTTTTAATAGTAAGTTAGTTAAACAAGGAAGCCATTAGACTAGGAGGTTCTAATAGCTTAGCAACCTATGTAAGCAAACCAAAACCTAAGCCTGTAAATGCCTAGAAGTTAAGAAACCAAAACCTAAGGACAACTAATCACAAACAGCCAACTAGGCTTTCCCAAATAAGGCAGCCGCTTGAACTATCGCCAATAAAATTATTTCTTGCTTTGCTTTTTCATCTTCTCTATAAAAGCCTTGCCCCTAACTCTTGTCAGTGGAGCTCTCCTAACCACTTCTGGTTTAATGCTGCCCCATTCAAATTGATTTTTGCTCCAATAAACTCTTAGAACATTTAATATACCTCATTTTATCTTTTAATAGTTAATCCTTGAAATGCTCATTATTATTATACCTCAGCAATAATGAAATACAGTTGAAATATCTTAAAAATAAACACAACTCTTGTTGGTGCCACTACACATGGATGTCCCAATGCAATGGGTGCTAAAGGGCTATCAAGGGCTGGAAAATAGGAACCGTCCTTAGAGGGTGTGAGGGGTGGGATATTCCCTTGTTCCAGGAAATAAGGGTGAGGGGGCCATGTGTTCCTGCTGGGACATTTTTTGCATTTTGCAGTTGTTTAATTTTTTCTTTCTTTTTTGTAATTTTGAATTTTTTGTGAGACCCGGGTCTCAAGACAAGTGGAAACATCCTTACCACAGTGAGCAGACCACAGGTACTTTGAAACCTTTCCAAGGATTGACAATTCTTGGAATCTGGAAGTTCTGTTTTGTTTATGTTTTTATTTCTTTTAATTTTTATACAGATATATTCAGAGATCTAAGGAACTTTTTCCATTCCCTCCACATTCTGGAGTTGTGGCCGGCTGCTCAGTTGGCCCTTCTATCCTGGTCCTGGCATCTGGGCTCTCTTCACCCATCATCCTGCCTTCAAAAGTGCATGAAGAACCCCATCAGTCCAGGTCAGCTGTTGTCAAAAAACCACCAGACGTGGAGTCCCATTGATCCTGACACCATTCATGTCCCTGTGGGGTATGAACAAGATCGTTGAGATCTTGGCTTCTCCAGCATCCATACCCGGGAAGTGTTTGACTGTAGGAAACCCAGGTTCTCTAAGGTTGTACTGAAACCACAGTTCATGACTAGGGAAGCTCACAGAGTCTTTATCCTTGGCTGTTGAAATTTACCAAGTCCTGAGCTATGAGTAGAAAGAACAGTACGGCAGCCAAGTGCTCCTGCCATGCCTGCAGGCTGAAAGAAAATGAGATTGTGGCACAGGAGACCTCAGCCCTCCGAGTGCAACCCAAGCACATTTCCCTGTAGGGTGCATTTTTGATTGTTCTCTTTTGAAGAGACTCGTTTGTCTCCTGTCTGAGAGCACCATACCTGAACAAACCTTTCTGTCATAAACACTTTTCTAGTAGTACAAACACGCTGACTCACATTTTAATCTACACCTGTGTCCAGCTATGTGCTCCCACACATGCTGTGGCCTGTGTGTGTGGTCATCAAGGTGTGTCTGTGTGTGTGTGTGTGTGGGCGCCCACATATGTATGAGTGAACATGTGTTCTTTTGCATTACTCTCCATTTTAAAATCCTTCATCTTTAGTTCAAAAAAAAAGTACCATATTTTTATTAGATTATGGAGAACTCTGACGGTTTTCCTCCCCTGCTATTCTCTTTCCTCCCTCCCATTCAGTGTTGTTTCACGTTAGACCTTATTTACTTTTCCATGCTGCTGTCTTTGGATTCACTAAGAACAGCTTTGGTGAAATAGCAGATCTCAGTTTTCAAAAGTACAAGCTCTTATTTGTTTAATCTTTAAATTACCATGATAAAATGCTATACAAAATAATAGCATGACACTGCAGCACTGTTAACGTATAGGTTGTTTTCCTCACATTTTAAGTTTTCGTGATAATTGTCTTCATATTTAAAGTGCTATTTAGATTTATTAAGTCCCATATTTACTTACTATTTTATCTACTATGTTTCACTTTAATAATGCCAACCACGACCAGGTAAGAATAGAATTATTAGAACACAGATTTGGTTTTGCACCAGCTGTACCTAAATCACTAATGCCATTGTACACAAAAGCATGCTGCCTAAGTATTACTAGTGGATGTGAGGTATTTTCCCCATCTAAAAATTTTATGTTCTTCTCAGAAACAAAAATTAAACTGATGCATTTGGAACATGCCCAGAACATCCACAAGACAGAGGATCAAAGGAACTGTGAGGAATGAACAGTTATTTTCCGTTATTTTCCAGAGGAGTCAAATGCTGTATTTCAGAACAGCTTTTTTTTTTTTTTTTTCTGTACGCGGGCCTCTCATTGTTGTGGCCTCTCCTGTTGCAGAGCACAGGCTCCGGATGCGCAGGCTCAGCGGCCATGGCTCACGGGCCCAGCGCGGCATGTGGGATCTTCCCGGACTGGGGCAGGAACCCGTGTCCCCTGCATCGGCAGGCGGACTCTCAACCACTGCGCCACCAGGGAAGCCCCAGAACAGCTTTTGATATTGATATGATTTCCTATTTGACCTTTTCCATGTTCCTCTTGATATCCAAAACACTTCAATTATTTAAGTGGATTTTTCCATTTTTAATACATAGTTTTATAAATTATTAGGAGAAAAAGACCTTGATGATTAAAAAAACATTGGCTCATTAAGTAAACACGTAGCTTTTTAAAGACCCTTTTTCTTAGTAGTGTCAATTCCTGAAGTAATCCTCACTCTAAGAAATTGTATAAGATAGTGTTTATTGTTTTAAGGTGTTAGGTTTGGTGTAACTTGTTATGTCACAATGGATAACATGTCACAATGGATAACTAATACATTTGTTAAGATTGAAGAGAAAAAGAAACATTTAGGGTTTTTTGAAGCCTTCAGTATTTTAAACCTATTACTGATATGCATCAGCATGTTTTCTGTTTTAAACTAAAATTGTAGGACGGTATTGAGGCTTATTATGCTGATTCCTATTCCTAAATACATAAGGAGCTTCCTTCTTTTCAAATAGGTTTTTTTTTTAAGTCAGTTAATGTCGTCCAAAAGCACAAGATGAATTTTACTTATATATTTATTGGATTATATAGTATTTTTTAGGAAAAGTATCTGCCACAAAAATGTCTATTTCAAAAGGGTGCACTGCTGGCGTGGATCACTGCTGCCAGTGCCCTGCTTTCCCTTGTAGAAGGTCATGTTTCGTACATTGTGAGGTTTGTATCAGGGCTATGTGGATATTCTATCAGGTGAGAGATGATTTGACTTCAAAGATGTTCTTTGTTTCACTAAGTTGTATAATGTCAAGAGATTCTGCTGTTACTAAAAGAGAACGTGTTTGATGCCAGATTGACTGCGTAATTTCATCAGTATGACTTTCTGGTTTCCTAACTCCAGAAGATCTCCAATAAGATGGTGACTTCACTATCATTTCATCAGCAATGCTTCTCTAAGAATATCTAGTGGAGTCTTGGGGAGCCAGGCTAGCTGGATATTCTTACTAGGTAAACATTTTGTTCAAGGTTCAATTAATGGTGAAAAATCAAGGTGGAGGGAGGGTGTTGGAATATGTATAAGTTTGCTAGGGCTGCCATAATAAAGCACCACAGACAGGCTTAAACAACAGAAATTTATTTTCTCATTCTGGAGGCTAGAAGTGTCAGCATGATTGGTTTCTTCTGAGGGCCTCTCTCCTTGGCTTGTAGATAGCCATCTTCCTCTGTGTCTTCACATGGTCTCCCCTCTGTGCATGTCTGTGCCCTAATCTGCTTTTCTTATAAGAACACCAGTCATATTGGATGAGGGCCCACCCTAATGACCTCATTTTACTTCTTTAAAACCCTATCTCCAAATACAGTCATGTTCTCAGGTATGGAGTTAGGATTTCAATGTATGAATTTCAGGGACACATAATTCAGCTCATAAGAGAACTGAAATGTATTGTTTAGGAAAATAACTAACATATTACATAAATAAAATTGTTGGGAGTCTTAAGCAGAACAGAGTAAAAGATACGTGTTATAATAAAAGTGGTAATGAGTTCAGACTTATTGTAGGTGATAAGGCTCAGAAATTGTATAAGAAATAAGAGCAGAAGAGTTAATCATGGAGAATCTCTCCATGGAGACTGGAGGTGAGGATCATTGGGGGCATCTTGGAATGGGCTGCCACAGTGAGACAGAGAGAGAGAGAGACAGAGAGAGAGAGAGAGAGAAAGTGTGTGTGTGTGTGAGTGTGTGTGTGTTACATCATCATGAAGTTGATAAGGTAAATTATATCATTAAATGAGGAAGGGTCAAAAGTTTCTCTCTGGACCATTTACATTCGTCAAGGTATAAATAGATAGATTATTTTTTTTAAGTATATTTGAGCATTGGTCTTTCTTAGAATTGCGTTGTTTGTATCAAAAGAGCATCACAAATATTTTATGCAGATGAAAGAAAAATTACAGTTAAAAAGCACATCAAAACTATGATTAAGGGCTTCCCTGGTGGCTCAGTGGTTGAGAGTCCACCTGCCGATGCATGGGACACGGGTTCGTGCCCCGGTCCGGGAGGATCCCACATGCCGCAGAGCGGCTGGGTCCGTGAGCCATAGCCACTGAGCCTGCGCGTCCGGAGCCTGTGCTCCGCAACGGGAGAAGCCACAACAGTGAGAGGCTCGCGTACCGCAAAAAAAAAAAAACCAAAAAACTATGATTAAAAACATATATGCATGAAAGAAATCCAGAGTGAAAAAGTAATCAGAGCTAGGTATGGATGTAGTAAATAACATTTTTTAAAGTGAATTCACTGCTGCAATGTTAAACTTTAAGAAAAATCATTCTAAGACAAGTAAGCAAAGTTGTCACAGAGAAAAATATCAGATAGTATATTAATATAAGTAGTTCTTAGTTGATCTCCAGGAAAAATTTGAAAATAAAAACTAACAATTTCTTTCAAAAATTTTAGAACATACCAATGCAACAAAAGACTATGATGTGGTACCTTATTATGATTAGATAGTAATCATGTTTATAAAAATTATATTCACTTGTTTGGGGTATTAGCCTAATAGGCATATTTGGTCATAAATTATTAAAGGTAATCCTTTTGTGGTGTTAATACAACAGAAAGCAAATTGAAATATTTTATTTCTCCTTGGGTGGAAGAATTATAAGAAAGACACTCAAGGACTATTTGCCTATTGATTTGTATTAAAGGTTTTCAATACTATAATCCATTGTTATTTAATACTTTAGAGCAGGGGACAGCAATGTTTTTCTGTAAATGTAGTAAATATTTTCACCCTTTTTAGCCATGTGGTCTCTATCACATCTACTCCATTCCACAATTGTAGCATGAAAACAACCATCAAAAATACTAAACAAATAAACATGACTGTGTTCAATAAAACTTTAGGTGTGGAGACTGAATTTTGAATTTCAAATAATTCTCATGTGTCACAAAATGTCTTCTTTTTATTTTCTTTTTCAAGCCTTTATAAACATAAAAACCTTTCTTAGCTCATGCAAAAACAGAGTAACAGGCAGATTTGATAAATGTCTATTTTAGAGCCACCCTGTTAACTTGCTCACAGATTGACAAGATAGGCAAAGCACTAAATAAGCAGGAAAGCACCACTGAAAAGCACATAAAAAACATTAAGGCTCTTGAGCAGATTCCTAGATGGAAACCCAGCTGCCTTCTGGGATACCTTAGTGCTAGATATCAAGCCACACCCAACTGGCTGATGTTGAGTTCATTGATTTTCTAACTGAAATATGCAGAGTGGCTGAACTGTTGGAAAATATATGTACTTTGTACAATCAGAGGTGATATAATTTTAGCAATAAATACGTCACAGTTGGTTTTTCTGTGATAGTCCTATATCATTGTAATAGCTAACATATATAGAGTGCTTTCCATGAGAGGGAACTTGTCTAAGTACTTTAACTGCAGTAACATTTAATTCTCACCAAAAAAAACCTAACAGGTGGGTATAATTGTTGTTCTCATTTTACAGATTTTACCTTTCAAAATTCTTTCACTATTTATCTGGCTTATATTGTCGTGTGTGTGTGTGTGTGTGTGTGTGTGTGTGTGTGTGTGTGTATTTGTCTAAACAAAAGAAAAAGCGTATTAGTAATTCACTGATATGATAGACCATGACCACTATTATCAAAATCCCAGACCCATTCTTCTTCTCACATCCACTTAAATGATCTGAAGTAAAAGAGAGAAAATGTAAATATTCTACCAACCTAATGAGTACACCATAGGTATGACAACTATGAGCATTACTCTCAGTGCCTGTGCCATGAGGTCTGAGAAAGCATCTGGTGCACTATCCTTCTCATATAACCTTCCAAACAGAGTTACTGTCAAGATAGGTCCAGACAGTGGCTTCCGGCTGCACAAGTGTCCGTCACTTGACACCTACTTAAAACACAGGGAAGTTGACTGAGAATAACTTTCAGTTATACAACCTCACAACATACTCTTAAAATTCAGTACAACTGGATGAAGAAACAGTAGAAATAATGGCCAGATTCTATTCCATCTGAAATATGTGAAATTGTACAGAGTATAAGAAAAATTGGAGCTATGGAATTGGCACTGATCCATTTATTATTGAAATGCCCATAATCTATATCTTATAATTTACTCTGAGAGAGCATCTGATGAGTTAATAAACATAAAACAATGGATCTGAGAATAAATAAGAGAGAAATCTTGTTCTCTCCGACAAGAAAAAGACTCCTCCGAAGGGTCAGGCGGGCTTGACTAAGGGGGTTATGGGCTGAGCCTCTATCATCCCTGACACTCACTCACCACAGCCTCCCTACCTGCCTATTGTCCGCAACTCCCCACAGCAACTGTTTGGAAGAGGAGAGGGGAATGAGAGCGGGACCTGCAGGAAAAGTCAGTAGGAGAATGTGGCTGGACAGAGCACTTGCGCTGTAATAAATTATTTCTTGCATACTAACAGAAAAAAAAGGTTTTGTTTTCTTGCCAATTCAGCGACTGTCCAATTCTCTCTAAGCTTTTCCTTCTTTCCTTTTCTCTGATGGTCACACGGTGCCCTAGGCCATCCCTCCCCAGTGACACAAAGAGGCTTCCTCTGGTGGGACTGGTCCTGAAACTCTTCTTGAGTCTTCTTTCTACTTGACTGACCTCAAACACCCCAGCCCACTCCCTGAAGTCCCCACAATAAGATATATATCTTTATTCTCAAGGACATGCTCATTTTTCTCTAAGGGAAATTTAGACAAGAGATCCCATGTCCTCAGTGTCCTTGGTGAGCCCTAAGGACAATTCTACCCTTTCCAAATGAAGGTTTTCATGATATCTGTAAGCACTTGGGCAGGTTTTCTACTCAAAAGATGCTTCTTCTTACATAAAATGAGTTGGCAATATTAAGCAAAAAATCGTACCTGAAATTCTCCAGGTGCAAGCTGAATTCCACTCAGCAACACCTCAGGAAAGACATACTGGGTTTCAAAAGTGCCACTGAGGGAGAACATTTCAAACCTGGTGGAAGCAGTTTCAACTGAATCACCACAAGTGTGTAAGTCCATTGTTTTACACTTCAACAGAGTACAAATCTAGGAACGTAAAAACAAAACAATAAGTCTTAGGAAAGCCAGTTGAAACATTCTCTTGACCTAGAAAAAAGTGCCTATGCCCCTTTGTTTATAATGTTTGTTATAGTATTACTTCCTCATTAGATTAATCTGGTTCGTTGCTGAATACTATTGCAACTAGTAATAAAAATAAAGGACTTCAGACCCTAGTGCTTTCTGTAGTTCACTGTAAACAGATTAAACCACGTAAAGAAATAATCAGATCCTTGGTCTACAGTCATGAACAATTATACCCTAATTGTTTTCAAGTTAGCCATGTTTTTAATAATCAAAAGTGTTTGATTATTTTTAAAAAGTTTAGACACTAGTTTAATTTCTACCTTAGTGCCTATTTCTAACAATGAAGGAACTTTAAATCTGTACTGAGTCCTAGAATTGATCTAGAGACAACTCTTGTGATCTGGAAAAGTCACATACCTTATACCTGAGCAGGATAATGATAACAGCTCTTGTTATCCTACATAGTTATACTATACTACACTACAATACATAGCTATTTGCATGTAAATTTAAGTGTATGAATCACCTCACCATGCAGATGCAAAGTCCCCAAAAGGAAGATCCATCTTCATTTAACTCCATCTGTACTGCATCTTCAAAGCATTACTCCAAGCCACCTTTATTTCTTGCCTGACTAAAGCAATAGCCCTGAACTGGTCTCCCTGCTTCCACTTTTGAAGTTGGAGAGCAAGCGTTTTAGGGCAAGTGTGTCAAGATGGGATACAAATAACTTTCAGATAAAGGTAGAATGAACACATCCTTCAGTTTTGTTCCCTTGCAATCCTACTAAATCCAACTTTATTATTATTTTTGGAAGATCTAAACCCACAAGGTTAGGAGAACAGGAGGATAGATTATGGCACAAGTTTAGAAGTTGGGGTGTTGATGCAAAAATGGTAACTGAGGAAGCAGCCCAAGTGCCCATCAACAGACTATTGGATTAAGAAGATGAGGTACAGGGCTTCCCTGGTGGTGCAGTGGTTGAGAATCTGCCTGCCAATGCAGAGGACATGGGTTCGAGCCCTGGTCTGGGAAGATCCCACATGCTGCGGAGCAACTAGGCCCATGAGCCACAACTACTGAGCCTGCGCGTCTGGAGCCTGTGCTCCGCAAAAAGAGAGGCCACGATAGTGAGAGGGCTGCGTACCGCGATGAAGAGTGGCCCCCGCTTGCCACAACTAGAGAAAGCCCTCGCACAGAAATGAAGACCCAACACAGCCAAAAATAAATAAATTTAAAAAGAAAAAAAAAGATGAGGTACATATATACAATGGAATATTACTAAGCCATAAAAAAGAATGAAATATTACCATTTGCAGCAACGTGGATGGACCTAGAGAATATTATACTTAGTGAAATAAGTCAGACAGAGAATGTGGAATCTAAAAAATGATACAGGGCTTCCCTGGTGGCGCAGTGGTTGAGAGTCCACCTGCCGATGCAGGGGACACGGGAGGATCCCACATGCCGCAGAGCAGCTAGGCCCGTGAGCCATGGCCACTGAGCCTGCACGTCTGGAGCCTGTGCTCCGCAACGGGAGATGCCACAACAGTGAGAGGCCCGCATACCGCAAAAAAAAAAAAAAATGATACAAATGAATGTGTAAAAAAAAAAAAAACTGAAACAGACTCATAGATATAGAAAACAAACTTGTGGTTACCAAAGGGAAGAAGGAAGGTTTGAGGGACAAATTAGGTTATGGGATTAACAGATACACGTTACTATACATAAAATAGATAAGCAACAAAGGTATACTGTATAGCACAGGGAATTACACCTATTATCTTGTAACAACCTATAATGGAATTTAATCTGCAAACATACTGAATCACTACGTCGTACATCTGAAACTAACACTATATTATAAATCAACTAAAGTTCAATTTAAAAAATGGTAACTGATTTAACAGACATAAGAAAGCCAAGTTCTGAACTAGCTGTGGGGAAAGCTAAGAATCAACCTATCTAAACTTTTGAGAATACTCAAAAGTTTCCATCTCTGGAAGCACTAGGTACCTCAGGAGCTGGGAGTGAATTGGGTTGCTTGAAGAAAGGAAAATTTGTGGGAAGTTGTTAAGAATGCCTCAGTACTGAGTCCCCACCCATGGATGGGCAGCTACCCTTTCCCTGTTCCAGTAAAAGATGGAATACTTATTTCCAGAGAGGGTAAAGCAGAAGATGTTTAGATGGAGGTTTTGAAAGACATATTTGAAGGGGATTCCTTGAATGAATCAAACTGAATGGTAACCATCTCCCTCCACCCTGCAAGGTCATTTCCCTCACTTGACTCTCTAAATGCTGTCAAAAAAGGCATTTATCCTTCAGGAATAGGGTTGCCAGATAAATTACAGGACAGGAGTCCCAGTTAAATCTGAAGTTCAGATAAACTAAAAAAACTAAACCCAGTTTTTAGTATAAATATGTCCCAACTATTGCATGGACATACTTATTTTTTTTTAAGTTGCTGTTTATCTGAACTCTGAATTTACCTGGGCATCCTGTGTTTTTATTTGTTAAATTATTCAGGAAGGGAAATAGAAGAATTTTTTTTTTTTTTTTGCGGTACGCGGGCCTCTCACTGCTGTGGCCCCTCCCACCGCGGAGCACAGGCTCCGGACGCGCAGGCCCAGCAGCCATGGCTCACGGGCCCAGTCGCTCCACGGCACGTGGGATTCTACCGGTCCGGGACACGAACCCGTGTTTCCTGCATCGGCAGGCGTACTCTCAACCACTGCGCCACCAGGGAAGCCGGAAAATAGAAGAATTTTGAAACCTGGAAAACGTAATCATCACAAAGGGAAGTCTTTAAAGACACTTACCTCAGGGATTCCGCTAATCAAAAGCCCAGCTAGACCGTCCCTCTGTGAAGCTTAAAATTGGCAAGTATCACCCACAGGCTCAGAGCTTTTAGTCAGTTTTGGTAACCCTAAAAAGTCATCATATCCATGAAGAAAGCTTCTAAATTTAGAATTTTAAATTCGAAAACCTATGTGGCACCAGTCGCTTAGCTAGGGGATCACTGTCCAGCAATAATAACAGAGGACTTCGTTTCACTTGACAGCACTAACCAACCTCCCAACACCAAGAAGAGACCTACCACCGATCCCCTCAAGTGGAACCAAGACTCTGGGGCAGGCAGAGAAGCAGACAAGACTGAGAGGGAAGGATGGAAAAGAGGGAGGAAGAGCTGAGAGACTGCTGTCTTGTGTTTTAACCAGCTTTTTAAACTTAAAACTAGATCACAAAATTAAAAGAAAATAATCACAATTTTTTAATTTTAAAAATATGGCAGTATAATACCATATATATACCACGTATATAATGCAATATATGTCAATATGCTGCATAATATATAATATTTATATGGCAATAAATATTCTTCTACAACATAATTTTTTAAACTAATTTCCAATCATTGGACATTTTCGACCTGTGTTTTTTATACCATTTTTTTCACCTTTCTTCTAGCACCTCAGAGCACTGATAAGAAATATTGATTCCGCCGATATTTTCATCCTTTCCTTTCTTGTTGCTCTTTCCCTTAGGCCTATAAAGATAATGTTTCTCTCATCTATTGGGAGAACACAAAACAAAAAAAGCATGGGCCTCTCTGTCTAGCTTCTACCTTGTTTCCTTTCTTCCTGTATCAGACAAGATTTTTGCAGAAGAAATATTGACTCACTCTTTCAATATCTCACCTCCCTTTGACTTTTCAACCCACTGTAATCTGTCTTTCACTCTATCATTATGAGACCAGGAGATTCCACCAAATTTATACTCATTCATTCAATAATGGTAAACATATTGCACAAATACACTTCAAAATTTCCTCCCTCTGAGAGTCTGCTTCCTTTCCTTCCATGAGAGTACTCTCTAAGTTCTCCTTTATTTCTCAAACATATTTGCATGTTCCTATTCTTCTGTTTATTTCCTGCCCAAACACAGGAGTTTCAAAAGCTTCCACCTTTAGCTCACTGTTCACTGTTTTAGTCAGCTTTTGCAATTCACTCTTGTGGGTTTACCACCACCTTTTTCCTGCTGGTTTTCAAAACAATATTTCTAAATCTCGTATCTCCCTAAAGTATCAGACCCATATATTCAACAGCCTATTGGATGGCTCCAACTGAATGTCCCCAAAGTAATTAAAAACCAGCACATCCAAAGCTGAATTGAACATCTTCCCCACTCCCATCCAATTTGTTCCTCCTCTTGAATCCTGATCTGTCAAAGCATCACATTTCATCCAGCCACTCTTGCCAGAAACCTGGTACATTCTAGATCCTTCTTTCTGCTTTCCTGTTCCATGTCAAATTAGTTACTAAGTTTAGTTTTCTAAATATTTCTTGACTCCATACCCTGCTTTTATTCCTATGAACATAATCTTGGTTCAGGTCCTGATAGGACTATTTTCATAATCTAACTAGTCATTTTGTCCTATGTTCCATGATCCGTAGGGCAACCAGAACAATCTACTCAAAAACAGATGTGATCACATCATTCCCCTGCTGAACACCTTCCAACAGAAACCCATCACTGATGGAATGAAGTCCACATCTTAGAAATGAGAGGCAAGATCCTGCAGGATGTGATCCTGCCTCTATGCTCATCTTCCACCCATCCTTGCTTCTTATGCTACATTTCAGTGACAGTCAGCTGCTTGCTTGTCCCAGCATACCCTGCTTTTTGACATATCCACCCCCCTGCTCAGGCTCTTAACCCCACCTAGAATTCCCTCCCACTTTTTTTCACCTGGATAAAATAGCATAAGTTCAAGCAGCATGTCTTCAGAAACTTCCCTGGATCCCCAAATTAGGCTAAGTGAATCTCCTTAGTATTTCTATAGCAAAATATGCCTTTGTTCTATCACATGCCAACCTGTACTGAAATTATGTTCATCTGTCTTTCTCCCCTACTAAATTCCTCAAGAGGAGGGTCCATACTTATTCATCTTCATCACATTAGCACCAAATATAGGCCTGATATGTATTTGGCACTCGATAAATGTTTGCCAAAATGAATAAGCTTTGGTAGAGGTGCTTATCATACAGCAAACAAAATGCTACACAGTGGGCATGGTTCCAGCACTCAAAAGGCTTTCAGTCTCAAACAAGTATGTACATAATTTGACATGATATGTCTTTGAAAAAGTTAACCATAGGATATTTGGGAGTATATAAAGGAGTTACCTAACCCAGCTTGGGGAGTGGGAGTGTCAGAGAAGCCACCTTGGAGAAGATAACACCTGTAAAGCACTATGAGTGTTGAGTAGCTGGGGACCATCAAAAAAACAACAACAACAAGAACTGTTCAAACATCCGGAGGTTCTACAGATGCTGACACACTGTAGATGGGAAATGTCTCAATATGATAGAAGCCCAGGGTACATGGGGGTAGAAGTGACAGATGAGGACAGAGAGTAGGAAAAAGCACATGTTAAGACTTCCTGAGTCTTTTATGTTAAGGAATTTGATTTGCCAAGTAGAAAACAGTGAGGAATTTTAAGCAAGTGAGGGAAATAATCAGAAATGGTGTTCCATGATTTTTGTAATTATAGTGTAAAGAATGAACTGGATGGAACTGAAACTATCAATGGGAAGCCCTCTTAGGAGGATACTGCAATAATCTGGGTGAGATAGGATGGAGGCCAGATCAAGGAAAAGAAGAGCAGGATGAGAGAAACATGGAAGCAGCTTGTTCTTAAGGGTTCCACCTCAACTGGCTATAATAGCTCCCCCTTTATGTTGAGGGCTGTGAGATGTCTGAATCTTTGCAGCTGTTCTACTGTACATCACAGAGGTCAGCTCTATATGTCTCCGGGACATACTCAGTCTGAAGCTTCTTATAAAACAAGATAGGCATTAGTGACCGTAAATGGGAAATGCCTTGATAAGTTCAGGCAGGAAATATTAGACGTTAATTATTCATTAAAATTATCTGTAATTTGATTAATATATCATTTTAAACACTGGGACTGCAAGTGAATGTTCTGCCTTTTCCCAACCAGTTTAAAATTGGACTGACATCTAAGACTGCAAGTTTTAGCAAGTAAAAATTCAGGATACCCAATAAATTGGAATTTCAAATAAACAACCAATTTTCAGTATACACATGTCCCCCAAAGTGGGACATACTTATAATAAAATTAATTCATTGTTTATCTGAAATTCAAATTTAACTGAGTGTCCTGTTTTATCCAGTAATTCCCCTGCCACCAAAAGAATCATTACCTGTAAATAATAGCTCCCTTCCACAGTATGTAGTCCATCAAATGCCCCTAGTACATAAACTTCATCTGATCTCTTCTCAGACATCTTGTAACTTAGATGACAGCAGAGATCTTTCTGACAAACTGTGTAATTTCCTGTGACTCCTTTGAGCTCCAAGAAGGTGAACTCGTCAAAAAAGATGATGCCCTTAAATTCCTGGTTTCCCTTTGAGGGGGCTTCTATACCACTCGCATAAGAAGTCCAATTCACTACTGCTGTGGGGTGTGGGTGGGAGGCCAGTTGTGAGAGGAGGAGTTTTCCCTCCTCTGTCTTCATATCATAATGAAATGCTCTTGGAGAATCAGGTGCATAGATGCCACTTCCTGGAAATTGGAAATGACATTTAAAACAGTAAAGCAAAAAGGGGTTGCATAGTTGTTATTGTTATTCTAAACTCATGTTAACATTTTACTTTCTCTAAGCTATATATTTCATTAATTTCAGTAAAATATGTTGATAAGGACAGATAGGTGAGATGAAATCCAATAGAGTATGTCACCAAGAAGCCAAGAAGAGAGAGTTTCATGTAAGAAGTCGTAAATTTTGAAAAAAACAAAAAGAGTGTACATTCAAGTTGAATAAAACTAAATCAATTTATGAAACAATTTAGGTTGAGATTGATTCTACAGCGTGTCACCAGCTAGATGTGCAACCACTAAGAGTTGGAAAACATTGTATTGAGGAGTACATGTTAGCTAGAAAGAACATGATTTGTTTTTTCGTTTTTTGATTACACCAAAATCTTAAAGATGACACGTTACCTGTCATTTTCTTTGAGCGGTAATGTAAATTGGATGCAAGGAAGTTGACTCCCATGCCCATAGCCCAAGCTGAGTGGAATTCAATAGCTGACAAATGTGGCAAAACATTCATCCAAGCTGTTGGGAAGAGTATGGTGTCCACGTGGAAATCTTTCACCAGAGTCACAGCAGGATCATGGAAGAGAATATCAAAGCACGTGAAAATGCCAAACTTTCCAAACGTGGTGTTGAAAGTCACGACCTCAGGTTCCTTGGGTGCATTGAACTGATCTTCACCCAAGAAAAGATTTTGCTGCAATAAACAGAAGATGATGGGGGGGGAAATCTCCTTTAAGAAGTTGGCCTGGATATCACTGCATCTAAAAGAGTGCAAGCTCACATCTACTAAACAGTGCCAATCTCATCTACCACCACTGTCTCTGCAGGGAAAGAGTGTTAGAAAATCAAAGATCACTATGCTGATAGGATTACTATGCCTTTGGTTTAATTTCCACATCTGATAGATCTGTAGAAGGGAATCCTTATCTATTAAGACCTTCTCGAATATTAGAGACATAGGAGTGAAACAGATAACTTCTATTTGCCAAGAACACATAACAATTTTCTGCGGACAAAGAACTTTCTTTCCTCCTTTCTCTTTAAAACCAAGTCTATCTGGTAAGGAGTTTTTCATTTTAGCTTTGACCCTTTGTCAGGGCATGTCATTAAAAGGACAAAGTCCAAAAGGCAACATTTTATTTCAAAACAGGTAGCTTCTACTGATTATCACATACTCCTAATGACACGTTCCTGTGTTCTTAAATGAACAGGACACCTCCCTTTTCTAGTACCTTACCACAAATAATCATTACTTTCTATGCGTTGTCTCTCCTCTGCTTTTAAAGTAAGCTTGTTATTATCAACAATGGTGATTTTTTTCCCTTCTTGTCCACTTTATTTTGGTAAGCAATTCAGTAGTTGAATTATCTGCAAATGAATTCTACCTTATGGTAGCGGGCCACCAATTTCCCCTCAGAATCAAACACCACATCAGTGTTGTATTGGTAACGACCATCAGGGGGACAGTGAGGGTCACTGGCATTGCATGGCTTCTTGTCTCCAATGTTTGCCACGACGTAGATGGAGTTGTCCTTGGCCAGACAGCTGAGCCTTTCTTGCACTGGGGTGCGACCAAATCTGATACGTGTTCATTGGAAGAGGAAAAAAAATCAAACTTAGCGTTTAATTAAATTCAGAATGATAGTTGCCTGCACTTACGTGATATATACAAAAATAAATTCTACATAGCATAGATAGAAGGGAAGGATTAAAACAAGAAGAAACTTCAGAGGAAGTCCATGCTTGTGGGAATTTGGTTCTAGGAAACTATTCTAGGATAAGACTCCAGGCCATGTATATTCTTATGACATTTATCATCATCTGTAATCATATATTCATTTATGTGCTCATCTTGTATGTCACATCTTATAGATATTTGGGGACAAAGACACACATCTCCTGTTCACCGAACACATGTCTGAAAGAAAAGAGGTATTAAAAAATATTTTGAATGAAAGAACAACATTTTGGAAGTAGGATGATTGTGGAAAGATGGCAGAGTAGGAAGCGCCAGGAATCCATCTCTCTACCTAGATAAAACTTGCCCTACAGGAATATAGCTGACATAATTATTTTGGAAATCTGGAGTCTATTAAAAGACATGAAACTTCCAGGGAAATGCTTGGAAGATAAATTGCAGTCAGGTTGAGTCCATTTAAGCTCTTAGCTCAGCAGGGACTATCCATGCCCCAGCCCCTGCAACCCACCCCATTGCAGGCAGCCATGCAGGTGTTCTTGGAGCAGTTTGTAGGAGCAGGGTGGGCCATAAGGATCCTGTCTTCCAGATACCAAGGGTCTGGTTCTGATCACTGCTAACTGCTCTGTTCATGGAGGTACACACACAGAGACAGGCCATTATTACATATACTGTTGCAAGTACTTCCCCCACTGGCTGAAACGACTTCTAGGGGATTTAAAGCACCAGTACCTTCTTTTTTACCCCTTTTTGGAGCCAGACATTAAAGGACTAGGACATGGAAAAGCAACAACTATACAGAATTCAGAAAATCACTGCATATGTCCAGGGAAAGTCACAGACTAAGAAAAGACCTGAGAAGACATTAAGCTTACTCCCAGCCCGGAGACAGCCTACAACAATCAAAACAAACAAACAAAAGACATAAAACCCTGGAAAAGGGGGAGAATTTGATTTCCAGAGTTATCACATTATAAGATTCAGATGCCCACTTATCAAGAAAAAATCGTAAGGCATACAAACAGGAAAATATGACCCATTCAAAGGGAAAAAATAAACCAATAAAAACTATCCTGGAGAAAGACCATATGGCATACCTGCTGGACAAAGACTTTAAGACAACTGTCTTAACGATGTTCAAAGAACTAAAGAAAGACATGGAGAAAGTCAAGATAATGATGTATGAACAAAATGGAAATATCAATAAAGAGATAGAAAACCCGCCCCCCACCCCAAATTCTGGGACTGAAAATGACAGTAACTGAAACAGAAAATTTACAAAAGAGATTCAAAGACAGACTCAAACAGGCAATGATCTCTAAAAAGGATGAACTCAAAGAGACCCATATTAAGACACATTATAGTCAAACTTTCAAAAGACAAAGACAAAATCATAATTTTGAAAGGAGCAAGAGAGAAGTGATTTATAATGTACAAGGGATCTCCACTAAGATTATCAGCAGTTTTTAATCAGACAATTTGGAGGCCAGGAAGCAATGGGCTGATATATTTAAAGTGTTGAAAGAATAATACAGTTACTAAAAACCCTGTCTCTGGCAAAACCATCCTTCAAAAGTGAGGGAGAAATTAAGATATTCTATGTTGATATTAGACCAGATAGACTTTAAATCAAAAAAGGTTATGAGAAACAAAGGACATTGTATATTAATATCCAGAATACAAAGGGAACTCTTAAAAATCAACAACAGCAACACAAACCTGATTCAAAAATGGGCAAAAGACACAAAATAAAATTAATTAATTAATTAAAAAAAGAAAAAGGGACTTCTCTGGTAGTCCAGTGGTAAAGAATCTGCCTTTCAATGCAGGGGATGCAGGATCAATCCCTGGTTACCACAACTAAGACCCAACGCAGCCAAAAAAAGTTAAATAAATAGGCAAAAGATTTGAACAAAATTTTCTCCAAAGAAGATACACAAATGGCCAATAAGCACATGAAAATATGCTCAACTTCATTAATTATAGGGAAATGCTAATCAAAATTATGACAAGATACCTCAAACCCATTAAGATAGCAACGATTAAAAAAAAAATAGAAGAACAGCTGCTGGTGAGGATTTGAAGAAACTGGAACCCTTGAGCACTGTTGATGAGAATGTAAATGGTGCAGCCACTGTGGAAACCAGTCTAGCAGTTCCTCAAAAAATTAAAAATAGAACTATCATATGATCCAGCAATTACATGTTTGTGTATATATCCAAAAAGTTGAAAGCAGGGTCTCAAAGACATGTTTGTACACTCCCGTTTATAGCAGCATTATTCACAATAGTTAAAAGGCAGAAGAAACCCAAATATCCATCGGTGGATAAATGGACAAGCAAAATGTTGCACTATATACATAAAATAGAGTATTATTCATACTCATGTTCATACTTTCCTTAAAAGGAAAGGAACTTCTGAACATGCTACATGGTAGATGAACCTTAAGAGCATTATGCTAAGTGAAATAAGCCAATCACAAAGAGATAAATAAGGTACACTTCCACTTATATGAAGAAGCTAGAGTGGTTAATTATAGAGAAAGAAAGTCGAATGATGGCTGCCAAGGGCTGAAGGGAGGGGGAAGTCAGGAGTTATTGTGTTTTTTCCCCAGTTGCATTGAGATAGGAGTGGTATATAACACTGTATAAGTTCAAGATGTAAAATGTGATGATTTGATACATGTATATATTGATAAGTGCTTACCACAATGTGATTATCCTTCACCTCACAGAATTACAATTTTATTGTTGTTATGGTGAGAACATTTAAAATCTACCCCCAAGGCAACTTTCAAATATACAATACAGTATTGTTAACTGTAGTCACCATGCTGTACATTAGATCTGAGAACTTACTATAAGAAAATTTGGTGTCATCTGCTGGCAATATAAGAAAAACCATAGCAATCAGACACAAAACGTATCACTGAAAAAGACCAACAAGGATAGGAAACCGCATCTTAACAAATTATTATCTCAGTGCATTTATATAAAAAAATGACCATTTGATAGTTTTGCCCCCTTGTGTGCTTCAAGTCATATCTGAAATGCAGATATAAATACAATACATTGGACCACTTGAAGTATATTTATCCCATGTCTTTTCAAATCACCTGAAGTGGTAGAATAGATACATGAAATAGAAGCTTACTGTTCTGGATTTCTAAAACAGTCCCAATTACATATTTTCCTCCTATCTATATTAATCTTGAAAGTGCATCATATATTCTAATACATTTCCATTTAAACTACATTTTTCAGACTGCTTGCTGTACTCAGAAAAGTTCCAAAATTCTTTGTTAGATTTGGAGTTTAAAAAATGCATTTTGCTTATGTGAGCCTGAAATCTGCTTCTCACTTAATCCTTAATATTTGCTGAGCCCTTAAGGTATGCAGAGCTCTGTCCTAGGGCTACTGGGAACAGAAAAAGGAGGTGAAACAGAAGAATTAAAATATATTTTCTAAGACTGCTTTCAAAGTGTTCAATCTCAAAATATAATACAAGTCATCAATTATTGAAGAAGACATTTATTAACCTTAAAAATGTTATGAAATATTCAAAAAATATTTGTTGGGTCCTAGCACTACACAAAGCACCATGTTAGATATGTAGGCATCTGGGGAAAGGACATTCTGGGCAGAGCTGTCCAAGTGCACAGTGTGGGAGATACAGTGTAAAATATGGCTGGTGCACTTCAAAATCCTCTAATCTTACTGGAGAAAATGTGTATGCACACAAAACCCTGAAACAACAGTACAAAATAATATGCAGTCAAGTATCAAAATGCTTTTTCATTCAAGCTAGCTAATTAGGCAAGTTTTTTTTTTAACTTATTGAACTAATGACTGACTCTTTAATCTGCAGGCCACATCACCTTTATCAGAGGTGCAGACATCCGCTGTATTAAAGGATGTCCCTTGTTCAAGAATTCCTACTCATTCCCACAGTGGAGTACCCAGTACATAGGAAATAGTCAAGGAAAAAAAAGCTGAATAAGTAAATTCATCTTTGAGTTAGGCTCCTAGACACAGTTTGTCTCTCAAGAAATCTACAAGGTTTCCTCTGTGAGGCAATGAAAGCTTGTAAGTCATATTCTTCCTCTCAGCCTCCCAGGAACTCTCAGAACTGTATTGTATGTTCAACTGTAATTGTCAGCCCACTGCCGTGCTGCCTTGTAACCACTACTTCCTCTACTTTATTCAGGTAGCTTCTACTTTGTTTTTACATCTAAACTGTTGTGTTTTTTAATTATATAAGATTTTGTAAGAAGCCTCAGATCTTTCTGGAAGCATGTGAAGTATAAATGCTAAATAAATAAATAAAATTAGAAAGAGAAATAACGAGGGTCTGTTCCCATAACACCCAGGCTAAGTGGTGATGCAGACCCCCCCCTCCAAAAGGTTGGTGACTTTGAGAAAAGAAAGTAATCAACTCTGGATATGTCAAACATACTCAACAAGGCATGATATCTTGTTGTATGCGAGGGGTAAAGGAGCTGGACTCCTCTCTTCATTTCTCATCCTACATTCAATCTTTGAGCAAAACCTGTCAGAGCTACCTTCAGACTTTATTCGGAATCTGGTCATTTCTTAATATCCAAACTTCTACCATCTTCATCCAAACACCATAATCCCTCTGCCTAGATTATCGCCATAGCTTTTTTTTTTTTTTTTTTTTTTTTTTGTTATACGTGGGCTTCTCACTGTCATGGCCTCTCCCGTTGCGGTACACAGGCTCCGGATGCACAGGCTCAACGGACATGGCTCACGGGCCCAGCCGCTCTGCGGCATGTGGGATCTTCCCCAACCGGGGCACGAACCCGCGTCCCCTGCCTCGGCAGGCGGACTCTCAACCACTGCGCCACCAGGGAAGCCCCAGGCGGATTCTTAACCACTGCGCCACCAGGGAAGCCCCAATAGTGCTACTTTTATCAGACTTCATACTTCTTATTCTAGACTTGATGTAAAACACTTACACAGTTCTGCTATATCACCTCCTAGGTTATCACCTTAAGCTTTAAGAATTTCATATATATTAAACTCATCCAGCTACCTTATTAATGTGAAAGGAAAAATTTTAATCTTAAACTGACATGTGACTCTGTTTCACTATTTTCTCACTTAATTTTAAAAGTACAGACCTACATAGGGAAACAATTTTCTGTTCACTGGCAAGGAGTCAGAAGAGGTGAGTTTGGATATGGTTCTTCCTCTAGCCAACCACCCTGTGGCCCTAAGTTATGCTATCATCTCCAGATCATTCCTCCAGTGGAAATTCACATTGAATTTGATCATTTCTATGTTACGTTACAGCACTGACTTTTGTGATATCGTAATTCATATTCATTTTCCTAATACACATGTCTGTAGGAGATGAAAAATTATAAAACTATCTTGAAACTTAGAGTCAATAGTAAATCTTATACAGTGATCTTCTACAAAGTTTTCCCAGGTAAAGTAAGTTCATGTACATGATTAAGTTTTCCACAATATGTTTCTTTACCTGTCGGGATTATTACAAGGGATCCAGTTCACTTGAGGGTCTGGGATATCCTCCAAGTATGGGTAGATAGATTCCCTGTTGAAGTTAAAGCCGTAAATACCATCTTCTGGAGTCACAATAATATGTGCACCCTGTCAAAAATGAAGCTGAATCAAAATATTTCTCAAATAAGCAAACAGTCAAAAATGGGGCCTGCAAGAGGACCTGAGTGGCTGAAGGACAAACATTCAGGCTTTTTTTTTCCACCTTATTATTTTGCTTTCTATATTTTTATAATTTATTTTCTTTGCTCAACCACTTTCATTTTCTAATCCCACAGTAATCATTTCTATGTAAATTTTTCATCCTTTCATGGCTGTTAATATTTTTCCAGGCTATTCTCAGGCTCAACCATTCACTGTAGTTGTTAACTATAAACCTAACTCTTCCTTGGATAAACCCTCTCCCTGACCTTTGGCCAATTATTTTGCCTGAGTGTGTCAGGATTGATTTATCACTCTCTCCTCCACCCAGCCTTTCCTGCCTCATACCCTGCAAATGTGATTCCTGCTTCTCAGAAGGGAGCTCTGACACAGTTACCTGAAGGGTGCCAGGCCTAGAGGTACAACGTGAGCTCACCTGGGCACCTTCAGTAGGAGGACCATCCTGGAAGCTGCTGTGTGGCCTTTAAGGAAATAGTTGGACTAAGGTGAAAAAGAACCTCAGAATTCTTAATAACCTTCTAATTAATTAATTTATTTATTTGGTTGCGCTTGGTCTTAGTTGCGGCAGGCAGGCTCCTTAGCTGCAGCTCACCGGCTCCTTAGTTGTGGCATTCGAACTCTTAGTTGCGGCATGCATGTGGGATCTAGTTCCCTGACCAGGGATTGAACCCAGACCCCTGCATTGGGAGCTCAGAGTCTTAACCACTGCACTACCAGGGAAGTCCCCTTAATAACCTTTTTAAATCTTTGCATGTAGAAGAATGTATGTTGATAGATATATGTCATACGTATATATCCATGACTTTCATCAGACTTTATATATCACTTGTTTACCTGATCTACAAATAGCTTATTTCAACTATATTCGTCCAAACCACACACTTAAACTTAACCCTTCATTCAACTCAAGGACTTACTATGCATTAACATATGTACTTTTGTTGTCTTGTAATTAGAATGAAGTATATAATACACACTGTATATAATACACAATGCAATTTACATTTAATTGTCTTGGTGTTATGAACTAACCTAAAAACCTACAAACTCTTAAGAGCACAAAAGTACACCAAGGCCACAAACACTCTAAGAATAGCAACTGATCCCTCACCCATCTGTCCTTCACCCTCCATCTGTAGCAGAAATTCAAAATTGTTGAACAACAATTCAAAATTGTTGAATTTACAGCAAGTTCCTCAAAAGTTTGTTGCCACTTAATAACCAGCCGTTCTTTTCAAAATGTTGCTCTCACTACAAGGGAAGCATGTAATAGTGTCTTTGTTCTAATAACTAGGAGCAGGGAGGACTCCGTAAAAGAAGGACTTGGCTACCCTGACACATATGTCATTCAAAAGTGTAATTGACCCTGACAGTGATTCTGTCTCCTAAGACCCCACCCTTTTCTCTACGTAGAAGCCAGCACACTTGAGAAATGGTACCTGCTTTGATGCTGATGCGATTGCTTCCTCCAAAAGATCCAGATTTTGGTTCATTAATAGCAAGGCCTCTTCATAGGACACCGGTATCAGGGTGGCATTAGGCAATATCACTGCATGCTCATATACAGCTGCAGTAAACGTATCCAGAGAGCTGGCTGTTAAGACACAGAGAAAGAAAATTGCCGCATAATCCAGCAACTGAGACATAGTCATGCTGGAGTCCAACGATTGCTGAAAAGCAGAGCAAGCCCTGATATTTACAGGGAGAAATCACGTGGTTCCCAGAACTTAGTGCTTTAAAAATAAATTACAAAAGCTAAGTTTAAGAAAGCCTTCTGGTTTTACATCATAGATGTAGATGTAATCAGGTTTTATGTAACAAATGACCTTTTTTTCGCAAGAGTTTTTGAGGATCAAATAAGAAAATGCATATGTGTTTTCCTTCGCTAGGGTTGTCACAACAAAGTACCACACACTGGGTGGCTTAAACAACAGAAATGTATTCTCTGTCATTTCTGGAGGCTAGACATTTCAGAGGAAGGGGGTCAGCAGAATTGGTTCCTCCTGAGGGCTGTGAGGGAAAGATCTGTTCACGCCTCTTTCCTGTGTTTTGCTGTCTTCTCCCTGTGTGTCTTCACCCGGTATCCTCCCTGTGTACATACCTGAGTCCCAGTTTCCTCTCTTTACAAGGACACGTGTTAATGGATTTAGTGCCCACCCTACTCCAGTAAGATGTCATCTTAACGAATTACATCTGATATGATATTATTTCCAAATAAGGTCACTTTCTGGGGTACAGCGTGTTAAGACGTAAACACATGGATTTTTGGAATTCATACATTTGAGAACTTCAGCACCTAGTAGTCTATGTAAATAATTTGAAAAACAACTTTTCAATTTTGAAATTAGTATTAATATCATCATGTGAATATTTGAGCTTCATACTTTGTTCACTTTAGTTTGCACAAAATGGCAAAGAGTCAGAACAAAGGGGAATATAAAAGGGCTATTCATTGTCCATTCCTAGGTAAGAGATCACCCTCCAAAAGTAGTGGCTTCTAACAGCAAGCATGTGTGATCTCACATTTTCTGTGGGTCAGGAATCCTGGGGCAACTTGGCTGGGCTCCTCTGGCCCAGGGTCTCTTTCACAAGTCTGCAAAAGCTGCAGTTACCTCAAAACTTGACTGGGGAAAGATTCACTTCTCAGCTCCAGGCTCACACAGCTGATGGCAGGCATTGGGTCCTCACTGGTTATGGCCCAATAAGTTCTTTGCCACAAAGGCCTCAGGCCACACTAAAAGAACACTCACATTATGGCATGTAGGTTCCTTCAAAGCCAGAGAGCAAGAGAGCCCACCACCCAAGACAGAAGTCACAGTCTTTAGTATTGTCATCTGGGAAGTGACAGCCCATCATTTTTGTTGTATTGTATTCATTAAAAGCAAGTCAGTACACTTGTTGGGAGGGGACTACACAAGGGCATGAATGAGGCAGGGATCATTGGGGACCATCTTAGAGGCTGCATACCATACGAGTCATAGAGAGGGGAGTATAAAGAATGAGAGGGAGAATAAGAGGGAGACAGAGAGAGAGAGAAGAGAGGAAAATAATAGAAAATAGAAAAAGAGCTTATAGATTTTAGTATGGAATAAGTAGGCAAATTTTTTTTTTTTTTTTTCGGTATGCGGGCCTCTCACTGTTGTGGTCTCTCCCGTTGCGGAGCACAGGCTCCAGATGCGCAGGCTCAGCGGCCATGGCTCACGGGCCCAGCCGCTTCGCGGCACGTGGGATCCTCCCGGACCGGAGCACGAACTTGCGCCCCCTGCATCGGCAGGCGGACTCTCAACCACTGCGCCACCAGGGAAGCCCGCAAATTTTGTTTTACTTGTGAATTAAGTATAACATTTTATATTTACACAATTAGTGTTTGTTTGTTTTGTTTTTAGATTTCACTTTGGATGGTGTTTTTATAGTTCAATTTGCAGATGGGTATGTATGTTTTTTTTTTTTTTTTTTACTTCAGTACTACAGTAAATTTATTCTTTGGCTGCCAAAGTAGCCAGGAGGCTGTGTTTGCCCGGTCTTCCTAAGTCTATAGCAAATACCAGCTCCCTCTGCTTGCTGACCTCCTTTGGGCTTTCCCTTCCCAGGTGGGTGGGATACACAGACTTCACAAGGATGTTGACCCAAAACAGACTACCAAAACAGACTACCATATATTTCTCCAGCAAAGATGGGTTTATCCGGGATCTACAACTCAGGATCTGCCACCACGGTGAGCCCCCGCACGGCAAGGGAAGGAGAATGCTTACACAGAGAGAAAAAGGAAGTTGAGAGGGCTAGAGTAATCAAAGAGTCCATGGCTTTTCCTTGGCTGAGTCCCTGCCAGGAAGAAGAGAAGTGGTCTTCTTCCTGTTTGGCTCTGCTATTGTCACGGGGCACGAGAACACCCCCTCTGGTCTTCCAGCTCTACTTAATTGAGGTTTCTGTTTATTAATTTTTTACAAGGAGATTCAGTCATTCCATAAGAATTTATAAAGGAAGCTCTGAAATAAAAGTTAAAACTGGAATGAGTTACCAAGAGATTAAAAAAATTACTTCTTTGATCTTATTAGAATAAAATTATTAAATAAGAAGCTCCCATTGTGTTTCTAGTCTGATATAGAAAGAGCTTGCAAGTCATCTCTACTGTTTTCTCAGTAAGAAAAAAGCTGAACAACTGAAAAGCAGCAACTTTTTTAGGTACATTAGAGAAGTGGACTCACAGGACAAATCACTGCCCCCAGAGTTAGAGAGACAGGCTTGCCCTAGCAGAAGTCCACTGCTGGAGCCAGTCCTGGTATGGTCACTCCAACTGTCTTTGACGCATGGCCAGAGGTTCAGCGTGGGCAGGCTCGAGAGATACAAATGGGGGATGAAGGTGGAGGAGGTTTCAGTGTTGGGGGGCCCTCACGCTTCTGTGACTTTCACTCCAGAAGCCCAACCAGGTTCTCTGGGCAAATAACAAGGAAATAAAACACCTTGTGCTTCTTCTAGGAGGAGGAAAAATACACCTACTTTGAAGTAAGTCCGGAGCATTCTGTTCTCTTAACCAAAGCCTGCCTTCCATGGAAACAATTTACTAGAGCCTAACCTTCCTGGGGGACAGGGAAACCCCATCTCTAAACCCCCTCTAGCTTGCCTGTCCCAACTAAGGGGAAAGGAAACAGCTAAGAAACACTTGTGAAGGTCACAGCCCAGGAACACAAGCCCACTACAAGACAGAGATTTAATCACTGGGCTATAGAACCCTTCCCCTCCCCTGACATTTACTACCACATCAAGCTGGCATTTCTGGCCTACCTTGGCACATACCAGCTGGGAGAAGCCTTTAGGTGGACAATTGTGGTTCTTGCAGTAGAATGCCATCCATCAGCTTAAATTAGAACTGGTGGGACACCAAATAGCCTCCGCTATGATGCCTGAGCTGAATCTCCTGACCCCTAATGTTACCCCCAAACTGGGTTTGCCTCTTGCTGGGCCAAAAGATATAATCAAGCCAAAGAGCAGAAGGAAGGATTTTTTTACTTCCAACAATTAAGAAGAACACTGGGGATATTTCCCAATGCAGTGTCTCCCGAACAGCAAAACTGGGGAAGTTTTAAGCTGAGGGTACATTCATAGTCATGAAGGGGAAGAAGGTCACATCCTGCACAAGCGGAGGAGTCTAGGGCATAGGTAGCATCCTATCATCGAGTGTTGTAGCCCCTGGAGAGAGATTCCAGGTAAAATGGAAACAGAGAGACAAAGGGCATTTTCTGCTGCCCAGAATGTCTCTAGCTTCCTGGAACTGGATTGAATTAAACCGAGTAGAAATGAACACCTGAGAAAAGATTAGGAAAGCAGTTGTCATATCTTTTTTTTTTTTAATCTTTTTTTTTTTTTTTTTTTTTTGCAGTACGCGGGCCTCTCACTGTTGTGGCCTCTCCCGTTGTGGAGCACAGGCTCCAGACGTGCAGGCTCAGCGGCCATGGCTCACGGGCCCAGCCGCTCCACGGCATGTGGGATCTTCCCAGACCGGGGCACGAACCCGTGTCCCCCGCATCGGCAGGCGGGCTCTCAACCACTGCGCCACCAGGGAAGCCCAGTTGTCATATCTTTTATGGGAAGGGAAAGGTGTCCCCAAACTCAGAGTCATCCTCAACCTCTCCCACACATCCTAGAGAGCACTGCTATTCTCATGTGTGTCTCTTCCCAGAGTTAATAAGTGACAAACCAGGGAAAGGACTCAGGGCACCAGGGTCAAGGGAACAAAGGTAACTGGGAGAAAGGTAACAGGGTAGCCTTGTCTGAGGAAGTTCCTGTCTGGCACAGGCTGCAACAAATCCATGAGTATGAAGGGCTTTAACCAGGATTGGGTAAATTTTAGGAAAGAATAATTTCAGAAGGAAACAGCGTGTGGTCTGAAGGAATCATTTATTCATTTATCTCTTTTTAAATTTCCCTTCACAAGTATCTAATTTCCATACAAATATTCCATAAAGATAGAATAAAGAGACAATGGAACAATTTTAATTTGTTATAAAAGTCATTCATAATTACTTTAAAAGATACCCTTGTTTTTTAACTTCCTGTATCCTAAAGACTAGGACCAAATACCCTCCGCATTTTCAACGCTTACCCTGTGCATTTACAAATGAGAGACACAATATTTGCATACGTTAGAGAAGTTACCACAAAAGGATTCTTCTAGGCTCCCCTCCCATAAATACATGTTGCACTATACATAGCCATACTGACACATACTTAAGTGCACCCACACAGAAGATGCATGCAGCTCCCAGAAATGAATATGTAAAACGTGCACACACATCCAATTGCTTTTTAAATCTTCTTAAGTTTGTTGTTTCAGCAAAGTGATGACATCTCTTCTAAACAGACACTAAAGACTCTCTCTTTTCCCTCTCTCTTTGCCAGGCTAATCCTGAAAGGATGGCGGTGAAGGAGATCATGGCAGTTGCCCAGTTCCCTGCCCTAAGCGCAGAGGGTCCCTCTCAAACACTCTTCCATACAGGGCCAGAACCAGGAAAGGCAAACAGGCTCCGCCTCGGCTCTGCAGACGTCCATCTCCTGAAACCTGATCAAAGAAAGCAAAGGATTAACTTCAATGCAGAGTTGGTTCCAGCCCAGAAGCCTTCTCTGACAACATCACTCTAAAAGCAACATGAAATAGTCAAAAGCACACAAAATTTGGAGTCAGAAGACCCCTGTTTCAGCTCTACATGTCTAATAGTATCAGAGGGACTGTGGATGAACGTGTAGCAAATAAATCTATTGCCCTGGGGATTAAGTAAGATAATGTATAAAAACGAGGATTTTTTTTTTTAATTCTTGAAACACTATACAAGGTATCAATTATTACTATCATTATTATAACTATGTAGAATAATGCACCCATGAAATAAGTTATAGATGCATTATTTAATGTATTCAACTTGGACCTTCTCCACTATGCAAAAAAAGAAAACATTAGTTGCCAGCTATCATTGGCAATCAATATTTTTATTTTAATTCTTCCATAATCTCCTTGTTCCCTTGGATCTCAAAATCACATTTATGTAGAAAAATAAACCCCAAATTCTCCACCACAGCCTAAGGACAGTCTAGAACCACAACTTGTCTTCCATATCATAGCTTCTTTGTATAAGTTGCTTGAATAAGGTGAACGACAATGTTGCCATGTTGTCTCATTATTTCAACGAGTTTCATTATGCCAGTCTACTGCATCTGTTCAAAGGAATTTATCCCCCTGAAAATCTCATACCTCATAATGTCTTTCAGGGACAAGCTGACTCTCACTAAGAATGATCTGTGGGAAAACATAACTCGTTCCAAATGTGCCACTGAGGGAGAATTCTTCAAACTTAGTAAAAGCTGACCCCGCAGGCTCTCCACAAGTTCTCAGGTCAGTGGTTTGACACTTCAGTAATGTGCATACCTGTGTAGGAAAAGAAAAGTGGTTGGAAATCTTGGAAATATTTTCTCAGCTAAAAATCCAATTACAAAGAATAGAAGAATATTTGTTAAGTTGCCTCTTAAGTAGTTTTTTTTTTTCAATTGCAGCTCATAATCTATTAGTAAATCCTAAAATTAATTTAGTGAGTCAAGATTAGCCCTTTTTTCAATGAAGCAAAATGGATTAGACTAGAATTTTCAAAATTAGAGTATGTTGGTTATAATTATAGCTATTTCTAATTCTGATTTGAATTATTATTATTATTTTTTTTTCGGTTCATGGGCCTCCTCTCACTGTTGTGGCCTCTCCCGTTGCGGAGCACAGGCTCCGGACGCGCAGGCCCAGCGGCCATGGCTCACGGGCCCAGCCACTCCGTGACATGTGGGATCTTCCCGGACCGGGGCACGAACCTGTGTCCCCTGCATCGGCAGCGGACTCTCAACCACTGCGCCACCAGGGAAGCCCTGATTTGAATTATTTTATAAAATGTTTGTTTCAATTAAGTATCTCTTTTAACTCAGTCATACATCTTGACTGTGCTTATTTATGATGTGAAATGGACTTCTTGCTCTGGACTCTAGTTGAAGACAGTTTGCAAAACACAGCTGTAAAGTAACCTGACAGAAAAAGAGAGTATATGGGGGTTGTAGCTTTTTAAACTTGAACCCAGTCTGCTGAGAGCTAATCAATCTGCTTCCTGTTTTTACCTTGCAGCTCTAATTCTGTTTTCACTAAGACTGAACAAATAATGTGTTCTAGGGAGAAAAGTTCAGTGACAAATGTAACACCATTCCAATTAACTGAATCCAGCACAATTCTTAAAGAAATGCAATGATGACCTAGAAGACAAATCAGTAGAAGAGCCATTCTAACATATTTGAGTGTTTCTACCTGTAAGTAATACTGGCCTTCTACCATGTGCAGGCTGTCAAAGGCACCTAGTGCGTACACCTCACTGTTTCATTTCTCAGACATCTTGTAAGTTAAGTGACAGCACAGGTCTTTCGGACAAACTGTGTAATTTCCTGTGTTTCTCTTAAGCTTGGTGAAGGTGAACGCATCAAAATAAATCATCCCTGGAAAATTCAACCGTTCAGATGAGAATGGCTTGACACCTCTGGCATAAGCACTCCAGTGAACAGCTGCAGAGTAACTGGGTTCTCTTCAAGGCCGGGACTTCAATTCTGAGAGCATCAGCTGGCCACTCTCTGTTTCCATTTCATAGTAATACACCTTGACAGCCTCCGGTGAGCAGATTCCACTTTCTACGGGTGACATAAAGAAACACAAATATTGGTTTCAAATTTTGCACGGTGACAAACTAATAGAATGACTTCCCTAAGAACTGAAATATAAAGTTATGAAAGCACAAGCATTTTCAAGATAAGGAGGGAGAGAGCTTTACATTGACCTAAATTCCAATTTGACTCTGAGTCCTCCGTATGGGACTGCTTACACTGAAACTATATGACTTAGATAGCTTTTTTTTGTTTTTAACTTAAACTCCCCTTTCTTTAGCCAATTTAACAGTAAACCAGAAAATCTCTCAAACATGAAGAACAATTTTAGCTCTCCACTAACCTATCTAATTTATGTGTTTGAGATTCTTCACCTGGATCAATGAAGAACAAAGCTGCTTTACCTTGAAAGTGGAGGGGAGGCTGCTTTACCTTGAAAGTGGATACTATAAAGGATAAACTCTAAAAACCTGATTAAGTCTAAAGTGATTTTATCACCTCAACAGCAAGATTTATTTCAATATTACTCGTGGATGTTAGCTGCAGCGTTCTTTAGCTCTGGCTTTGCTTTTTTTATGTAACTTGAATTCTAACTCCAATTTCCCCTCGCGTGAAACTGAGAATATGTTTGCCTCCTTCTTTACTCCCAGGAATAATGTTCCTTAAATAATGTTGGTATAGAAGCCCATGCTCTTATTAATTTTGGGACGTTGGAGTTAATAGAAGAATCTTTAAAGAAAAGCGTGGCTTGAAAATGAATGAAGGCTTCCCAAGACTGTGGCTGCCTGTTGGGGCAGAACCAGGGTGAGGTACGTGTCATGTGCATGCTCGTGTTGTGGGTATTGGTAGCAAGCAGGTTGACTCCCAGGGCTCGGGCTCATGCCAGGTGGACGGGGACCGCTGAGAGGAGAGGCAGCGTGTTGTACCAGGCCATGGGGTAGAGAATGCTGTCAACCTGAAACTCTTCCACCACCATCACAGCTGGGTCATGAGAAAAAATGTCAAAGCAAGTGAAAATGCCAAACTTCCCAAAGGGAGAGTCAAAAGGCACAAGTTCTGAGTCCTTGGGGAAATCAAATTGAATTTCAGGTGCAAAAAGGTTGTACTGTTAAGCGAAATGCAAAGAAGGGGAAGATTAGTAAGAAAACTGTCAAATAGAAGTGATCAGTATCTTCAAAATCTTTTCTCGCGCGCATGTTGGTGTGCATACTTAAAACTGTTACACATAAATTAGTGTAAATTATACCCAGTATACCACTGTCTGTGAGTTTTCTCACTGTGACATTCATCAGAACACTTCATTTTCCCACAACCTATGAATCAACCAATGAGTTCATATCTACAAATGATATTTATTTATTTATAATTAATTAATTAATTTATGGCTTCGTTGGGTCTTTGTTGCTGTGCACGGGCTTTCTCTAGTTGTGACGAGCTGGGGCTACTCTCCGTTGCTGTGCGTGGGCTTCTCATTGAGGTGGCTTCTCTTGGTGCGGAGCACGGGCTCTAGGCGTGCGGGCTTCAGTAGTTGTGGCACATGAGCTCAGTAGTTGTGGCTTGCGGGCTCAGTAGTTGTGGCTCGCGGGCTCTAGAGCGCAGGCTCAGTAGTTGTGGTGCATGGGCTTAGCTGCTCCGCGGCATGTGGGATCTTCCCGGACCAGGGATTGAACACGTGTCCCCTACATTGGCAGGCGGATGCTTAACCACTGTGGCACCAGGGAAGCCCCTACAAATGACATTTAAAAGGTGAATATTTGTCTTAAAATCACTTGAAATTTTGAACCTCACAAATTTCTGATGGTTTTCCACTCTATTCTTTAAATACCAGCAGCACTGTCCATGTGAAGTCTAACACGGTAATAAAATAAACTTTGTCATGTCTCCCCATGGTACTGCTAGGTCTATATAAGTGAGGTGACGTAGATTGGAACTTAATTTAGACAATGTAATAGCTAAACCTTGTTAATTAGTAAACCATTAGAATTTTTTTTCCAGCCTGATTATTGCTCCCAAACTCCACCTACCTTGGGCTCAGAACAGCCTTATGTTCTGCTCACGTTTCTAGTTGGCCTGATGTGTGCATATGTGCTCAGGCAACACCCCACCCCCACCTGACCAGTGAGCATCCCAAGCTCCTCGGCCCTCGGCTCAGGGGGTAGCCCATCCTTCATCCCCAGGTGATTGACTTGAAGGCGGCATGTGGCTGATTTGGAGTCAAGGAAGGCTAAGGTTTTTGCAGGGTTTCTAGGAAAGAGGAATGCAGTCTTCCTCTGGATTTTGTTGCTATTAGGATATGTGCTTTGTGATGAGCAGCGATGTGGCTTCTGAAAGGACAGTCATCCTGGGAAAAAATTGTAACAAAGGAATAAGAGAGCTAGAGGGATGGATGACATCTTCTGGGCCTCTGAGGGACAGACTGCATCGGAAACTAGACCTACCCTTTCTATGATTTATATTTTCTCAGGTACCTAAGCAAGGAAATTCTGTGCTGTTGTTGTTTTTTTAAGCCAATTTCACGGGGGTTTTCTATCATTGCAATCAAAAAAGTCCCAATGAAATGAATGACTACAGCTTAATACCAAATGTTACAAAATTGGGTCAAAAAACTAACTCTAGTACTAAATCTTGTGATGAAACTGAGCATTTCTCCTTTCTCAGTGACTATTAAGATCCTCGTGCAGCTATTAACACATCTGCTTTAATAGTCTGATAGATTTGGGCTTCCCTGGTGGCGCAGTGGTTGAGAATCTGCCTGCTAATGCAGGGGACACGGGTTCGAGCCCTGGTCTGGGAAGATCCCACATGCCGCGGAGCTACCAGGCCCGTGCACCACAACGCGCGTCTGGAGCCCGTGCTCCGCAACAAGAGAGGCCGCGATAGTGAAGAGGCATGCGCACCGCGTTGAAGAGTGACCCCGCTCTCCACAACTAGAGAAAGCCCTCGCACAGAAACGAAGACCCAACACAGCCAAAAATAACATATATAAAAATAAATAAATAAATAGTCTGGTAGATTCTATTTTATGACTAACTCAGAACGCTTATACTAAATCAAAGTAAGTTAAATCCCTTTTTCAACTAAGGGTAATAATTCAGAAACGCATTCACAGCAGTTCCCTCACCAGCATTCACAGATAAATATACCTAGATATCAAAAACAAAAGAAGTAAATCGAGGGGCTTCTCTGGTGGCGCAGTGGTTGAGTCCTCCTGCCGATGCAGGGTTCGTGCCCCGGTCCGGGAAAATCCCACGTTCCGCGGAGCGGCTGGGCCCGTGAGCCATGGCCGCTGAGCCTGCGCGTCCGGAACCTGTGGTCCGCAACGGGAGAGGCCACAACAGTGAGAGGCCCGCGTATCGCAAAAAAAAAAAAAAAGACAGAAGTAAATCGAGCTTAGCTAAGGCACAAGTAATTCTCACCTTGTGGTAGGGCGCCACCAGCCTACCCTCAGAATCAAACACCACATCAGTGTTGTATTGGTAACGACCATCAGGGGGACACTGAGGGTCACTGGCATTGCATGGCTTCTCATCCCCAGTATTTGCCACAATGTAGATAGAGTTGTCCTTGGCCAGACAGCTGAGCCTTTCTTGCACTGGGCTGCGGCCAAACCTAATTCAATAGATACTGCCTTAAACTCACTGTGTGTTAGTGATTTTGGAACTTCCAAAGTGATACTTCATTTGCCCGTTACCTATAACACACAACAGCTCTAGGTTAAGAATCAACAGTAAAGATTTAAAAATTCACATGTAATACAATCTTCTTCTTTATGAAAACTAACCTATTTTTTAACTGACAGATTCAGGATGGCAGTGCAAGACTGAAGCACAGAGAAAACTGAGGGGGAAGACGAGAAAGAAGAGAAGCAACACATTTTCTTATGATGTTCTCCTAGGAGCACAAATGAAGGGCTTGAAATTTAACACTTTTCTAATGGGGAGGACCTTTTCCATAATCCAAGCCACAGTCCTACTAGGAGGCAGTATAGAGTTGGGCCCAGGCAGATCATCTTCTACAGAGAACAAATGCAGCATTAGGTACCAGAAATATTTTTAAAAAGGAAAGAAAAGAAAAGGAAAAAAGAATTTCACTATGCAGTCTCCGTGTCCCCATTTGTCAATGCAACACAATAGCTTCCCTTCTATCTTAGAGGGCCCTTGAGTGAAACCCTGGGATAAATACAGACTATGAAATTGCTTTTTGGAGTAATGCCCAAACCACCCACCTTGGGGATATTTACCCTAGAAATAAGAAGGGAGTGAGGTGAGGAAATAGCTGGGATTATAGCTGGCTTCAAATAATTGAAAGATTCTAATTTGAAGAAGATGAGTCACGTATCTTAATATACGATAGGCGCAGTATGAACACCAAAGGAAGTTATAGATAGATGATTTCAGTGGAAAATAAGATTAAAATTTCTAGCAACCAGAACACGCTAAGAAGTGGATTCACTAGTCACTGGAAATTTAAAGTATAAGATGGTGCTTCCAGGCACTCAGAAGTCCATTCCGTTAGTGTGGCTCAGTGGAAATGGCTGTGCTTGAATTCCAGCCAGGCTAATTACCAATTGTGAAACCTTAAGCTCCCTTCTTTGCTTTTCTTTTCTTTTTTTTTTTTTTTTTTTTGCCGTACGCGTGCCTCTCACTGTTGTGGCCTCTCCCGTTGTGGAGCCCAGGCTCCGGACGCGCAGGCTCAGTGGCCATGGCTCATGGGCCCAGCTGCTCCGCGGCATGTGGGATCTTCCTGGACCGGGGCACGGTGTCCCGTGCATCGGCAGATGGACTCTCAACCACTGCACCACCAGGGAAGCCCTCCCTTCTTTTCTTCATATTTAAAATGGGAATAGGGACTTCCCTGGTGGCGCAATGGTTAAGAATCCACCTACCGATCCAGGGTACACGGGTTCGAGTCTTGGTCTGGGAAGATCCCACATGCTTGCAGAACAACTAAGCCCGTGTGCCACAACTACTGAGCCAGCACCAGAGTGCTGGCTCAGGAGTTTCTGTTCTGTTTGGTAACATAACAGCATGCTCATACACTGCAGCGGTAAGAGTGTCCAGTGCACCAACACTCAGGACAAAAACAGCTAAAATGGTACCACATTTTGGAAAATATGATATAATCATAGCTAAAACTTAGTGCGCTTTGATAGACTCAGATTCTTGTACTTTGTATCACTGGAAAAACTTTTATGTTAAAGACCTTCCTGTCTGCTACCACCTATCTGTACTTTCTCGTGAATAGATTACACAGCACGGGTTGAGAAAGAATATTGTGAAAGAAGTACATCATCAGATTGACTCAAGTGTGCAATGCTGTTGTTGGCATCGTTCAGAGGTCAACCCAACTCTAAAAGTGAAGTTAATGAGCCAGACAGATTAGTCCACCCCATTCCAAAACACACTGGCTGTTAAACTCTTTTCTTTTAATAAAATATATTTTCCTGGTAGTTCAATACTTCCATTAATAGGGCCAATATGGGATCACTGTAGTAAGAGCTATCATAGCAACAATTTGTGAAAATTTACATATTTAGCTGTAGGAGACAGAATAGAGTGTTAGGCAAGCCCTGGTTTTAACAGAACTCACAAAATGGCTCACAAAATATACATGCAAATGACTGAACTCAATGTTCATGACCAGTGACCATAAATGCTTGCATTTATAAGAAGCTATCAGCAGAAAACACAGGAAAGACTGCCTAATAATCTGAGATATTAGAACTTTACCTGAACACTGTGCAAAGCATAGATAGATGATAGTGTGGTCAATGATGGCAAGTGCCCAACAGGTTAAAACTCCGGACCTCTTGGGAACCCAGCTAATGCTGTGGAGTTCATGTGCAGAAAACATAACTCCAGGGAGCTAGGCTCTGGGATCATACAATTTCTTCATATTTATAGAATATGCTCATTTTTCAAGTGAACCCCTTTTCCCTAAATACTTATATTAGCACATCGCTCAAAATCTAATTTTCAAGAGGTTGTTTCCTTATGCCTCGTCTGATGTAGGGAAACCGGTAGGTTTGGGATATTTGTGCCTTTGGTTGCTTCAGTTCTATAATTTTAAGCCCTTTAATTCTTTTTTTTTTTTTTTTTTTTTTTTTTTTTTTTTGCGGTACGCGGGCCTCTCATTGTTGTGGCCTCTCCCGTTGCAGAGCACAGACTCCGGACGCGCAGGCTCAGCGATCTCGGCTCACGGGCCCAGCCGCTCCGCGGCACGTGGGATCCTCCCGGACCGGGGCACGAACCCGCGTCCCCTGTATCGGCAGGCGGACCCTCAACCACTGCGCCACCAGGGAAGCCCTTAAGCCCTTTAATTCTAATAACTTTTTTTCATTATCTGAATATGCCTTTATTCTCCCAGGCCCCCTGGTGAGTTTCCATGGGTCCTTATGAAATAATATCCATCAGACACAAATTCATTTCAGAAAAAATTATTCGAGGACAAGA
>NW_020837947.1:29846670-29857938 GCF_003676395.1 Aethalodelphis obliquidens | reverse complement strand
GATCAACCATATACGTGTCCACAAAGCCTCTTCTCCCAGAGGTGCACCCCAGTTTATGGTTTCAGCAGTCCTCCTGTGGTGAAGAGCATAGCAGCTCAGAGGAAGCCAGAGAATAGGCCTGCTGCTTTTTCACTGATGTCTGTGTGAGAGGCCATGACGACATGCCTGGGACCACCACTGCGTCACAGTTGACTGCTTCCACTTTTTGTCCTTTACTATATTATCAAGCTTACCCAAGATTTCAGTGCAGTGGGTTTGGCCATGCCTACCATATTCGTCAGTAGGAGAGAAGACAAATGAATACTGTCTTATCCATTGTATCAGACGATATGCAACCAGGAAAACAGAATCCACACCAGTTATTTTAAGAGAATTTAACATAGGGATTTGGTTAAACAGGTATTTGATGAATGAAGGACAAAAAAGGAACACTGAGGTAACAGCAACAGGATACCTGAGGAAAGCAACTACCACTCCTCATATACGTGAACAAAGGGAAGAGGACAGTGCGGGAGCTAGAAGCTTTCCAGGGGGCCCTGTGGAGCTGAGGCTCAGAGCCCTAGGGAGAGGGTGCTCTTCAGCTGCTGCTGCTAAGCCAACACCTCAGAGGAGGGCCTCCACAGAGCTGGGACTCATCCCTTGAGGAGACACTGGTTGGTGCTGGTATTTTTTTTTTTTTTTTTTTTTTTTTTGCAGTACGCGGGCCTCTCACTGTTGTGGCCTCTCCCGTCGTGGAGCACAGGCTCCGGACGCGCAGGCTCAGCGGCCATGGCTCAGGCGCCCAGCCGCTCCGCGGCAAGTGGGATCTTCCTGGACCGGGGCACGAACCCGTGTCCCCTGCATCGGCAGGCGGACTCTCAACCATTGCGCCACCAGGGAAGCCCCGGTGCCGGTATTTTTGAGGGAGGGTAATGACGCTGGTTCTGAAAGTATGGAAAAAACTGAAAACTAGAACCAAGTGCTACTGGAACAAACTACTGCTGTCAGGTACGTTACTGATGATGGGACGACACTGATAGGTGAGCAAACAGAAGTCTCTCCACTCCTCGTCCAATCTTCCGTTTCCCTCTAGCGTCTTCTATTGGCAGAACCTAACAGGGCGCCAGGTGACAAAGGAGAAATATGTTTGCCTAGTCCCAGCTTCATCATCACAAAGAAGAATACAGAAAGGTGGGTTTGGAGCTGAGAGACAATAGCTGAATAACTGGCACACTAAGGCAACTGTACAACGTACAGTGTGAAAATGCATGAGGTAGGTTGATGCTTGTTTGCATAGATAAAGCTCAAAGTTTCTCTTGTAAAAATAAAAAATATGCAGAATGATATGTATAATTTGATGCCACGTATACAAAATCTTAAAAAATGCAAAATAGTACTAAGGTATTTATGTACATATGTAATAAACTACCAAGAAGTCATGGGAATGATCTAAAATAACCTTAGGATAATGACTTCCTCTAATAAAAGCAAACAGGGAAAGGAGAAGAAAGCAATTGGAAGGAAATACAAAAGGAGCCCATTCTATTCATAGCACCTTATTCCATAAACGGAGCAGAGGGTACATATTCTTTCACTTAATTTCTTGTACTATCACTTTATCATCTTTTCTAGTATATTTGGATTCCTTTCAAATTAGTTAGATGTTTAATTGATGAATAGGTTCCTAGCCATGAGGCATGAGTTAGGACTTAATAGTAAGGCACATATTTGCCCTCCAACTACATACTTCGTACTTCTATTTTCATGTAGTCAAGAGCATGTTTATACTAGATGTCTCCCAGCAGGAATAAATTATAAGCAATTGCTTTTCCGTCATGTCCAAATGACAGTGCTCTCACAATTCACTGATATGTTCTATGAATTGCTAAGATACTTAAATCTAAATTCATATATGGTCATATTGGAAGCGTGATCTGGTCAGTGAAAGATTTATATCTTGTACAGTAGGATCTACAGAACCATCATGTCCTAAATACAAACAGACACCCATTCTGGGCACCCATTCTCTCTGTTCTTAGTAATTTTTTTTAGTTCATTCAGCAGCTTTGTTTCAGGCACTGTGCCATACATTAGAAATACATCATGGTGAGTAAGCATGATTTCTGTCCCTGAGAAGTTCATTTCAGTGGTAAATATATCAAATGTGATGCTTTTTATAACATGAAGTGTTACTAGTACTTACCAATGCCATGAGGGTTGTAAGAATTTAAAATGGATGTAAAGTCTTGTAGGAATAATTTATTTTAGGCCTCACATTCTTTGCTTTAAAATCTACCATTTCTTATATTTTTAAATAAGTCTTAGATTTCTTTAGCTCTGGCTTTTCAATTCTAGCACATGGAACCTTACCTGTAATCTTGAAGTTGCTATGGTGGACCTCCTAATTACAGATAAGAGAAGGGCAGGCTAAATGCAGGTGGGTGGGGAATGAAAGTCAAACAAAAAAGCCACCTGAAGTGTATTCTGTGTAAGGTCTGATGCCCAAAACATTAAATTCCTGTCCTATCACTGGTAACCACGTGAATGTCCTTGTAAAGTTGTCTATGAAAACCCCCATTTTAGCCTTCTGGAATTCAAATATTTTATATGTCTGCTATACCCGCTCTTCATTTATAAAGCCCTTCTGGCTCATTAGTCATCCTGGGTAACTGCATTTAAGTTTGCACTTCTGATTCTAGAAGATATATAAACGGCCATTTTTCTTTATCATAAAAAATGAGTATTGACCCTTTTTGCCTCTTTTCTCTTTGTTCATAAAAATCAGACTCTCTTAGGAAACTCATCTTCAAACAGTATAATGAAAAACTCAATATTAGCAATCTCCTAAAACATTTTCATTCTTTATTATTTATTTTATTAAAAAGATTGAAATTATAGTGTAAAATGACCTTAGCATAAGAATTCCTGAGTCTCCAGCTAATGGACTGAATTTTGAGAGTTCAACAGGAAGAAGTGAAGGGTAGCGTATCTTTCTAAAAATTAACATCTGGGATAAAAAGAAAAATGAAAAGTACATAAGAGGAGCAGGGAAACAAGGGCTCACAACTCTTATAACTGATCAAAGCTATCATCAGGGTTGTTCGATCCATATTTATATGAGGTGTCACAAGATATTTGAGGACAGGTAAATTAATATCATGCAGTTCACCCGTATTATTTTTCTCCTTTGACTTATCATCAAGTGACCTGGAAATTCTCTAGGAGATTGTTAAAATATCTTCTTTCCTCCTCCAAGTACTACTTCATGTCTCCAGGTCCAGTAACTCAAGAAATCCTCTTCCCAGTTGTTACTGTTTTTATTCAGTACATCCAAATATCTTTTTAAGAATGCCTTTGTTAGAGGTATCTGTGTGTGGCTAAGTGCTTGAGTGTGTGTGTGTGTGTGTGTGTGTGTGTGTTATGACCATATTTACTTAAGCAGGCATCAGCCCTAAGATATTTTTAGAACATTATCATCTATGAGATACCTAAGAGAGATGGTCAGAATGGAGTTAAAGAATGTGAATGGAATTTAAGAGAGGTCAAAACTGAGAAAAAAATGCCACTGGAAATCACTTATGTAGATGAATATGCTAACACCATGAGGATGGGTCAAAATGCAAAGAAGGAATAAAAAAGTAGAAAGTAGAGGTAGTGATCCTTGTAGAGTAGGCTGCGAATATATCACAGAAATTACTGGACTAGATATGAGAGGGGCAGTGTCACAGAATGAATGGTAAAAAGATCAAAGAGAATGCATAGACCATGTCCCAGTACCTAGTGCCTGGAACATAGTATGAAATCAACAAATGCTATGTGAATGAAAGAACAAAAGACAGAGAGTGAGCCCTGAGGGAAGGAAACTGAAGGAGCAGCTTTGCAGTACAGGTGCCCGCAACTGGGAAGCTGTGACAGCGCATTTTAGGAAGAATCCTGGTGAAATTCAGGATAGGTGGAAACCAGCACCTTGTTTATTCCCTCCAGAACCACAGGAGACTCGAGAACTAACAAATTTTAAGGTGAGACAGAAAGACGCTTATCACAGAAACTGGACTCTAACATCAGATTCGTTAGAAACTAAAGAGCTACTCCCTCAGGTGTATTTCCCTAAATCAATGCCAAATGAAACTACTTGAGTTGTTTGATAAAACACAGTGGGTGTGTGAAAACCACTGATGAGATATGGGTTAAAACATTGTGATGCAATTTTGCAATTAAGTACTCTTTATTTTCCTTGGGACTTGTGCAATTTTTTTTTTGTTTTGTTTTTATTTTTAATGAGTTGAAGTACAGCTGACAGCTCTAAGTGTGAATGAAGGGAAGAACTGTCCCTTAGAATCTGTGAGGATATCCTTGCTTGTATCTTTCTCAAACCTGTGGGTTTAGTTTCAGCAGTCGACTGGAAGTGAAATACCGTTGCCCAAGAGTCACAGAACATATTGCAAAACCATTGCATAATGTCTAACTTCCTCAAGCGAAACCTGGCAAATCTGAAATGTTCTATATTTTATGAAGAGATAAAAGAACACACAATTTTGATGATTATGTGATTTTGGACTATTTACATACATATACGTTCATCATCACTAAAAAAGCAGATACTCAATGTTGAAAATAGTGTTACCATTAACAGTCATGGTGGGGCTTCCCTGGTGGCACAGTGGTTAAGAATCCACCTGCCAATGCAGGGGACATGGGTTCGAGCCCAGATCCATGAAGATCCCACATGCTGCGGAGCAACTAAACCCGTATGCCACAACTACTGAGCCTGTGCTCTAGAGCCCGCGAACCACAACTACTGAGCCTGCAAGCCACAACTACTGAAGTCCACGTGCCTAGAGACCGTGCTCCGCAACAAGAGAAGCCACCGCAATGAGGAGCCCACGCGCCGCAGCAAAGAGTAACCGTCGCTCGCCACAGCTAGAGAAAGGCCGTGCGCAGCAACAAAGACTCAACACAGCCAAAAATAAATAAATTAATTAAATTAAAAACAAAAAACAAAAAACAGTCATGGTCTTTGTGTTATGGGATTTGTGCCTGTTAGATTACACCACAGCCTTTAGGCAGGACTGTTTGGAGCTATGAATACCCATTAACCTGGACTAGATATTATTTCTTCTAGAACATCTCAAAACAACTTTCATTGTTAAGATAAACATCAACGTTGGAGTTTATGTTTCCAGTGAAACTCCAATGAGTTTATATTTCCATCTGATTAGAAAGCAAATCCTCCCCAATCATTAGCACAGAAAACTAGATGAGTTCAAACTGTCTTTAATGTCAAAGGGAATTCAGTCATAAACGTCTCAATTCCCATCATTACTGTTCTCTCCCAAGGCTACCACTATATTTACAATGTCCCTGAAGCTCTTCACTCTGCTTATGCTCACACACACAGCTAATAAGGCTGGAGCCAGGATTAATCCTCATTTACATGACCCAAACCTCAATTATACCATTATACCATACTGTATTATTTCAGCGTAGCCAAAAAAGACGCAAAATTACCATAACACTTAAATATAATCCTTGATGAGAAAAAATATATATTTGGAAATCCTTGGTCTATACTGGGGAGCGAGCCATTTGAAGTTTCTTAGTAAACTTGGGATGCAACAATGAATGTGATAAAGCGATGTCCTACACCATCACAATATTTTGCAGAGCTATGATCATTAATAATGTGGATATTATCAGGTAAGTCGTTGCTGAGTTGCTGGTCCCGCCTGAGATGGAACGTACGTCTTTAGTGTACCATCTGCCAAACAGTGACACTGTTAGGATAGGCTCAGATGATCCATTCTTGTTTACCAAACGCCCATCTTTTAGTACCTAAAGAAAAAGTGGGAAAAGTATAGTCAACTTGATTAGAATATACATTACAAGCAGACTCATGATTTTGAAACCATCCTAGATATCATGGTAGGTAAGGGGGCTAGGGCTGGGGTTGGGGGTTGGGGAACAGATGGGAAAGATAGGAAACAGCTATTTTATATGTAAGGAAGACTAGAGCCATTCTAGAGGGTTCAATAATTGAGTTTAAACAATCAGATGTAACCCTTAATGAAAAGTCAGAAATCATCAGTAGCAAAAATTTATTGAGTCCAATTATATGCAAGATAACCGGGAACCAGAGGAACACAAATAACACCTTTCCCTCAAGAAGCTTAAAAGTTAATGGTGAAACTGAGAAGATCCCACATATAAAGAGAGAAATCAGTATATTAGTATATTGCAGAGAGAAACAGGTATGTGCTTAGGAGGTCTGAGAAGGAATAGCTGAACTGCTCTGCTTCCCAAGGTGGGATACAGTCTGCTACAAGGAGCAGTTAGGAATTTCTCCCTGGGGCTGTATGATGGAAGACTTTGTGCCAAGTGGAAATCAAGCAGCAAAGGCTCATTCTGAGACAGGAATGTATGTGACAGATCTAGGCAATGTGCTTTCTCACTCCAATATGGTTAGAACAAGTTGTGTGCTGGAGCCAGTGGTGTATAAGCTCACAACAACAGACTGTTAAATCTCCACGAACTGTGACAGCTGGTTGTTAAACATGGCTGTTCTTGAAATTGATGGTGGTGAGAATATTTACATCATGATAACTGGCAAATGCCACAAATCTGAACTTTTCTTTTTCTTCCTCAGAGAGTGGCTTGTTACAATTTACAGCACATCACTAGCTGGAGTTGAAGATTATTGAAGAGGAGACTAAGCCATATGGTCAAAGAGAACTGTAGGGATCGGATTTGTGAAAGCCATGAATGAGCAGATCTATATCCTGAAGGCAAGAAACTTCTCTGTAAGGGAGCAATGTATGCAAAGTAATGGAACAAGAATAGAAAAAAACACAAATAGACAACAGATAGAACAAGAATTAAAGAAAATGAGTTCATCATAAGTTGTGAGAAGGACAGTTTGGATGGGGAAGAGCTTAGAAGGTGAGAAATTAGATACTTTATAACTAGAAGTAGAAAATAACTAAATATCCTCAAAGATGATTATTGTGGTGACACATACACACAAATACATAGCTCACTGACAAGTCGTCAAACACACAACCTGTTGGTAATTAAATGAACAAATATAAAATGTTAAATCTTCATTGTTTATTGTGTTCATTGTTTCTAAATAGTCCCTTGTTTATTAAATTGTTCCTTAAAGAACAAAAATGAAATAACAGAGGTATATTTCAAATTACATTTGGGTGAAAGTTTGAAACAAGTTAAACACAAATATTTAGTTTTCTTGTGACTTTTCATCAATATAGTAAAATTTTGTCTATTTTGACCTTCTTGGAATTAATTGTTCCACATCGGTGATTGTCCCTTGGGTTCTAGTTAGAACTTAGCTTTTTACTGTTTTCTTGTTACAAATTTTCCTAAAATATACTATATAATAGTATAATAGCATACTATATAGCTGGCCTTCTAAGTTACACACTCAAGATAATTTGACCTTTTTGACTATTCCCTTAAACTGGTAGTTTTTACCCATCAAAATCACCTGTAGGACTATGAAAAATATAGGTCTCATCCTCAGAGATTCTGATTTACTGTATCTACAGTGGAACCTGGCCTCCTACTCCCCCACTCTGTCTGCACATTGATGTGTACTTACATGATGTTCAGTACACGTGGCCTAATTCTGGCAAGCTTTCCCTCCAGTTGTTGATGAACTTGGTTAACTAGGTAAACCTTTTGAGGTAAGTACCTAAAAATACATCCTGATGCTTGTATAATGCTTCACTGTTCACAAAGTGCTTTCACATGCATTACCAAATCAGTGAGGAAGATATTCTCCCCATTTTACAGGCAGGAAATTCAGAGGTTAACTGACTTGCACAAACTTACATAACTAGTTAGTTGCAGAGGCCACACTTCTGATAATATACCAGAGTTAACCTACAATGTTAAAGCAAGATGTTTCCCACAGTTGTGGTGATGGTCAGTAACACTTCATGCTCTTAGCGTAGAACTAAGGATGGGGAAAAGATAGGCAATGAATATGTTGGAATCTCTGCAGAAGTGATCCTCAAAGATAACGTGTAAATATGTGTTGATGGAGAGTCCATTAGTCAAGGAAACTGGGGAAATACTCAGGAAGACATGGTCAGTGTGACTCATGTAAAAATCTTGTCATCTATGGCAGGGGTCCCCAACCCCCGGGCCACGGACTGGTACCAGTACCAGTCCGTGGCCTGTTAGGAACCGGGCGACACAGCAGGAGGTGAGTGGAGGGCAAGTGAGCGAAACTTCATCTGTATTTACAGCCGCTCCCCATCACTCGTGTTACCGCCTGAGCTCCGCCTCCTCTGAGAATCTAATGCCGCCGCTGATCTATTTTTTAAAATCATACTCAGAAAATTAGATTGTGTGCTAAATGTAAATGGCAGGGCTTACAAGATATAGTGCACCCATACCTAAGCTTACCTGGGTGAACCGTACTTTCCCATCTCTGACTTCCTTGAATTGGCCCCTGAAACTTTCAGTTCATTTACACATATTTGTGCCATTCTAGCCAACTTTCAACTACTGGATTTGAGTTCCAGACCCCTTACTTCAGATCTGATCAAGATTTTCTGTAGTTGGCATTTAAGCTTTTATTCCAGCCTCAATTTGCTGATGAGATTCTGCCTAACTGGGTTCTATGGCAGCCAAGGATTCCCATTCTCTGGGTTTCCCAGCCTTAAGGCTGCACTGTATGTTGAACTGTTGGTATCACAGAATTAAATATTTTTATAAATATGACCAATTCCAATCTGATAAAACAGGCAGACACAGATATATGACCATAAGCAATCTGCAATTTTAAAGATTTCCTTGCTTGATGTTTCGGATTAATTAACTTACATCCTATTTTTTCTTTTATAAAAAAAAATGCAGTGATTTCACTTTAGGTTCTGAAACTCTGCCACTGTTTGTCACAGTTCAGTGAAGACATTAAGGGCCAAACTTGTAGAGTATGTGTATGTACATGTGTATATGTGCCATGTACTGACTAGAAGATACAAACCTACAGAATCTTAATTTTAATTTGAGACTAGCTTAATTTGTGGATTAATTGGCTATGGTCACTATGGTTTATGAAATAAATATTTGATTTTCTGTTTGTCTCCACATGTGACAAAAAGAAACTAAAAATCTGTAAGTAAATATTCTGCAATGAATGTTGCCTCAGGCTCATAGGGTCTAGGTATCTTATGGTGTTATTCCAACAATGTGTCATCACTTTAGAATTAGTTGCTGTATGTTGCAAAAATGGTCACAAAAATTTCCCCTCCTTTATCCATACCCTTTGCAGTATGATTTTACAGCTCTTCCCATTGAGAGTTCTGCAGCATTTATTTCTCCACCCTTTGAATCTACCTTGGTCATGTGACTTGCTTTGGTAGATGAGATATTTGCAAACATGTTGCAAGTAGAGACTTGAAAAGAACTGGCCTATTGTGTTTTTCCCTATTTATGCTCTCGGACTCCTTAATCTAACGTGTGAACAAGACAAGGCTTTCTGGAAGATGAAGGACCACAGAGGGAGAGTGGCCCCAATCATCTCACCTCTCCAAGACTATGCCATCACAAATCAGCCAGCCCCAAACAACCCTCCTGCTAGCGGCAGATGCATGAATGAGCCCAACCAAGATCAACCGAGCCTCTTCTAGTCCAGAAGAACAGCCTAGCTACACCCAGTTCACATCACCAACCACAAAATCAGGGCTAAAGAAATAGTTATTGTGTAAAGCCATGAAATTTTGAGGAGTCTCTTACACAGCAAAAGTTAACAGATACAGTTGTCATAGACTGTTTTATTTGACTTCAGAAAACAGATAAAATGAAGACACTCTTAAAGTTATCCTACCTCAAATTTTCCAGGTGCCAGATTGATTTTAGTAAGTAGCACTTCAGGAAAAACATACTCCGTTCTAAATGTGCCACTTAGGGAGAACATTTCAAATCTTGTCAGAGCAGTGTCTACTGGCTGTCCACAAGTTGCCAGATTAGTAGATTTACATTTCACCATTGTGCATACCTGTGTAGAAAAGACACAAATAAAATGCAATGTCTTGCATCTAAGTTACTTGTACTAGAACTGTTGACTCAGTTTACAAACGTAGCAAAGTAAATATTTTCACCATTTGATAAAGGGATTTGGATCATATAATTACCTGCTTTATTGAAAATGGCAAATGATTAAGAACCAATTCCCACTTCCTGGGTAACTAGTGGGATTGAAAGAAAGAAGCCAGTTTAAAACTAGATTTGTAATAGGAAAGAACAAATCCACTCCATACTGGATCTGTTTCTTTTTATTTAAACCTTTGTAGTCTACTGCTTTTGCTACAAGTTAATCACTAAAGGCATGCTGCCTAGAAGCTTTAAATTATACATAATGAACCATCTCTGAGAATCCTGCCTTTCATGTAATGAGCTAAAATACCTTTGTTTAGCTCACAGGAAACTTCCAGACCAGGCATACCTATGAATGGCTGCAGGAAGGAAAAAATAAACACATCCCCTCCAGAGCCTGAATGGAATTAGGATTTTACGCCCTCCCCATTTAGTGTAAAAGAAGCCTGAATTCTACCTCAGGGAAGATGGTTCTTTGGGACACTAGTCCACCATCTTCTCAGTCTGCTGGCTTTCCAAATAAAGTCACTATTTCTTGTCCCAACAACTCATCTTTCAATGTATTGGTCTGTCATACAGCAAGCAGTACAAGCTTGGACTTGGTAACAGATATAAACCATTAGTCTGGCATGTCAGATGATGGCATTTGGCCCAAGAAAGTAGAGGTATTTGGGAAACAGGAGTACAAAAGCCAAAAGGATGATTAAAATTTTGACCATCTCTCTTTTTTTTCATATCTTTTTCCTTAGGAGAAGGCAGTGAGGCACAGAGTAAAATAAGAAAAAACAAATGCATAGTCAACATTATATAAAAAGTTTAAAAAATTTGTCACTGGAAGGGCATTAAATGATCAGGACATTTGGTTACAAGAGAAGTTAAAATAAAAGTGATATCCCTACTTATTGTTGGTTTTAAAAGTTAAAACAAGACTTTATATTCAGATGTGTCAGCAAAGCTACTTAAAGAAGCCTTCTTGAAGTTCATTTCAATATGTAAACTGGTTTCATTAGTCAAATAGAAAATCAGCATTGTCAGGCTAAGGTATTCTTTTAATGTGCTCAAAGCAAACAATCAATGATACTTAGCCCCCCTGCAAATGTCACATGATTAATCCCAAAGTGTGTGTGTGTGTGTGTGTGTGTGTGTGTGTGTGTGTGTGTGTGTGTG
>NW_020837947.1:29763642-29846660 GCF_003676395.1 Aethalodelphis obliquidens | reverse complement strand
GTGTGTGTGTGTGTGTGTGTGTGTGTGTGTGTGTGTGTGTGTGTGTGAGACACTGGCAATGCATGCAGTCATGCCAAGGAAAAGCATTTGGTTCCCTGGGACAAATATGAAAACTTAACCCTGGAATTTACTGACATCCAAACATTCCCTTTCTCTTGAGCTGAGATTACCTGCCAATACTCTCTTCTCCTTCTGCCATGAAGTCCAGCAAAAGCTCCTAGAACATACACTTCATTCTCTTTTCCTAACATTCTGTAGCTTAAATGACAGCACAGCTCTTTTTGACAGACTGTAAGGTTTCCTGCATTTTCAAAGAGTTCTGTGAAGTTGAACTCATCCCGGGAAATAAAGCCCCTAAAGGAATTTTTCTGTCCTGGGAATGGTTTGATGGTGGTGGCGTAGGCACTCCAATTCACAGCTGGTGGGTAGGTTGGAGAGTTTCGGGGATACGAATCCACCTCTGCAAAGAGGATCTTTCCCAACTCTGTTTCCATATCATAATGGTACGCTTTGGGAGAGTGTGGTGCATAGATACCACTGCCTGTGAATGGAAGACAAGTCTTTTAAAAACAAAAAGCAAACCCAACACCACCAGTTTCCCCATCAGAATTGAGCATGTGATCATGTCACAATATCAGTCACAATGAGAAAGCACAAGGCACTAACACCTAAGTATAATACTTCTCCTATTCTCTACTGGAGGAGATTAAACTATATGATCAGTGGTCTCATTTCAAATAAACTTTGAATATAATTTACTAGCATTATAGAAAATTAAGCCAAATATTAAAATCATTGTACTCAGGCGTTCCTGAGAGATAGGGAAGTTAATGCAAAATTCCCTCCTGTTCTCCATTGTGGTGGTTTTCAAATATGTTCCAAAATTCTTCAACACTCCTTTCTCCAATGGGTGGATCTAATTCCCTTCACTTTGAGTGTGGGCTTGCCTTAGTGACATAGTCCTAATCAATAGAACATGGTAGAAATAATGGTTTGTGACTAGTCATTAACGGCAATGCAGCTTTCCTCTTTCTCTCTCTCTCTCTCTCTCTCTCTTTATCTCCCTCTCTCTCTCTCCCTCTTTCTCCCATTACTTGTTCTGGAGGAAGCCAGCTGCTATGTCATAAGGATACATCACACAGCCCTATGGAGAGGCCCATGTGCAAGAAATGAAGGTCTCCTCTCAACACCCACTGAGAAAGAGAGGAACCCTACCAATAGCCATATGAGTGAGCCATCCTGGAAGCAGACCTGCCAGCCCCAGTCAAGGCTTCAGATGACTTTTAGCCCAGCCAACAGTTTAATGTAGCCTGAAGAGATGGCCTGAGCCAGGACCACCCAGTTAAGCTACTCCCAAATTCCTGACCAACACAAAGTGTAAGATAATAAATGTTTATTGTTTTTAAGCCACTTTCACTTTTTACTTTTAAAGCAACTTGTTATACAGCAACATGTCAATAATACACTACTCTGCCTTGCCAGTTATAGAGCATATCTTGTTTAGTTCCCTGCTTTGCCCCCTACTATCTCGTGGCCTTTGGCAAGTTACTTGCATCTTTGTGTGTCTCAGTTTTCTAATCTGCAAAATTGGAATGCTAGTACTCAGTGCATACATAGAGTTGTTGTGAGGATAGATGAAATAATACATATAAAAGTCTTAACACAGCCATAGATGTTATAATCAAGCAGTAGCTTTTGTTTTCTTCTTCCTTTTTTTTTTTTTTTAATAAAAGGATACAAACATAGTGAGAAGTCTCAACAAAGAACCAAAAAATTACAACAGGTCATATCTGAGGCACAAATTTCTCTGCATTTAGAAATATAATCAGCAAACCACATGTGGTCATGAATTACCTGTCATTTTTAGGCGGACATTATGTGTGTTGGCCACAAGAAGATTAACTCTCATTCCCATTGCCCAAGCTGAATGAAACTCAATAGCTGTCAAAAAGGGCAAAACATTCATCCAAGCTGTGGGAAACAATATAGTGTCCACGTGGAAATCTTTCACCAGGGTCACAGCAGGATCATGGAAGAGGATATCAAAGCACGTGAAAATGCCAAACTTCCCAAAGGAGGTGTTGAAAGTCACCAGCTCCGGCTTTTCGGGGACATCAAACTGAAGCTCAGAGTAGAGGTTGTACTATAACAAACACACAGGATGAAACCAGGAACGGCTTTTTTGTTGAAAAGGTGACACATGAAAACTCTCCAAGTTAGTAATTTTGAGATTTGGCAATGCTCAAGAGCAGGAAATCTATAGAAGATGAATGACTCTGGTGAGTGGAAGTTAATTTCCAAAGAAAAATACGAAGAAATATAGTCTCTCTCACTCCCTCTCTCCCTCTCTCTCTCTCTATCTGTCCCTCTCTTTCTCCCTCTCTCCCTCCCTCTCTCTCCTTATCTTCCTCCCTCTCTCAATGAGGAGCCAAATACCTCCCCATAAATCCTAAACACTATGTGCTTCTTGAAAGCTGAAGACATACATCATTTTTCTTTGAGTCCCTGATACCTAGAAACATAATAGATGCACAATAAATATCTATTAATCAGATGAGGGAGGCCCTCTCCCTCTTTACAGTGTCCCATCCAAAGTAATTTCAGGGACTCTTACCCAGCTTTCAAAATTGTTGTTAAAAATAAATATTTTATTTCATTCTCTCTGATTCCTTCCAAGTAAACTTGAGAAATGAACCTACTCTAACTTAATAATCAGGGTCAACAGCTTAATAAAATGATTTGCGAAGTAGAAAAAACTGAGGGTTGGGAGCCAGACTATTAAAACTTCTCTCTAAATTTATTTTCTACCTAAAAAAAATTTTTAATTGAAATTTACTAGCATTTTAAGAATTGATTGACAAAAGTACTCTTATCAGATCCATATGTCAGAGAGCGTGGGTCACGCACTGTTCCAAGGTACCCTGATGGAAGAGTGATGTCAGAGAGCGTGGGTCACGCACTGTTCCAAGGTACCCTGATGGAAGAGTGAGAGCTTCTCACTTTAGGATGACCCAGGTCCTCATTAGCTGTCCACATCCAGTGCACTGTGCCATCCTGCCGTTTACTGGGCCTGGATAAATGGATTGACCAACTATGCTACCAGTTTAACTAGGTCAACACTTACAGAATGGAAGAGTAGCTGCAAAGAAAGAGCCTTTAAAAATGATACTCACAATGCAAACACAGTCTCTGAAACAAGGAAAATGGAAGTACTGACATTTCTATTTCCAGTCTGAGACACATTTTTGAGAACACAGAAGTTTAATTCCATATAAAAACAAGTTGGGAAACCCACAAGTTTATGCAGAAAACTTTTTGAAAGTTTTGTGTTTTATTTATAAATACACAAATAAACACACAAGTAAACATAAATATATTTTATTTTGAGGACTCACGTTAAAATTTTTTTCCATATAGAGGTATATGATCAAAAACATTTGAAAGTCATTGGCTCAATATCACTCCTCTTGAGTAATTTTTATTTTTCACTAGGAGTTCCAGGAGATAATTTCTCCAGTCAGAAGATTTTGAAGGCACAATTAAGATGCTTAGAAAACATATGGGAGAGGAAAAGGGACATTCACACTGACCTGCACATCCCATAACCATTTAAAAGGTCAGCCTCTCTCCCGGTCCAATTTAGTACAAAATTATGACTTCAGGTTATTTTACTCTTTCAATTCAGATTTTAAAGTAAAAATCTTATGATTTGACCTTAAATCAACAAGAGGATAATTAAGTTAACTGGTATAGAAACTAAAAGAGAAAGATCATTTTTGTGACTTGATAGAAAGCAGGGAAATTAACTTCCATGTAACTGAGTCATACAATGTGGAAACATCTTTTATCATTTCAAAGTTAAATGGTATCCAGACTACAGTCATCTCAGTATCTTTTATACCAATATTAAAATTACTTGTTTTATATATGCAAAAGCTTTACCTCAATCCTGGACTATTACCAAATCTTTCTTAGAGGTCTCTGCCTACAATTTTTTCCGCGTTTCTAAAGTGTCATTTTCTTCATTGCTCGCTTTAAAAAAATCTTGGTAACATTGTGTTATAAGAGAATGAAGCTCTAACTCTTAAACACAGCATCCACCCCCTCATAGCAGGCTCCATATTACACACCCACCCCCTCTTACCTTATGGTAACGTGCCACCAGCTTTCCATTTGCATCATACACCACGTTGGTGTTGTATTGATAATGGCCATTAGGAGGACACGCGGAGTCACGGGAATGACATGGCTTTTTGTCCCCGATATTTGCCACGACATAGATAGAGTTGTCCTTGGCCAGGCAGCTGAGTCTTGCTTGTACTGGTGTATGACCAAATCTAAATCCAGTTTGAATTAAGACATTTCGGTAAGTCAGAGAGAGAAAGACAAATACTGTCTGATATAACTTATATGTGGAATTTTTAAAAGTCAAACTTGTAGAAACAGAAGATAGAATGGTGGTTACTAGGGGCTGGATTGTGGGGAACTGGGGAGATGAAGTTTAAGGGTACAAACTTGCAACGAATAGATAAATAAGTCCTGGAGACTGAATGCATAACATAGCACTTATAGTCAACAATCCTGCATGATAAACTTCAAAGTTGCTGTGAAACTGGATCTTAATTGTTCTCATACAAAAAAGAAATGATAATTATGTGATATGATAGAGATTATATGTAGAAGTCACAAATTGTGCCTAACCTTGATGAATTTTTTTCCACATTGTATCTATTGCTCCAGCAATTTATTATTCACTCTCCTGCACCAACGGTTGTCATCTCTCTACTAGTTCATTCCATCAGCATGCAAATATGCTCTAGTACCTCTCTTCTTTAATCAAAATAAAATAAAAACCTCTCTTGACCCCCATGCCCCTCTACTTTATGCTCCATACCTTAGGTCCATCTTACAACAAAACTCCCTGGAAGAGCTGGACATTGCAATCCTCAGCCCATCTTCTCCCGTTCTCTTTAGAAGCGCTCAGATCAGCTTCCATCGCTATCATCCCACCCGACAACTCTCACTAATACTGAGGATGACATCCACATGATGTCATCTTCATGGGACATCTTGTGATCTTGTGCTACTTACCTGCAGCAGTTGACACAGTTACTTACACCCTCCTCCCGGAAACACTTCACCTTGCTCATTGGACCCCACGCTCTCATTCTCCTACTCACTGGGTGCTTTTCTCCATCTCCTTTTCTGGTTCCTCCTCATCTGCACTGAGTCTAAACACTGTAGTTTCTTATAGCACAAGCATTAGATCTCTTCTGTAACTCACTCCACAGGTGAACTCATCACGGTGTTAAAAATTGTTTTCTCCCTCTTAGCGGTAAGTTTCTTTTCTTTTTATAAAGGAAGTTTATTCTTTTATTATTTCCAAAAATAATCCAGCTCCTAAAGTCTTGAAGTTTAAGATGTATTTGGGAATTTGTTTCTTGGTAGTTAGGGAATAGCCAAATGAGCTTTCCTTCTGGTGTGAGGGCAGAGGTAGTGGTCTCAGTGTGTTAGTTGTGGTAATCCGAAATGCAGACGTATTACCTGGGTAGTGCAGGAATGGAACACCACTGGAACTCCCCTAGAAATGGTAGTGTTGTGAGCCATTAGACCAAGGCCAGCTCTGAGTGCCCTGAACTTTGGAAGCCCATACTCTGAAGATACCAAGATAACTGACAAATAAATAGCAGACTACAACAGAAGGGACATTATTCTTACCTTTGTGACTTTCTTTTTAGCTGTAACTCTGTGGCCTTATGTTATGCAAAGCGGTCAATAATTCTTATCTTTGGAGATGAAAGGAGTATGAACAGAAATGTTTGCAGGTCTTATAGAAAATTTGACTACTGTGTCTTTACAATGAATTGAATAACTTTATATGATGAAACTAACTTTCCTACTATAGAAATACTTTTTAAAAGTTTATGTTTAAGGACATAAAAATGTGCTTGACAGTGAGTGCCTAGAACTGTGACACTAAAGAAGGGAAATCCTATCTAAGAAGGTACATTTCTGTACCAGAGCTGTGTTGTAACCATCCTTTGGGCCCTCTGCTGGAAAAGTAGAATCAAGTCTCAAATAATATCTTTTTAATTATATCCTATAGCATTACAGATGTAGGACAGTACTGTATCATACCTCTGTGAATGTAAAACATCTTGTACCTGCTTTATGATACATAGTAGTGACCATGCTTTATCAGATCTATTTATAATGATGTTATTCTAGAATGTCTTCTTTCCAGATGATGATTGAGAAGCTAATAAAGAAAATGGTGCCAGGTACCACTACAGTAACAGAACTTTGCTGTTTTCTGAGGTTTTGTTTTTTTACCTTTTTTTCTTGAATGGAGTGCGCTATATGTCTCTATAATTTTGTTCAGATGCCTGCAGAACCTGGAAACGCTGTTGCTGCTAGTGACGTATAAAATACTGCTCTTGGTCTTTGAATATAAATAAATAAATAAATATATATATATACACATATATATGTATATACATAAAATTGGAATTTTTGGAAACTTTAGCTGTGCTGTCAACTTTGGAAAAAGTATCCCAGTTGTACTGTGTTGGGTTGGCACTGTACAGAAATTAACAGCTATAATGGTCTAGAAACGTTAACACATAATTTTTTCCATTTGTACAGGGGTAACACACTGTATTCAATATGTAAGGTCTCATCTACATGGGTTTGATTACAAAAACTAACAAAGTAATCTCTAAATAAAAATAAAAATTAAAATGTGCTTGAAAGGTCTCTATTTTTACCCTGAATAAAGAATATGTAGAGTGTTTTTTTATTTTTGTGGTTTCATCTGTGAATAGGTAACTCTTTGAGACATTTCTGCTTCCACTGAGGACCAAGATTCTTTGCTCTTTGACATTACTGACCAATGTGGAGGTGGCAATATACTTATTGATAAGTTATTAACCTTACTTGAGAATAGTCACACTAAATGTGAAAGGAACAGAGTGAGAGCCATGTTAGGGTATCTTTTTAAAACTAAATATGATTATCAATATTTAAAAATGCAACTTTATTGTTCTTGCATAGATGATAGATATTGTGTTTTATTTCCTAAAGCTTAATAGGTTTGAACATGGAGTTTATTTATAGAAGGCAAACAAGAGGAAATTTATAAACGTGAGTGTCTGAATAGAATGATGATAAACTTATCCATCCTATAAACTACATTATTACATTAGTTTCATTAAGAGCAACGTGATTTGAAAAAAAGGCCTGTATTGGGCTTCCCTGGTGGCACAGTGGTTAGGAATCCACCTGCCAATGTAAGGGCATGGGTTCGAGCCCTGGTCCGGGAAGATTCCACATGCCGCTGAGCAACTAAGCCCGTGTGCCACAACTACTGAGCCCGGGTGCCACAACTACTGAAGCCTGTGCACCTAGAGCCCGTGTTCCGCAGCAAGAGAAGCCACCGCAGTGGGAAGCCCACGCACCGCAACGAAGAGTAGCCCCCGCTCGCTGCAACCAGAGAAAGCCCACGTGCAGCAACAAAGACCCAACACAGCCAAAAATAAATAAATTTAAATAGATAAATTTATATTAAAAAAAAAAGGCCTGTATGTGAGAAGATTACTGTGGACCTAGATTTACTTAGGAGATATTTATTCCGCATTTGAGCTGTCGCTGCTAAAGCACAACCCCGACCTCACCAATGAGAATCTAGTGAGATTCACCTTTGATGTTTACAGCACAATTATGTGTTTTGGAGCTTGCATTTAACAGGCAATCTGAATTCAAACCTCAGACGCTTCTTTATCATGACCGCACCTCCTGCTTCCTTACTGCAGCTCTTTATACATTTGCTGGTTACATGGGTTAATGAGTGAATGAATGCACGAAAAGGGATGGATTGATAGTTACTCTTATCCAGGTTAGTAAATCTGATTTAAAAATTTTTTCTCCCTGACTTTCCCCCTCCAACACTGACCTTGCCAGACTCTTTCATGCCAGACTCGAATAGGCAACTGCCAGGGTTACATCTCCAGTTGGATATCTATTAAATCACAGCTCCAACTTCAGATGCACAAAACTGACTTCCTGAGTTCCATCCCAGACTTTCTATTCCTTCAGTGCTCCTGTAACCGAGAGGACCCTATGGGACCTTCCCAGGACAGACTCCCCCCAACCTCCATGCCCTCTACCTGCCTCTTTTTTTGTGGAAAAGCTTTAGTCTTCCAGGCCTCCCCTGAGTCACAAAAAACTGGCTCAAGAATTAATGATTGGAAGGATGTAAACACATAGTAACAAAAAAATAGCAGTTGGGCGGGGAGAACTGGTAACAATTTAAATAATAGATTAGCTATACAGCAGAGTCACAGAATCTTTAGTTCCTCCCCAAAGAACATAAACAACAGAGTCTGACACACATTCCTCAATTGTTTTGCAGATACTAAAATCCCCACCAGATGGAAGAAGCTAATTGCATGATGACCATGAGCACATAACCCCCAGACTGGCTGGAGCCTGAGGATAGATGATGTTAACCCCTGTGACATCACCCTGTTACCTCACCATCGACCAATCAGAGAACTGTGCAAGAGCTGATCACACACCCTGCCACTATCTCCCTCACCTTGCCTTTAAAAACCCTTCCCTAAAATCCATCGGGCAGTTTCGGTCTTTTGAGCATGAGCTGCCTGTATGCCTTGCTTGGCCCTGCACTTTCCTTCACCACAGCCCGGTGTCAGTAGATAGGCTTTGCTGTGCCTGGGCAAGTGGACCCAAGTTTGGTTCAGTAACACTCCCTATGTCTGTAAATGGCAATTCCACGCCTCCAACTGCTCAGGCCAAACACCTGGGAGTCCCTCTTTGTTTGTTTGTTTGTTTTCTTTTGTTTTCTGGTCGTGCCGAGTGGCCTATGGGATCTTGGTTCCCCGACCAGGGATTGAACCTGCCGTGCCTTCAGTGGAAGCATGGAGTCCTAACCACTGGACCGCCGGGGACATCTCATTAGCAGTAATCTTTTGATGTTGGGCTACCTTGTTTGTTTTTTCCTTTGGGGGGGTTGCAAAAACTCCTATATATCTTGGTTCCTACCTTACCTCCTTGGAACTGTCCGAAGAGGTATCTGAGGGGCTGTATCCCAGGCTAAAGTCCTTGGTAAAGCCCCAAAGAAAACATAATTGTCAACTATTAGGTTGTGCTTTTTTTTTTTCAGTCAGCATCCCTATTCTTATCTCCAAATGACATTCTATATAATAAATGTGTTTGTTTACATCTATCTTCTCCCACTAGAATATTCATAAGCCACAGGGAGGGCAAAGACTTTGTTTTAATAAGTGCTATATCTCCTATTCTTAAAATAGTATCTGGCACACAGTAGATGCTCAATAAGTAATAGTTAAATGAATTAAATGTAACTGTATTGGGTGACAACGCAAGCCCATTTTCTGACAAAATTTCTTTTTTCTAGCGTAGTGCTATGAAAGAGGTATTTACTAACCATATGGAATAGACCTCTCTCCCAACTTTCACCAGTTTCCAAAGCTACTGTGATATTTGACTAGTCCATAAATTTGCAACATATGTTGTTTTTAACAGGAAGTCCATCTTACAATCCTACTGTGAGATGAAAACAAATGGGTTGTCCCCTTTCTCAAAACTTCTAGGCAGAAAGATTGTCCAGGACTTCCCTGGTGGCGCAGTGGTTGAGAATCTGCCTGCCAATGCAGGGGACACGGGTTCGAGCCCTGGTCTGGGAAGATCCCACCTGCTGCGGAGCAGCTAGGCCTCTGAGCCACAACTACTGAGCCTGTGCATCTGGAGCCTGTGCTCCACAACAAGAGAGGCCGAGGTGGTGAGAGGCCCGCGCACCGCGATGAAGAGTGGTCCCCGCTCGCCACAACTAGAGAAAGCCCTCGCACAGAAATGAAGACCCAACACACCCAAAAATAAATAAATAAATTTATAAAAAAAAACAAAAGAAAGACTGTCCAGCTATTGCCCCTCTTCTTCCACAAAAGTGTTTCTTACAAACATCATAGGAAGCATCAGCTCAGAACAGGAATGATTGGCAAGTGGAGCGGTTGACTGTCATGTAACCTGATATTCTCCTCGTTGCGCGGTTAGTCTCTTTAGAGCTGAGAAAAGCTGTTTTCTGATAACCCTTATATAAAATTTACACTAACCACGAGTGCCTCAAAAAGCGTGGTATCCATAATCCTCTAGCAGGAACATGGCAAAGGGATGTTTAACAAACTTAATTTGAGGTACAAGAGTGAGAGAAAGTGCAAGAGGGTGAAAGAAAGCGCAAGAACGAGTGTGAAAGAGTGAGGGGCTTTTTACTGCCAGTATGGAATTGTGCAATCCATGCCTCAATAATTCAAGCCTTAGTAGATAGTAGGAGTTATGTATTAAATATACACACATATATTAAATATTTTACATTAGAAAGTTTCTAGGTTACTTTTTCCCAGGAAAGTTAGCTTTATGAGCCTAGGAAAATGCAAAGTTTCAAAACATAAAGTCTCACTAGAAAGTAGATAGTGAGGTCTTTCTGCCTGGGAAACAGATTCTAGCGCAGAGAGACTATGAATTGAAATATAGTACCTTCAATAGAGACCTTGGAATATTTTCCAAACACAGCCCCGTGTGTCCACTTCAGAAATCAATTTTCATGAGAAATTAATATTCATGAGATCGTGTTCCCCTTAGTTTCTAATCCCAGTAATAAATTTTTTATATTTCTCCAAATTTAATAAAGATACTAGATTATAAATAATTGTTAAATGGCATCTAGGTACAATTTTTAAAAATCTAATGAATGCCAAGATATATATATAAAACAATAACATACACCACATACATGATCATTCAGAATTTATCATTTTGCTGAAGTGAACGTGTACATTTTAGAGAACCACAGCACTTTTGTACAAACACCTAGGATAACTCAAATACCTGTGTGGGTCTTGACATGGAATCCAATTCACCAGAGGATCTGGAATATCCTCCAGATAAGGGAAAATGGCTTCCCTGGTAAATTTCCATCCGTAAATTGCATCTTCCGGAGTCACAATGATCTGAGCACCCTGTCCAAAACAAGTTAAATCAAAATTATTTCTCTATGTATGTAGACAATTCAACACTCCAATCTTCACCAGCTCTCATGCCCCTCATAAATTATGATTAGCAGAAATAAAAGAATACCTGTTCAGCAGCCTGCTTAATTGCTCTCTCCAGAATATCTATATTCCTGTTCATGAGGAGCAAGGCATAATCCTGAGAAACGGGTGTTTCTGTGTCATTTGGCAATATGACAGCATGTTCATATACTGCAGCTTTGAAAGTATCCAAAGCACTGACATGCAGAATAATTAGCGCAAAAACTGCCACGGAGGTTTGAAAAGAGGAAATGATCATGGTCAAGGTCTAGTGAGTTCTGCAAGTGAAAGTAACATTCATGTAGTATTTATAAAGGAAGGAACATTTAGGTAACATGACTGCCAGCTCTTATTTTACAATCTCATGAATATTATGCCTGATCATTTTGGAGGAAAAAAATTTCAGTTCCCTGAATACAATCAGAAAGTATTACAAGGGGCTTCCCTGGTGGCGCAGTGGTTGAGAATCTGCCTGCCGATGCAGGGGACACGGGTTCGTGCCCCGGTCTGGGAAGATCCCACATGCCGCGGAGCGGCTGGGCCCGTGAGCCATGGCCGCTGAGCCTGCGCGTCTGGAGCCTGGGCTCCGCAACGGGAGACGCCACAGCAGTGAGTGGCCCGAGTACCGCAAAAAAAAAAAAAAAGTATTACAAGGATTGTACATGTACTATTGATAAGATTTAATGTCAAATTTCAAGAAGACAAAATTCAAATATAGTACAATTGTACCCTTTTATTAATAGAAAATAGTAACTAAGTTAACTCTCATGTGCAAAACCATAACACAACAAATCTCATTTATTAAATTACAAAAACTAGATAATTTTTTTCTGTTCTGTTGACAGATCTACATTGTTTATTTTTAGAAGAGAAGAAAAAATTTAAAAATATTTGCTACTAGGAAAATGCAATACAGGGCAATATTGGGAAGAAAATTCACCCAAGTCAACACTCTGACTTACCTAGTAAAGACTCTCAACTTGCACTCCATAAAAACAAGATTTTGTGTCCGGTTTGCTCACTGCTGCATCCTTAGTACCCAAAGAACTGATCCTCCGGGTGCTGGTCCCTGGTGTTTGGCCAGAGGAGAAATCAAGTACTTCTGCTAAGGAGGCCCTAGCCCTCCGGGGACTAAGCCTCCTTCCTCCCCCACTCCTTTCCGCCCCATCCCTCTCTCCTTCCTTCCTTCCTTCTTTCCTTTCTTCCCTCCTTCCCCCCTTCCTTCCTTTCTTTGGAGATAGATGGAAGGGAAGGGAAGCATCTCATTCCAGTTGGTGATTATAAAGATCATCTCTATTATAACCCAGATAAAATGTAATTTTCGTTTTTGTTAGAGGCAAATAACCACATAAATGAACTTTAAAAAAAAACGCATATGTTATGTGACCTCTGATAACCTCCTAGGACATCCATATTCTCCCTTCCCCAGTCCCAATCCTATCACACAAGAGTTTAGTGGGGTTTTTCGGTTTTTGATTTTGTTTTTTAATCTGAGTCTCTTCATTCAAATGCTTTTAGATGGCATAGAAGAGTAGAAAGAAAGGAATAAAATTCTTTTATATTTTCTCTCATACTGAGATAAAAGTCTTGATATAGGTGAGATCTAAGGGCTATAAACGAGGTCTGCTCAAACTTTCTGCTTTGAATAGAAATTTTTAGTAAAGAAATAACTTCTTACCTCTATAGAATAGAAAACTGAAAATAATTTTTAGAAAAATGGTCAAGGTTTTTAGTGGATAGTGTGAAGGGAAAGAGATATTTATAATCTAGTTTTATATAGTAGATTATGAGTGCCTTTAGAGTCTACAGAGCATGTAACGCAAACGCCCACACTTTACAGGACAGGAACCTGAGGCATAGAGAGGCAGAGTGACTTAGAGCAGGGCGTAGGACTTTTCACTCCTGATTCCAGGATCTTCCCCAATACCCAAGACATCATGCACGAGTCTGTACTCTGCTTTAATGTCTGCATCCAAGTGTCTGGACACTCACTTGCATCTTTTTTTTTTTAATTTATTTTTTGCTTCATTGGGTCTTCGTTGCTGCACACTGGCTTTCTCTAGTTGTGGAGAAGGGGAGCTACTCTTCGTTGCGGTGTGTGGGCTTCTCATTGCGGTGACTTCTCTTGTTGTGATTCGCGGGCTCTCGGGCACAGGCTCGGTAGTTGTGGTGCACGGGCTTAGTTGCTCCGCAGCATGTGGGTTCTTCCCGGACCAGGGCTCAAACCTGCGTTCCCTGCACTGGCAGGAGGATTCTTAACCACTGCGCCACCAAGGAAGTCCCTCACTTGTATCTTTTAAGGAACCCCATTCAAAATGACCACCTTAGGAAGACCACAGATAAATCTAAATACTGAGTGAGTACTTGATGCAATTGAGAACTGTAAGCTCTTTCATTTCTACAAGTATCAATATAATTTGGATCATGATCTACTTCTTTGTGATTTAATCTCACCAATTAGTAATACTTCATTATCTCTTTTGCTCGTAAATAGTTAAGTAAGCTGGTGAAGATAAGCTAACATCTTTACTTTTGCAGGGTAAGAACAGAAACAATCATATATGTCTCTCGTATCTCAGTGTCCCCAAATTTCCTGGACGTTTTTCTCTCTTTGTGGCTATAAACAAGAGAAATAGTGTCATGTTTATTCAGGTTTTTTGGCTGGAGGGCGAAAGGGGAAATGGTTTCTGATGCAAAGGCAAGGTGATTAAGCTCCTTTTTTTCTCTGCAGCGTTTAGAAATTGTCATAAAAACTGAGAATCTGAGTAACAAAGACAATGGCATGGAAGAGTCAGAAGCTAGTAAATGAAACAATAATTTAAATATGGAAAAATCCATAAGACATAAGGAAAAAAGTGAATTTTTTTACATACATTTGTCATAGAAGCAGTTGATATTGTTTTAAATCTTCAGAGGTGAAAGACTAAATTCAGGACATAGAACTTTAAGAGTTTACATTTTTATGCTCATAAAGGTGGTTGATTAAGTAAGCCTTAATTAACTTCTTTAACTCTGTTATAAAATAATGTTACCTGGACACAGGGTACATTGATTAAGTATTAGTCACTGCTAATAGGACCTATTTACTAATTTACCAATTTGTGATTAATGGACTTGATTACAAGGGTGAAAATTCCAATCAATTCAAAATTATATGGTCAAAGGGCCACTATAAAAAAAATAGACATAGTTCAAATATTTGTTTCTAACTGGGAATCTGATCATCTCTTAAAATAGTATTCAACTGGACTTGGTTTTCTAGCTGTAATAAGTAAGAAGAGTAGAAGTGTAGTTTCTGCTTTGCACTCCACTTCTCTGAAACCCTATTTCTCACCTAAAAGTTCAGGTAATCATACCTGCTCCATCACCTTCACAAAGTTATTCTGAGAGTCAAAGACATATGAAAGTCCTCTGCAAGATTATGATGGGATGACAATAATTAACAAAAAGGGGAGACAATTTAGTAATGTAATGATCCTGACTCCATAATTCATCGTTAGGTCCACAGAGCTACTATTGTTCAGCTGGACAAATCTGGTCTATCTGCGGCACTGTGCTGAGGATGGGATGGGGAACACAGCCCCTGGGCACTTACTCCTGGACCATGCCCAGCTGGGCCTGGCAGACGTACATCCTCGGCATGGCGAAGGCATCGTAAGAGCACCAAGGCCCCAGCAAGACAAGGGGTGGCTCCCGGCTCTGATTCAGGCCTCAGGACTTCCTGGTCTGGCCCCTCTCCCAGGTGTGAAATGACATTAACAAAGAGTTGGAAATAGCATGTACAGTCACTGATGGCGTTTCCTCATAAGCAGCAAAGATGGCATCAAAAAATAAGTAAGCAAAAGAGAAAAACCAGGCCCTACTTTTTTTTTTTTTTTTTTGTGGTACGCGGGTCTCTCACTGTTGTGGCCTCTCCCGTTGCGGAGCCCAGGCTCCGGACGCGCAGGCTCAGCCGCTCCGCGGCATGTGGGATCTTCCCGGACCGGGTCACGAACCTGTGTCCCCTGCATCGGCAGGCGGACCCTCAACCACTGCGCCACCAGGGAAGCTCCAGGCCCTACATTTAAAACTATTTTCTCTTGACACTGTATACCAAAAATAGGATGATACTGTACCCCTCTCCCCCGACAAAAGTACTTGGTGGTAAAGAACAATGTTTCTGTCCCTGTCCGCATCGGAGACTTGCATTGGTCTTTAGCAAGCCTGTCTGAGTCAGCGTTTGAGAAAGGAAATGGCTGCTTGAGCAGAAGCAGCCTGAGCTTTAACCACCTTTTGGGGCCACATCCCAGCCCAGGTGAGGAGCTCCTCCAGCTCTGGACTTGGATTGGTGTTCAGCTCTTCAGACAGTTCATGCAACTCAAACCAAGAGAGAATCTGAGAGTAATGATTCATCACAGCCTGCTGCTCCCAAAACGGATGGAAAGGTTTGTGCCGTAGGAAGTTGCTAATCGCCACCTGTTTTGGACCTGCGGCAACAGTGATTTCATGTGGTTCAAACGACCCTTCTACTTTCTGCTGTTAGAAGTTTAGGATCGTGGTTTGCCGGGCTGCAGAAGCCCCTTTGAACTGGCAGTGTGCTCCCCCATTGTCTGAAGGTCCCCACTTCCTCAAAAGAAAAATAGGAACAAGCTCTCTTCCTGATGATTTCACTTGCAAATCCTTTATTTTGTTCGGATCCAACTCTGCCAAAGTTCATTGACTTCACCAACAGGAACTTCTGAAATGTCTGTTAGTTGGTGTCATAAACTGACCGTTTGCGTCCACCCCCCCCAACAAATTCATATAATGAAATCACATCCCCCGTGTGATGGTGTTAGCAGGTGAAGCCCTTGAGAGGTGATTAGATCCTCAGGGTGAAGCCCTCCTGAATGCGATTCCTGCCCGTAGAGAGAAGACCCCAGAGAGCCACCTGCCCCTTCCACCATGTGAGGACACAGGACCACCATCTATGAACCAGGAACTGGGTCCTACCAGATCTGAATCTGCGAACACCTTGTTCTTGGACTTCTCAACCTCCAGAACTGTAAGAAAGAAACTTCTGTGGTTTTTAAGCCACCCAGTTGATGGTATTCGGTTGTAGCAGCCTGAACTAAGATGATATTGGGTGATGGTTAGGGCTATGGACCCTGTAGCCAGAATGCCTGGGTTTGAAACACTTCCTATCTGTGTGGCCATGAGCAAGTTATATGTCCTCTCAGGGCTGCGGTTTCCCTCACCTGCAAAATGGTGCTAAAATGTGAATAGTTTTGGCTGGTGTTATTATCTCACGCCCGCAAGGTGGAGGCCCTATTGTGAGGGCAATGCCCAGTGCAGTGCTGACCCACGTCTTTAAATCTCTCTAGTCAGATGCTCACCTGTTCTTGGCCACTAACTCACTAAAAGAATGTCAATTAGTTCACATTCTCTATTTTCTCATTGTTCTGTCGCTTTCCGCAAAGTCCTTCATGTTTCCTGTCTTCTATGTCAATCTGACCTGAATGGCTTCTCCAGGGATTATTAACTTAAAGTCCATTTCTACGAGCTCATCTGGATGGCTTTTCCTCCAGCAGTCCCACAGGTTCGCCCTCTGATCAACAGCTCTCCCTATTTCACACATCATTCTATTTTTTTAAACCTCACACACACACACACACACCACACACACACACACACACACCACACACACACACACACACCACACACACACACACACACACACACACAGAAAATTTACCAAGAAACTGGGTTACTTCTGCGTTGCTGTTGGGAAGATTGTGAAATGATACAGCCACTCTGGAAACCAGCTTGGGAATTTCTATATGAGCTACTTCTTCAGGTTCTTATAAGCTGGGCCATTAACCAAAGTGACTATATTCAAAGACAGAGAAGAAAAGCCAAAGTCTGCGTTTGTCTGCTTTGACCACCCAGAATCCAAACCTTATGCTTTGTTAAATGGAATTTGTTCATATGGAAGATCAATTAATGTGCAGCATCTGTTTGGGACATTTTTTTTTTTTTTTTTTTTTTTTGGCGGTACGCGGGCCTCTCACTGTTGTGGCCTCTCCCGTTGTGGAGCACAGGCTCCGGACGCACAGGCTCAGCGGCCATGGCTCACGGGCCCAGCCGCTCCGCGGCATGTGGGATCTTCCCAGACCGGGGCACGAACCCGTGTCCCCTGCATCGGCAGGCGGTCTCCCAACCACTGCGCCACCAGGGAAGCCCTGTTTGGGATTTCTTGCTCTTCTGAATCAACTAACCAAAGTCCTGAGAGCTGCATTAAGACACATTCACCAGGTACAGGAATGGAAAAGTGTGGGCAGATCTTCCTTTCTTATGCAGTTTTTCTTTCCAATTAATAATGCTGTTTCACCTCAAGAATATTTGCTCTTTCAGAGAGTTTTCAGTGACACGCATGAAATTAAATCCTGCAGCTTCCTTACTACCAGACGGCAGTGCCACTTAATGCACATCCCTCTCCTCACACTATTCGTGTTTCAGATCTAGAGGTTGGACCCAGCTCTTAGGAATGGACACATCGACAACCAGGTAACTCTGATCTTTATCAGATAAGTAAATAAAAGAGGCAAAAGCAAACCAGTAACAGCAAGAGAAAAAAACAGAGGAAATGAATATAGCCATTCATTTCACTTAAGTTCTGAAAGTGAAAAGTATTAGTGTGATGTTTGCAAAAAATTAATAAACAGAAATCTCAATAAAGTTGGGAGACCAGAGAGGAAGCTCTCACACCCTGCGAGGATAGCAGAGCCCAACAGGGAAAAGAAAAATTCATCTTCTTTCCTGGCAAAAACTCAACCAACGAAACACCATGGGCTGTTTTTTTGGGGGTTTTTTTGTTTTTTGTTTTTTGTTTTTTACGTGGGCCTCTCACTGTTGTGCCCTCTCCCTTTGCGGAGCACAGGTTCCGGACGCGCAGGCTCAGCGGCCATGGCTCACGGGCCCAGCCGCTCCGCGGCACGTGGGATCCCCCCGGACCGGGGCACAAACCCGCGTCCCCTGCATCGGCAGGCGGACTCCCAACCACTGCGCCACCAGGGAAGCCCCATGGGCTGTTTTTTTACCAGAGCCCTCCCAACTTCCTTTTTCCATCTATAAAAGTGTTCTCCTTCCCTTGCTGTGTGGGCACTTGTACAAACCCTGAATTGCAATTCTCTATTGATTCTAAATAAACCCATCTTTGTTGAAGAAATATCTGGCTGTCTATTTGTTTCAGGTCAATATGTTCAAATGAAATATATACCTACAATGGTTTTAATTCTCAAAAGAAAAAAACCCTATTCATATTCATCCAACAACTGATTTCATGGCTGTCATTTTTTTTTTTTTTTTTTTTTAGCCTCAATGGGCAGCATGTGGGATCTTAGTTCCCCAACCAGGGATCGAACTGGTGCCCCTGCAGTGGAAGCGCAGAGTCTTAACCACTGGACAGCCAGGAAAGTCCCTCACGGCGTCATTTCTGAAACATATAATAATGTGACTTAACTGATTTGGTATTCAAATTTATCTTAAATGACAAAAACTTAAAAAATGATAATAATATACTGCTTTTTGTACTTGTGCTACTGTTGACCATGATCAACCAGAAATGCATTTGGCTTATTTTAGTACTGTTGATGCAATTGCACTAAACTATAAACCAGAAGTTATTACTGAACATCATGCTTTCTCAGATTGTCACCTATAAACAAACTGGGATTCGAAGTGGAGCTGCGGATTTTCTGAAAGAAACTAGTGCAAATATTTTAAGAGCTGCTAGTTGTTCCTAATGAAAAACTGAATAAGTAGGCTTTTATTTCATTTGTTAGTACTTTGGATAACATTTTATTTTTTCTGTCTTAAGTATGTTGTTTCTTACTCTCCTGCGTGTTTATTTCACAAGTTGAGGACATATGACAGTGAGACCAAAGGAAAGCTAACTATCATAGTCTTTGGATCATTCCCTTTTGCTATGATCGTATATAAATAAAAGATATCGGTTTTACTTCTCACTTATTAATTGTACTTAATGAAAATTAGTTGGCTATGTCAGTATTTATTACCCACCTCTTTTGCCAGCTAGATATGAGAAGGTATGTTTAACATATTTAAATCTTGATAACTTAATAAACAACAGAATATTGCATTGATGTATGATATTTAATATTTATTGTCCAAATCAAATTTCCCTTGTAAAATATATGGGTTATTTGGGGAAAAAAACTAATCATGCAATTACGACACAACTCAGCAGTTGTATTCCTGGGCATTTATCCCAGAGAAATGAAGACATCTTCACACAAAAACCTGTACATGAATGTTCATAGCATCTTAATTTGTTTTACCCACAAACTGAAAACAATCCAGATGCACTTCAATGGATGAATAACCAAGCCGTGGAATACTACTCAGTAAGAAATGAACTATGGACACATGCAACAATGTGGGTGGATTTCAAGAGCATTCTGCTGAATGAAAAAGGCAATCCCCCAAAATAACATACAATAGATTCCATTCACGCAGGATTCTTGAAATGACAAAATTACAGAAATGGAGAACAGATTAGTGATGGCCAGAGAGTAAGGAGGGAGTGAGGGTGAGAGAAAAGTATGGGCATGGGCAACTGAAGACTGGGAATCTTTCTTTATCTCGACTCTACCAATATATCCTAGTTATAATATTGTACTGTTAAGTGTTGCAAGATGTTACCATTGGGGGAACCTGGGTAAAGAGGACAGATGATCTCTGGGTATTATTTCTTACAACTGCATGTGAATCAACAATTACCTCAAACATTTTTTAAAAGTTTTAATTGAAAAAACAATTTGTGATTTAAAAAAATTTGTCCTTTTTATTTTTCCTTGGGATTAGTCTGTATGTCATATATGTATAGGTTGCAACGTGACCTTAACATAAAAGATACTTTTTAATTTATTATATTCTACATTCAGTCTCATTTTTTTAAAAGTGCTTTTAAATTGGGCACTTTGTTACATTTAGATGAATATAAATATATATAAATATAAACACATACACAGGTTTCCTTTGATAATTTTGACCTACCTTTTGGTTTCAAAAGGTTCAAAGTTCTGCTATTGTTTCTCATATTTTTAACTTTTTTTTGTCATTTATCTTAATACTTCAAAATCATAAAATGAGGAAGGGGCAAAGTTGTTTTTGTACAAAGCGGCTTTAAATACACTGGTATCTACAGTAGGTACTGACAGCGGCATGTTGGGAGGGGGAACAAAAAGTTCTCTAGCCAGTAAGCCTGGAATCTTTGCGTTGACCTTGAACTAGTCTCAACAGTCAACAGCGCTGGTAACGGTAATAGGCTGACAGCCCTGAGTGACGCCGGGACGCCGGGTGGGAACGGTGCGAGCTCGGGCGCCGCGGCCCGGCTTTGAGCTGCGGGATCCCCGCGGTGCTTTAATAGCGGCCCCACGTGGTACAAATGGGAACTACAGGCACTCGGCGGCATCCTCGGACACTGGGCGGACGAGGGGCGGCCCCGCATTAGCCTGCATCCTGCGCCCAAGGAAGGAAAGCCCTGGAGAGGGGCCAGGACGATTTAACCCGGGAGATCGAGGCCTGGCCCTTTCCGCAGTGCACACGAGTGCAGGGGGCTGGGGTCACACTCGTCCTGGTGCCGCTCCGGTAAGCGGGTGACAGGCCACTTGTGCTTGGCAGGCAAGGGACCAGCCTCTGGAGTTCTCAGGGCGAAGGGACTTGCGGGGAGGAGGAGAGTGAAGAGTTCATGGGAACTGTGAATATTCAGTTTGGGGAATTAATGCCAAACAGTCTTCCGAAACAGTCCGTGGTCCAGTTGCTGTCCATCTTCTCCAACCTGGGTATTGTGATCCTTTAAATTTTATTTATTTTTTCCTTATGGTGGTGTGAAAGGGCATGGTTTAATGTGCCTCTTCCAGATCTGTTTCTCTCCCATTCTTCCCCGTTTCACTAAGAGGCACCAGTTGACCACCCATGCCCTCAAGCCAAATCCTAGGAGTCTTCCTGAATTTCTCTCCCCTTCTCTGTCCATTATCAGCAAACCCTGTTGGTTCTACTTCCAAACACATCCTTTTCTCTACTTCAGCACCACCTTCCTGATCCAAACCATTAATGTCTCTCTCAAAGCTTCCAAAGATTTCCCTCCACCCCTGGTAATCCGCATCCCCACTCACCTTGGCCCTGCAAACACAATGACCTTCCTGAAATATGAATCAAATTCTAGAATCCTCCATTCAAAAGCCGGCTCCTCTCCCCCGCCCAAATTCCTCTGTTTACTAGACTCCAGCCATGTGGGCCACGGCCTTCTCTTTGACCATGTCAAGCCGTTTTGCACATGCTAGGGAGGGCTCTCCCCTCAGAATGGCTGCCTCATTCTCATCCTTCAGAGCTCAGTTCAAGGCCTTACCTAAATGAGGATCCTCACACCTAATCAGCTCCAGCCAATTACTCTTTCATATCACCAGGTTTTTGTTTTTCATCATAGCATCTCTGCAAGATAACTAGAGATTCTGGTATTTATTTCTTGCTTGTCCCTTCCACTGGAATATTAGTTCCATAAAGACTAGACTCTGTTTATCTTGATCACAGCTAAATCTGTAAGATCAAGTGCAATGTCAATTCAGAGAAGGCATTCAATAAATATTTTTGAATTAATAAACAGATAAAAAACATTTCTTCTACTAAAAAGGGGTGGGTGGGTAAATGGGGCTACTACAGCATGAAAATGGACCAGGAGGTATGAGAGTTGCACAGCAGAGATTCACTCACTTCAAACGACAGCATGGATTTTACCTGAAGTCAGAGGAACCCCTTCCCTAACATAGAACAAGCATTCCTGGGGGCTCACTTGCTCTGGGAATGGGATACAACTATTGGGAGTACTTTTTTTTTTTTTAAATGATAGAACTAAAACAGAGACATTAAGGGAAATGAATAATATTATACAAAGCATTATTTATAAATCCAGATCCTAATTCACAGCATGTTACAAAATTGGAAGTGTTACGTAATATTATTCTTGTATCTTTCACACAAACAATAGTTTTAGAAGAGCTGATGGCCAGGGTATGCAATAGAGTTTTTCCATGGTAGGCTGGAATTTTGCCTTTTGAACAAAAACAAAAAAATCTTAGGACACAGAGAAAGCAAATATTTTAAAAACTGATTTCACAGTAATTATTATGTATATTTTGAGTTATCTTTATATTATTTTTAAGCATATCAAATCAATTCATTTCTTTCCCTGTTAATAAAAAGGGTACAGTCACAGAATCAGTGCCCTCAGAATAAAAAGTAAACAGAGGAAACAGGACACCCAGAGTCAGTAACATCCTCAGGGCCAAATCTGGTCACTCAAAACCAAAAACTTTTGTTGATTTTCAACAACTCTTCGCATACTTAAGGTTTCAAATACGGCTGGTTCAGCAGGCCAGCTCTTCAGGACAACAGTATGTGCAGCCCAACACAGGATCATCGAAAACTATGTTAACAATTTCAGGATGCTGGTGTGGAGTCCATGGAGTTTTGTGCGTAAAAATTAGGAAAATCCTTCCAGCGATGAAGTTCAAGGCCAGGAGCATCCATCTCCCAGCCCCGTATCAGTAGGGATCCCTAAGGTAAGGCTACGTTTCATCAGGCAAGAGAGCAGTCCGTTCCTCCTCTGTGCCGAGGCTATTTTGAAGTTTAGATCTACGTTGAAGGAAAGAAGAGGCCAACCTCAATATTTCTCACCTTAAAAAAAAACTCAGTACCTACATCTCTATCCAACTATTTCCGTAAATGTGTCTATCAAGTGATGAGGCTCAGAGTGCCCAGAAATCTCCAGAGTGGAAGAATGGATGTAAAATGGTGTCTTTTTTCCACTCCCACAAGCCAACTTTTAAAGGGAGGAAAAAAACTCAAGAATTGACCATACCTCCTCCTTCTCCTTGAATGCTCCAATAGATAAAACAAGCCCATCACTAGTCCCTTGAACACAATGAAAGGTACTGGTTAATGTCAATTATCCAAGTCACATTTCTCCATAAACATAAGGAAAATGAAAGTAAAAGACTAATTACTCACACTTGTCAGAGCCCAGAGACCCTGCAGAGCAGCTGCCCATTCAAAACCAATTTTCTCATACAGAAATCCTCCCAGGGTTGGTCCTACAAAAGCACTAACAATGAAAAGAAGAAAGAGGATTATAGTGCAAAAAAGAAGTTACTCCTTATAGGCTGCATGACTGCTTCAATTCATTATATTGAAACTATAAACACTAACGAAAAAAGCCAATTCCTGGACAGAGCATTAGGTGTAAGAAAATAATTCTACCTGATAGTGATGATGTTTAAAATTTTTAAACAATCCTAAAATTATAACTGCTTCTGAAAAGTTGGTGCCTTATATGAAAATTTTTAAAAGATGATATGCATTCAAAAGAACCTTTATATTATTCTCTCTACTCTTCTAGATATTTGTATTTAAAACAACTCAGTACATACTTAGTGATGATAGCTACATGGCCAGCATACAGTTATCCCTCTGGTATAATAGAGAGTTAAAAATAAATACACAAATGAATGAATAAATGAATACATTTTCAAAACTGAGACAGGCTCCTGTTAAAGGAACTTTAAAATATCACTTAAATAAGACAAAGTATATGAGACCATTCTGATTATGCATTAAAACTGCTGGTATAACCATTGATCTTGAAGTCAGACAGCTGGATTAGAACTGTAGCTCTGCCCGAAATGAATTACGTGCCTTCTGGCAACTCATCTGACCTCTCAGTGTCTCAATTTCTTCATCTGTAAAATGGGGATAGCATTTTCCAACTTGCAGGTGTGAACGAAATTCAATAGCTACTCACCCAACTGACCACAGTGCACCAAAGAGACCTGACACAAGTCCCAAGGTACTTAATCCTTCTTCAAATCCATTTTCACTGCAAAGAGAAACGAGTGTGTCTGTGGTTAAAAGGGAAACCTGCGTGAAACAAAAGAATAGTGTATGGTATAAAAATAAACCAGGGATAATCTGGATAAACCCAACAGCAAGAATACTCCATTTCTAAAATAAAAAGCTAATCTCATTTGAAGATATTACTCTAGTAATATTTACTCCAGGGTTTTCTAAAAATACTTCTACTGCATATATAGGATACAATATTAAGAATCGTGACCCACTTGCATTAAATGTTTATTAAAGTATATAATTAACTAAGAAATTCTTCAAATGAGATGAACAGGTAGAGAGAACGATGGGCAACCTTTAGAAAATACAGAGGCAGCTCCGCATTGCTTTGAGGCTTGTTGAACTGACAACAGCAGAGCCATCAGGGTTCTCCCTGCTCAAGTTCACTTTGTGTTCTTCATCTTTATGCCTATTAAACAAAAGACTGATGGCCAAGTGACAAAGATACATTTGGCCTTCTTCCCCATTTCTGGCACACAGCTCCTAAAACCCGTGGAATTTCTTAAGTGATGAAAGCCATAAAAAAAAATGTCTTTTGTTATGTCAACGAGATGACTTTGGGACTAGCACCCATGTTGCCTGGAGAACCAACATATGATTAGAGGGCTGGAACTTCAAGGCCCACACATCCCTCCCCCATAAAGAGAGGGGGTGGGGGTTGAATCAGCCGCCAATGGCCAATGATTTAACCAGCCATGCATATGTAGTGATGCTTGGGAAGCCAGATGCTTCCATATGCCATTGTGCTGGGCCCCAAACTCCACAAGGACAGAGGCTCTGCTGCTTGGGACCTTATCGCCCTGTATATCTTGTCATCTGGCCGCTGATCTGTATCCTTTAATATCCTTTGCAGTAAGCCAGTAGCTAGCGAGTGAACTGGGTTCCTGAGATCTATGAGCTGCTCTAGCAAATGAAGAGAACCCACGGAGGGGGTCGTTGGAACCTCTGGTTTACAGCCAGTCGGTCAGAAACATAGGTAACAACCTGCATTTGAAACTGGCATCTGAAGCAGAGGGCGCTCTCGTGGGACTGAGCCCTTAACCTGTGGGATCTGGTGTTATCTCCCGGTAAATAGTGTCAGAATTAGTTGAATTGCAGGACACCCAGCTTGGTGGTGTGAGGGAATTGGAATTGCTACTAGAATCCATTTACCTGGTCGCTCTGTGCCCGTGTGTGGACCTCCTCGATGAGAGGGAAATGATGCTGAGGGCTTCCCACTGTGCTTTGCCTTTATTTTTTTTAATTTACTGAAGTATAGTTGATTTACAATGCTGTGCTAATTTCTACTGTACGGCAAAGTGCTTCAGTTATACATACATATGCTCTGGCTTTTCAGAAGTATACCTGTACCGAGGTATAAACTAAGCCAAGCCTCTAGCCACAACCCATTTTACCTACCATTGTATTAACATTACTATATATTATCATTTATATTATTGTACTTTTGCTTATACTATTTATATCACAATATTGCATGACATGAAATCATGAAGATTTAGTATTGTAAAAAAATATCCAACATCCTACAAAATTGAGAAATTCAAGGAAGCTTGTGATGTTTATTGCTAATCACGATACAGTTCTTCAAGCCATGGAAGTAACTTACTGTGCGCAGCTGAGAATCTCTGGGAAAGTTGAAATTAAACTCATTCCAGCAGAGATACCGTTTATGACTAATATCAGCACCAACAACCAGAGCTGACTGCAAGAGAGTTTGGGAGAAAAATTAACATTGAAAGAGACAGCAAAGCTTCACGCCAAGGAGGGCAGGCAGGATCTCAGACAAGTTCGTTTCACAGATGACATGACTAGTCTGGTCCTTACCCCATCTGATCCCATTTTGTTCAGTGAAAGCACCTTTTAACTCCTTACGTTTTTGAGGGGGGCCAACGATCAATTTCTCCTGCTATCCCAATATCTTTGGTCACACATGTCACATGCCCAGAGTCGACCTGCCTTCTCATCACCATGTAAAAGCCTTTCAAAGTTGGTTAAAATGTCAATGTTAATGTTGCTCCTTCAAGCACTTGGCTTTGAAATTCCACTGACTGAAAAATGGCACAGACGGAAAATGGTAAAGGAAGTGACAGGAACCTGCTACGTGTTCCATGTTGGGCCCTACGTCAGTTACTTCATATCCATTATTCTACTGAATGCTTGCAGCAACCCTGCCATGTAAGTCTGTTAAAAATGATTAAGGAAGACAATCTAGGTGATACAAACAAACTTTATTTAACACTTCATGAAGTGGATGGTCTCATTTTGGAGAACTGAAAAATGGGATAGAAGGCAGGAAGCTTTTACAGGATAAGGAAAAAAAAAAACAAGGAAGAGGGGCTTCCCTGGCGGCGCAGTGGTTGAGAGTCCGCCTGCCGATGCAGGGGACACGGGTTCATGCCCCGGTCTGGGAAGATCCCACATGCCGTGGAGCGGCTGGGCCCGTGAGCCATGGCCGCTGGGCCTGCGCGTCCGGAGCCTGTGCTCTGCAGCGGGGAGAGTCCACAACAGCGAGAGGCCCGCGTACCACACACACCAAAAAAAAAAACAAGGAAGAGAAAAACAGGTAATATCTGATTGTCTGGGGCTACGCAGTCCATCTTGTTTGGGGTGAGCGGCCCACAGTTGGTGGCTTGGCGTTTGGGGGTGACTGGGTGACGGGATAGACTGCTTTTCTGGTCAAGAGGAGCATTTACAGGGACATGAAAGTTTTCTAAGTTTTGGTTTGCTGACATGGCACCCTGGGCTGGAGTCACTCTATCTTGAGCCTAGAAAATTATTTCAACAGTACTATTATTGGCTTTTTTGGTGGATAAGAAAACTGAGGCTCTTGGAAGTTAAATTATTTGCTCAAGTTCACATACCAAGGAAGGGGCAAAGCCCAAATACAAACCCAAATCTGAAAGACTCTGAAATCATTCCTTTATCCATATCATGTTTTGTCCCAGAGGTACCTAAAAAGCTCTAAGTAGCTCATTTTATTTTAGAAAATAAATGATAATAAACAAGCTTGGGCTTCCCTGGTGGCGCAGTGGTTGAGAATCTGCCTGCTAATGCAGGGGACATGGGTTCGAGCCCTGGTCTGGGAGGATCCCACATGCCGTGGAGCAGCTAGGCCCGTGTGCCACAACTACTGAGGCTGTGTGTCTGGAGCCTGTGCTCCGCAACAAGAGAGGCCGCGATAGTGAGAGGCCCGTGCGCTGCGATGAAGAGTGGCCCCCGCTTGCCACAACTAGAGGAAGCCCTCACACAGAAACGAAGACCCAACACAGCAAAAATAAATTAATTAATTAATAAACTCCTACCCCCAACATCTTCGTTAAAAAAATAAAAAATAAACAAGCTTTATTAAGTAGCTACCATATGCTAAGGATGATACAGAAACAAAAATGATTTAGTTCCCTCCTCAAGGGGCAAGAAGGAATAGAAAAAACAAAAGTATATTCTAAGAACTATCAGCTAAAGGTAGATAACAAATACTACTTTTAAAATAAAGTACAGGACTTCCCTGGTGGAGCAGTGGGTAAGAATCCACCTGCCAATGCAGGGGACACGGATTCGAGCCCTGGTCTAGGAAGATCCCATATGACGTGGAGAAACTAAGCCCGTGCGTCACAACTACTGAGCCTGAGCTCTAGAGCCCACAAGCCACAACTACTGAGCCCATGTGCCACAACTACTGAAGCCCGTGCGTCTAGAGCCTGTGCTCCGCAACAAGAGAAGCCACCGCAAGGAGAAGCCCACACACCACAACAGAGAGTAGCCCATGCTCTCCACAACTAGAGAAAGCCCGCGTGCAGCAACAAAGACCCAACGCAGCCAAAAATAAACAATAAATTTTTAAAAAATTAACTAAAATAAAGTACAAATGTGCAATTGAAATACAAAGGGAGAATAAGCATTTTTATCATTTGATTCAGATTTTATGCATTCCTGTTTGCCTAGATCACTGCTAGCATCCAGTAATACTGTCAGTAAAACAAACAATTCAATATAGTCCTAAATCTGGTAATTATTTAAATAAGATTCAAAGATACTAAGCATATCAGTGTTACACCAAAAATTTTTTAAATAATTCCTAATGTTATTTTGCCACAAATTCAAAAGAAGAAAAAAAATTACCTCTTAATGTGCAAGAATGGGGCAGGTCCTAAGAGCATGTAGCACCCTGCTGTGATTAAGTTTCCAAAAACGAGAAGCCATTTCCTTAGATGCTGATAAAGAAAGACCACAGAAACTCTTAGAGGTAAAGATCTTCCATAGTTCAGGAAAATAACGAAATCATTGAAGAACACAAGTCATGATATTAAAAAATCCAAATACATTGGAGAAAACAAAATTTTACATGTAAGAGAAAACAGGTAGATGGTAAACACAAAAGCAAGTGCAATATACCCCAAGACAGGGGTTGAGCAAAGGACAAGTATTCCTTGGAAAGGGATTGTATTGTAGATTTTGCACATGATAAACTGTTCCAAATATAACAATTTAAAAAGCAGTCACCACAAGGAATGACCAAGTAGATGCACTATCTAGAAAATTCACATTATTAAAAAGTACCAAATAAAATGTTTCCTTATAAACTACTCAAACACAGGCTAACAGTTATAGGGGTGCGGTATCTGTTCAGTTATATAAGGCTATGCCTTAACACTAAGTTACAAACACTGTTTAAGACACTTGTTTTTTTCCACCTGGATTACCAAGTAATCTCCATGTAATAAGTCTTCATAAGTATATACCCACATCTAATTAAGAGGGGAAACACAAAAATAAGCACTAAAGTCATAGAAGCTTGAGACCTGGCTAACAGTACTAGCTCTGTATACTAGTCATCTGGACTGAATGGTTTAGACCTAGTTAAAGGAGACTAGAAAGGATTTTCTGTCAGGATGGCTATGGGATAACTGAGGCATATTTACACGACCAATCCTTTCACTCCCACAGAAAAACTGAATTCTATCCTCTCAACTTGGTCAAGTCCTAACTACTTTTGGGGCTCTGCCCTACTTATTAAGGTCAAACCACTTTTTTGCATCAAGGGAACTTTTTCCTTTAGAAAGTCTAATCCAAGAGTTTTTCAACAGTTTTAGCATAAGACTCGTCCTCTTTTCCCAGATTAAGCAATTAAAAAGTGAACCTGTTCAGGGTGATGGCAGGTTGGCACATACTGAGACCTCACACTGAAACCTCTCCATCAGCTTAAAAAATTGAATATATTAAAATTTAAATGTTCTCACTGCTCTCCACCCCCCCCAAAAAAGGTAACTGTGGTGATGGATATGTTAATTAACCAGGTGGAGGGAATCCTTTCTCAGGGTGTATGTATACCAAATCACCATGATGTATACTTTAAATATCTTACAATTTTATTTGTCAACTATACCTCAATAAAGATAAATTTTTTTAAAAACTGAATATTTTAATTCTAATCAGTGGACCTCTAGAGTTCAGGAAGTACAGTTGGACAACCACCAGTCTAGACATACAAAAGTAACTCTTAAATATCGCTAAAGCATACATACTGGCATTTTATCACTGAGTAGGCCCACCAGTGGTGAAGAAATGGCGTAGGATAGTGCCAAACCCAGGAATACCAGTCCCACATATCCAGCTGGTAAATTAAACTGTAAAAGAAATCCTGTGTTAAAGTTACATGGTTAAGTCATTTTTTCAATAAATATCTATCTTTTCCTTCTACCATTTCTTCAGCTCTTACTATCTGCCATGAGGCTACTACTAACAGTCAGCAACCTTCCTAATTTTTGTCTTACTCTTTTTTTTTTTGCGGTACGCGGGCCTCTCACTGCTGTGGCCTCCCCCGCTGCGGAGCACAGGCCCCGGACGCGCAGGCTCAGTGGCCATGGCTCACGGGCCCAGCCGCTCCGCGGCAAGTGGGATCCTCCTGGACCGGGGCATGAACCCGCGTCCCCTGCATTGGCAGGTGGACTCCCAACCACTGCGCCACCAGGGAAGCCCTGTCTTACTCTTATAAACGGATTACAGTTTCTCTATAGGGGAAAAAACCTAACCACAGGTCAGAAGTCCTGGATGTTTTTGATTTGTAGCATTTGACATTAAATATAGTATAATTATCCTTCTATGAATCATAGCATTTTTACATGTCAATCAGTGCTTTGCAAACGTTAGTATGCACAAAAAATTACCTAGAGAACTTGTGGGTTTTTTAAAAAATAAATTTATTTATTTATTTTTGGCTGCATTGGGTCTTCGTTGCTGTGCCCGAGCTTTCTCTAGTTGCTGCGAGCGGGGGCTACTCTTCCTTGAGGTGCGTGGGCTTCTCATTGTGGTGGCTTCTCTTGTTGTGGAGCACAGGCTCAAGGTGTGTGGGCTTCAGTAGTTGTGGCACACGGGCTCAGTAGTTGTGGCTCGTAGGCTCTAGAGCACAGGCTCAGTAGTTGTGGTGCATGGGCTTAGTTGCTCCGAGACATGTGGGATCTTCCCGGACCAGGGCTCGAACCCGTGTCCCCTGCACTGGCAGGCAGATTCTTAACCACTGCACCACAAGACAAGTCCGGAGAACTTGTTATAAGAGGTTCTTGGACGCCAGCCCTAGAATTTCTGATTCAAAAAGTCTGGGATGAGGTCTGCGAATGTGCATTTCTAACAAAAATCCCAGGTAATGCTCACTGCCCGCAGACTGAAGTGCACTGGTGTCAAAAACACTGACAAGAATATCTATTCTATCCATCTCAAAGAGATATAAATTTCTAATTAAAGAATTAGATGGTATGACACATTTTAAAAGCCTTCTAAAGTAGTAAGCTACCTCATAACTCTGCCACTGTTCCTGTTACCAACATGATATACATGCCTTTCTTGGTTATCTGAGTTGTTCTCATTTTCCTTAATTTCCTTAACTAATCCTTAATTAAGCCCATGAGATCCATTTATACATCAGTATATGTTTGAATAATTTTAATGACATAACTCAAGCTAAAAATCAGCCCTTTAAAGACAGTAGCAAGATACAAAAGTCAGAAATGTCCTTTTCTGATTTTACAACGGGGGAGACAGGGTGGAACCCTCCTTCCCTAAAAGGCTGAGCGACTGGATAGCAAACAGCCAATACAAAAAACTGTTAAGAAGGCAGAAGGGCAACAGGAACAAAAATGTGATAGAAAAACCAGAAAGTACATTTCTAAGGATTTTTTAATAAGTTAGACACGAGCAACTTGGGTTTATGAGAGATTGGTTACAAATTTTTTTTTCATCGTTTGGACACACTTCTTAAAAGAACAGAAAAATGACTTAAAGAAACACGTTGTTGGGCTTCCCTGGTTGTTCAGTGCCTGCCAGTGCAGGGGACACAGGTTCAAGCCTTGGTCCAGGAAGATCCCACATATTGCAGAGCAACTAAGCCTGTGTGCCACAACTACTGAGCCTGTGCTCTAGAGCCCACGAGCCACAACTACTGAGCCCATGTGCCACAACTGCTGAAGCCCACACAGCCAGAGCCTGAGCTCCGCAACAAGAGAAGCCACCGCAATGAGAAGCCCGCGCACCGCAATGAAGAGTAGCCCCTGCTCTCTGCAACTAGAGAAAGCCGCGTGCAGCAATGAACCCAATGCAGCCAAAAATAAATAAATAAATAAATTTATATTAAAAAAAAAGAGACACGTTGTTGATAATGTGAATGGAATGTGTCACCATAAATACAAAGTATTTTTCTTATGCATTACCTCATAGATGCTTACTTCTTAAGTGTGATATTATATTATTTTCTAAAACTTGGGTCCGGCACTAAAATAACAGTCCCCAAGTTTACCTGTGAAATACCCAAAACTGTCTTTACTGACTTGAAGGGGTTGTGTTTCTGGTAACAGTGCTTTTTTCATTCTAGGGCCTCAAATAAAGTGAGTATGGACTGCAGCTAGTAGATTTCTGTCTTTATAAACATAGATTAATTCTCCAGGATAATTAACTATCAGACTTAGTAATTTATTGCATTATTTATTAATAATCTTTTTTCAAAAATATCTAAGAACAAATTGCTATAACATCAAACTTTAAAATTCAGTATATAATTTTCAGCATTAAAAAGATGGAGGGCTTCCCTGGTGGCGCAGTGGTTGAGAGTCCACCTGCCGATGCAGGGGACGTGGGTTCGTGGCCCGGTCCAGGAGGACCCCACATGCCGCGGAGCAGCTGAGCCCGTGAGCCATGGCCGCTGAGCCTGCGCGTCCGGAGCCTGTGCTCCGCAGCGGGAGAGGCCACAACGGTGAGAGGCCCGCATACCGAAAAAAAAAAAGATGGAGAGAGATTCTTGGTTCCTTTCTCTCATCTCAGATTAATATAGCCCACAGTCTTTTGAATATGTATGCAATAGACTAAAAAGTAAATGGACCCAGAGGGGATCTGCTAGAAAAGAAGGGACACCTCACATTAAATGAGCCACTAAGTATCCCAAATGCCTCACTGGAATCGAAACAGAGGAAAGTATCCTTATTAAGCAGCCAGGATGTTGCCCAAGCCAGACCTATGATGACTCGAGCAAGGCCTTGAAAAAAGGAGACCAGATGAAAGGCTTCTTTCGTTTACACCAAATCAGACCCCTAGTTATAGGGACATCACAGAGGGAAGGTACAGGCTGTCTTGGTGAGTAGCTCTCATTCTGCCTCCTTCTTGAAGCCACTCCTAGGATTTTCCATCAAGCAGGGCCCAAGAGCAAGCAAATATGTCCACCCGCTACAATGGGGAGGTCTGCATCACCAGGCTACTCACCTTCTCCAAAACAAAGAGGGACAGCGTAGGATCAAGGAAGCCAAAACCTGAGCTGAGTGAGGTAATGACGAAGGATATAAAGGCAACCTTGGGTAAAATGATGAGTTTCCAGAATGAGTGTTTCCCTGGATCAGACTCTGTGGGGTAAAAAATAAAAAAAGAAATTAGAGTAAAGAAAATTGCTTAACTTTATCTTTCAATCTATTTTGAAAAGTAAAATTGGTAAGGTCACCTTTATCCAGTAATCAAAATAACCACACTTTTGAGTTTGCCTAAAATTTGCATATGAGTTATTCAAACCTAGAGGCCATTTCAGTGTTCTTAAAAATAATTTCTCTAATTCAAAGAGAATCAACTGGAATCAGAGTGTGAGAAGAAGCAGTCTTGGTTACGGGTCATAACCTAGAAGTCAGTGAGGCCTTCCCAGATGGGGTAGAGAATATGTAAAGTTTGATTTGGTGCATAGTAAAAGCCAGACGCTTTATCAGGGAACAATGTGTGTGTGCTGAGGAGGAATCTGAGTTAATCAAAGAATACAAAAGAACTTTTTTCTGCTCGTGAAAAAAAACACTGGATTGAAAGGGATGCTCGGGACTTCCTTGGCAGTCCAGTGGTTAGGACTCCCTGCTTCCACTGCAGGGGGCATGGGTTCGATCCCTGGTCAGGGAACTAAGATCCTGCATGCCGTGTGGTATGGCCAAAAAAAAAAAAAAAAAAAGAATGAGATGCTACTGAATCATGTGTACCTTCCATTTGGCAGTAAAGGTCAGTTGAACAGCAACCTCATGTCCTGCCATTCCAACAGCAACACAACTTCTGCACCGTCCCAAACACCAGGCATGGTTGTTCCCAAGCCGCCAATCATATCCTACAACTCCCTTCTTTTTCCCCTGCTAATTTTTCAAGTTCTATTCACTCTGTAAAGTCTGGCTGTGACCCTAATTACCCCACAAATTTTACTTCTGTTTCCTACTGCACTTCTAATCTATACCATGTAATTGAGCACTTAAACTGTATTTCATTTTACGTGGTTTACTACTGTTTGATGACTTTCCTATCTTCCAACTAATTTACTGAACAAAATCTATGCTGAGTCAGATACCATGCAAAATGCTGGGCAGACAAAGGCAAAGGAGACAAACCCAGACCCTGACCTCACAGAGAAGATACAGTAACGTGTGGAGAGAGCTAGGATGGAGCTAGGAGGGTATGGATTGGAGCATATGAGAGGGTTGCCTTAAAAAAACAGGGAAAGCTGTTTAGGAAAGAATTTCCAAAAGTAGTACTATCTAAGTTGCTGCCTAAAAGATGAGCTTGAGATGAACAAGCAAAGAAGGAGGAAAGAATAATCCAGGCATACTATCCAGGAATGGCTCATTCCAAGACTCAGAAGTGAGGGAAAACTATTCTGTTTGAGGAAATGAAAGAGCAGAAGCAAAGGTGGAGGATGGAAATTGGAGGGTAGGGAAGAGAGATCACATTGGAGAAGGATGTAGTGATAAGATTATGCAGCACTTGTAAAATAGGCTAAGAAGCCCGGGAAATCACTAGACACTGCAAACAAAGACTGAGAATCAGATTTGTGGTTTAAAGAGACCCCTCTGTGGTCTCCTGGGAAATGCAGACAGGGGGACGAGTTAGGAGACTGTGCACTGAGCCAGGCCAGGAAGCTCTCTAGGGCCAAATCAGCACTGACATATCCTCATTTCTCCAAAAGCACCCACCACAGTTCATTACTCAATAAATTCTTGGTGAATAATGATCCAGTAGGGAGCAAAGTACCAGAAAAGCATAAAGTGTGGTTCAACTATTTTAAGTACTACACTTGGACTTTGTCAGGAGATGAGGGATAAAGTTAAACTGTGGTGTTAGTTTCTTAACTATTAGCCAAATATTCAACGATGAACCAATTGTGAGCCCAGCCTAGATGTTTAACTACAGATTTGACTTAGAACGGGGATAGGCACCACCATGTGGCTCAGTGTGGCCGTGCCAGCAGGGAGACTTCACTGGGTATGGATTTTGGACTGTATATTACAGATGTTTATTAGTCACCTTTAAAATATAAATGATAAAAGATCAACTGTAATCAATTACATTTATTATGCATATAGAAGGTATTATGGATGTATGGTATAAGACAAATTATTATGGCATAAATGGTCCCTTTCTCTAAATCCAGTGGGAAAGGGGATTATCGCAATAAGAACATACAGGAACATACATGAAAATGAACACATAATGAGTTTAACTAAGCTGCTGATGAAGCCCAAGCAATGGAAACTTATGGTGATACCTACTTCCAGAGGCACGTGACAAAATCACCTGGGAAGCTCTTCCAAGCTACTCAGGTATTCTCTCTGCTTCCTCCAATTCTGATACATTCTTCTTGGAGGGACAGAACTCCATGGTTGACAATGCCTGCCACAGGAAACTGCTCTTAGAGATGAGGAAGTGGTGTGGCCCTCAGGTGTGAAGGGGCAGGAAAAATGCAGAGCACTGTGGCACTAGTGACTTAGCATTTAGATCATTGATTGAGAAGGTTCAGAAAAACTTCCCAGAAGAGGTCATACAAATTAAGTTTTGAAGGATGAGTAGGAGTTAGGTAGAGTAGAAGTGGGAGATAGTTCAACTCATGTGACTCCCCTGCTGACACCTAACAACAGCTCCTAGTGGCTTTCAGGATAAAGCTCTCATTTCATGGATTTAGGGATTTTTACTAAGAGGATTGTCATGTACTTGACTGTGTTTTAAAAATATTTCTTTAGTGCAGTATGGAAGAGGTGACTTGGCGAGCAGATATAAAGGATGAGAGAGAGGGAGGAACCGAAGTTGACTCTTAGACACCCAAACCTAAAGCTACATTGTTCATGGGTCTAGAAGCAGTTAAATGAGTGAGGTGGAACCTATAGAACAAAATTCTGCCAATATCATCAAAATAAAAGGAAATTTAATTTTCTAGCTTCTATCTATAAGCTTTCCTAAAACATTAATATTTAAAGGTACTCAATGGGAACCCCTAAATCAATATTTATACCCTTAACATTATCAATTTTTGAGATTTAAAAAAAAATACCAGATTTTTCCATTCAATCTAAAGAGAAGATCCTTCTTTAGATAAACAGAAAGTTTGCCAAACCGTTTTAAATGGGCAAAAGACCTAAATAGACATTTCTCCAAAGTAGACATACAGATTGACAACAAACACATGAAAGAATGCTCAACATCACTAATCATTAGAGAAATGCAAATCAAAACCACAATGAGGAATTACCTCACACTGGTCAGAATAGGCATCATCAGAAAATCTACAAACAACAAATGCTAGAGAGGGTGTGGAGAAAAGGGAACCCTCTTGCACTACTGATGGGAATGTAAATTGATACAGCCACTATGGAGAACAGTATGGAGGTTCCTTAAAAAACTAAAAACAGAATTACCATATGACCCAGCAATCCCACTCCTGGGCATATACCCTGAGAAAACCATAATTCAAAATGAGTCATGTACCACAATGTTCATTGCAGCTCTATTTACAATATCCAGGTCATGGAAGCAACCTAAGTGTCCATAGACAGATGAATGGATAAAGAAGATGTGGTACATATATACAATGGAATATTACTCGGCCATAAAAAGGAATGAAATTGGGTCGTTTGTAGTGAGGTGGATGAACCTAGAGTCTGTCATACAGAGTGAAGTGAGTTAGAAAGAGGAAATACTGTATGCTAACACATATATATGGAATCTAAAAAAAAAAAAATGGTTCTGATGAACCTAGGAGCAGGACAGGAATAAAGATGCAGACGTAGAGAATGGACTTGAGGACACAGGGTGTGGGGAAGGGGAAGCTGGGACAAAGTGAGAGAGTGGCATGGACATATATACACTACCAAACGTAAAATAGATAGCTAGTGGGAAGCAGCCGCATAGCACAGGGAGATCAGCTCAGTGATTTGTGACCACCTGGAGGGGTGGGATAGGGAGGATGGGAGGGAAAGGCAAGAGGGAGGAGATATTGGTCTCCTACAAAAGCATAAAAATACTTAAATTTAAGGTTCTTAAAGTGAGTAATATATGAGGCCTTACCATAATTAGGTAAAATACACATGTTGAGGGGAACCATCAGCAGAACTATGCATCCCAGAAGAATGAAAGGCACCTCATAGCCAAAGGATTGATACAAGAAGCCACCCAAAGGAGGCCCTAGTACTAGACCCAGTCCAGAAAAAGTCTCAACACTTCCCTACAAATGGGAAAACGAAAGAAAATTGAGTTAATATATTTTGTTTGAAAAATGAACAAAGATTTAATGGGCAGGATCTGAAAAAAATTCTATCCACTTTACAATTTATACACATACCACACACACACCCAAGATGGACCAAAAATTTAAACATACATATTAAAATCATACAAGTACTAGAAAAATTAAAAATGAGAGTTTTTTGTTTTCTAATCCTTATGGTGAGGTAAATTTTCTAATTATGACATAAAAACTTAGAAGACACAAAAGAAAAGACTGATAAATCTGATTACATGAAAATATGAAAAACTATGAATGGCAAAAAAAAATCAAAAGACAAATGAAGAATGGGGAAAAAATATTGACAAAGAACTAATTTCCCAAATGCATCACAAGAGCAACTACTAATCAATGAGAAAAATCAACAATCCTATGGGAGGAACTTCCCTGGTGGTGCAGTGGTTAAGAATCTGCCTGCCGGGCTTCCCTGGTGGCACAGTGGTTGAGAGTCCGCCTGCCAATGCAGGGGACACGGGACATGCCCCGGTCCGGGAAGATCCCATGTGCCGTGGAGTGGCTGGGCCCGTGAGCCATGGCCGCTGAGCCTGCGCGTCCGGAGCCTGTGCTCCGCAGCGGGAGAGGCCACAGCAGTGAGAGGCCCGCGCACCGCAAAAAAAAAAAGAATCTGCCTGCCAATGCTGGGGACACGGATTGGATCCCTGGTCCGGGAAGATCCCACATGCCGTGGAGCAACTAAGCCCATACGCCACAACTACTGAGCCCACGAGCCACAACTGCTGAGCCCACATGCCACAACTACTGAAGCCCACGCACCTAGAGCCCATGCTCCACAACAAGAGAAGCCACTGCAATGAGAAGCCCGTGTACCACAACAAGCAGTAGCCATTGCTCGCCGCAACTAGAGAAAGCCTGCGTGCAGCAACGAAGACCCAATGCAGCCAAATAAATAAATAAACATATTTTAAAAAATTTAGAGAAAAGAAAAAACACAATCCTATGGGAAAATGGGAAAATGTTGTAAATAGACTGTTGACACATAAAATGAAATACAACTAGCTCTACTGTGAACTGGCCATCTCTAAGTTGAAGGACAGCAAAGGCACACTCCAAACATGTTTAGCCACAAAACCTTGTCTTACAGAGCATGTCAATGGATTAGCATCCTTCTGAACCCTTCTTGAGAAATGTAAACAGTACACCTGTTACAGTGGCCACCATTGCATGGCAAATGACTACAGAACCTAAAGTGAATCTATACAGATATATATACATACATATATATATATATATACTTACATGGGTGTATAAATATATGTGTACATATATTTAATAAAAGTGTGAAGATTTATATTTATACAGCAAACAGTTTACCTGAGTGTCAAAACTTTCAAACTGTAGTATTAATATGGGTAAATGGGAGAATCCTTGGTACTGAGCTGATTAGACCCTGAGGTCTCTGAGGGTGGTGCCTGCTCTGTGATGCAAACCAGGAGTCCTTCGGGGATGTCTGGGTCCAGAGGAGTGAGCTATGGGAAAGGCTAGTTGGGATCAGGGAGACAGCAGCCAAGAGCTAGGACAGGAACCTGGTATGTCTCTAATACCTGGTGTCGAGGCGCGGAGGCAATATATGAGAATGTACGCCAATACGATGCTACCAGGCTCTGGATTTTTTTGGTAAAATAAGAGGGCGCTCCTCAGACTGACTGCACAGAAGCAGTTATGGACTTCAGAATGATCTCTAAGGTCCTTTCCGTGAACCTGGGAAAAGTGGAGGAAGGACTCTAGTATAAATCTGCTTCAGGCGGCCTAGCTACAATCTAGGCTATAGAGAGACAACAAAATACTATTAGAGAGGGTTTTTCATTTTTTAAGGGGTAAAAAGAACATTTGGTTTTGCCCATGCAGGGGCTTCTAAGCCCAGGAAGAGCACCTAAGTAGACTAAGGGTATATTTATTGACAGCTTGCTGCTACAGGCAGAAATTGGGGTAAAAGGTAACAAAAACAGAAAGTAGAAAAAAGGCAGGTCTAGAAGAATGGGCCCCAGGTTTAACTTGAAAGGCCAAATAAATATTTTAGCCTACACTAAAAGGAAAATAGGAAAAGTGTATAAAATACCTACCATTACTGTAGCCACGTTATTTGGAAAAGCCTTTGCAAGGATAGAAGAAGATGCGGTTATTGCTGCAGCAAAACTGATTGCGTCAATTATTCTCACTAGAAAACACATAGCAATAAACACGGGTCCTTCTGGAACTTGGTCCAATACACTAAAAAAAGAATAAGATGACTCTCAAGTGCCAAATTGATTTTGATTTTTTTTTTAACTGTACTCACTGAAAACAGTAGTACCTCAACCACAGTTATTAAAATAAATCTCTTCAGAATACAAATTTTTTAAGAGTTTCTTTGTTATATTTTTAGTAGGAAGAATCTGAGTCATAATGACAGCCTCATTGCGCTTTTTTACTGATATATTTGATGCCCTAAATAATAATCCTAAGTAGGCCTTTTGAAAAATGTAGAGCCACTCTGATAAGAACATACGTAGAAAGCCTTCTTAGTTTTAGGTCTCCCCCCAAACATAAAAAAAACACAGGAAGAGGAAAGCAAAACCAGGAACCTGAGAAAGATTTCTGATGACATTATCTTAACATTTGTATCCTTATGTTCTTCAGCTGATTCTTTAGGTAAGAAATTCACCTTTCTGCTTAAGCCAAAAAGTTTTTGTGACTCAGAAAAGGGAGTTAAGTTTCTGTCTCTCACGATCACAGGAGTCCTAAAGAACAGATTCAGCAGCCGGCTTAATGGTGATCCCCTAGAGGACTCCTTTCTTAAGATCAATGTCATTCATTCCATTCACTGTATCATTCAACTCCCTTCAACATTAGTCACATGGTATTGACTGATTTACATAAACCATTAACATTTTAAACTGAAGATAAATTATGAAATCTCTTCAAGATCCCAAACATATCAGAACATGACTTACCCAAAGAGAACTGTAACTCCTCCTGAGACAGACATTCCTGCTACAAACATAAATTTTGCTCCAATATGTACAAGCTATAATAAATGTCAAAGAAAAGTGTAAATTGATGACTGCTACAAGTCTATAGTGACATAAACAAATCCACTGTATCAGGAAACAAAAGATTTGGGGAAGATATGTACAGTTAACAAAACATTATAAGTCTTTAATGGAATGACAACATGCATTGCTTACAAACATGGAAGAAGTTAAAAATCAATCAACTTTAAGAATGGAACTGTCAACTGAAGCATGATTCATAAAATATAATGGTGGTTATTTCTGTATCAGTGGAAGTTCTAGACTAGTAAATTAGAATAACTCATTACACAATTTAAAAAAATTAATACTTACATATTTTCCAAATACCAAAGATGCCAGCAAGTTAAACAAAGCATAACATCCAAAGATCATACCAATAACTGTATTGCTGGCTCCCTTCTTTTCAGCCTTTAAAGAAACAGAAAAGAAAACAAAGTTTGAAAGGCAAATTAGCACCAATATAGAAAAATGGAGCTATTAGATCAGAGCATCATCTTCTTGTAACCTTTACCTGTAGAGTAATTTCAAAGATTATTATTTTAAAATAAACAGGGTGAGGAAGGAAAGGACACTATTAAACCTAGTCTCTGACATGAAAGTAATTCACTCACCAAGCCTATAAAAAATTGTTAGCTTTACAATCTTGAGAGAAAAAAGAACAAAGCTGGAGGAATCACACTTTTTGATTTCAAAAATAAGTTACAAAGGTACAGTAATTAAAACAGTGTGTTACTGGCATAAAGACAGACATATAGACCAATGGAACAAAACAGAAAGCTCAGAAATAAACCCACATAAATATGGTCAATTGATCTTCCACAAGTGTGCCAAGGACACACAATGGGGAAGAGATATTCTCTTCGACAAATGGTGTTGGGAAAACTGGATACCCACATGCAAAAGAATGAAATTGGACTCCTATCTTACACCACTCACAAAATAATCTCAAAGCAAATTAAACATATAATCTGAAACTGTTACACTTCTGGAAGAAAACAGGGGGTGAGGGCTTCTTGACATCGATCTTGGCAATGATTTCTTGGATTTGACACCAAAATCTTAGGCAACAAAACAAATCAGACAAATGGAACTACATCAAACTAAAAATCTTCACAGCAAAGGAAACAATCAACAGACTGAAAAGGCAACCTACAGAATGGAAGAAAGTATTTGTAAACCACCTCTATATAAGGGGTTAATATCCAAAATATGTAAGAATCTCCTACAACTCAATAGTCCAAAACACCACCACAAAGAACCTGATTTAAAAATGAGCAAAGAACGTGAACAGACATTTCTATAAAAGAGATACAAATGGCCACCAGATATATGAAAAGCTGCTCAAGACCGCTAATCGTCAGGGAAATGCAGATTAAAATCATAATGAGATATCATCTCGAACCAGTTAGGATGGCAACTATTGAAAAAAACAAAAGATAACAAGTGTTGATGAGGATGTGGAGAAATTGGAACCTTATACACTGTTGGTGGGAATGCAGAATAGTGCAGCCACTATGGAAAACAATATGGAGGATCCTGAAAACATTAAAAATAGAACTACCATATAATTCAGCAATCCCTCTTCTGAGTATATATCCAGAAGAATTGAAAGCAGGGTCTCAGATATATCTGCACCTCCCACGTTCACTGCAGTATTATTCGAAATAGCCAAGATGATATAGAAACAACACAAATGTCCATTGATTGATGAATAGATAAAGAAAATGTGGTATACACATAAAATGGAATATTATTCAGCCTCAAAAAGAAGGAAATTTTGGCATTTGCAACAACATGGATGAACCTTGAGGAAATTATGCTAAGCGGAGTAAGCCAGTCATAGAAGAACAAACGCTACATGATTCCATTTATATGAAGTATCTTGGGGCTTCCCTGGTGGCGCAGTGGTTGAGAATCTGCCTGCTAATGCAGGGGACACGGGTTCGAGCCCTGGTCTGGGAGGATCCCACATGCCGTGGAGCAACTGGGCCCGTGAGCCACAACTACTGAGCCCGCGCGTCTGGAGCCTGTGCTCCGCAACAAGAGAGGCCGCGATAGTGAGAGGCCCGCGCACCGCGATGAAGAGTGGCCCCCGCTTGCCACAACTAGAGAAAGCCCTCACGTAGAAACGAAGACCCAACACAGCAAAAATAAATAAATTAATAAACTCCTACCCCCAACATCTTCTAAAAAAAAAAAATGGGCAGAAGACCTAAATAGACATTTTTCCAAAGAAGACATACTGATGGCCAAGAAGCACATGAAAAGCTGCTCAACATCACTAATTATTAGAGAAAATGCAAATCAAAACTACAATGAGGTATCACCTCACACCAGTTAGAATGGGCATCATTAGAAAATCTACAAACAACAAATGCTGGAGAGGGTGTGGAGAAAAGGGAACCCTCTTGCACTGTTGGTGGAAATGTAAATTGATTCAGCCACTATGGAGAACAGTATGGAGGTTCCTTAACTAAAACAGAATTATCATATGATCCAGCAATCCCACTACTGGGCATATACCCAGAAAAAACGATAGTTCAAAAACACACATGCACCCCAATGTTCATTGCAGCAGTATTTACAATAGCCAGGTCATGAAAGCAACCTAAATGCCCACTGACAGATGAATATATAAAGCCATAAAATGGGATGAAATCAGCTCATTTGTAGAGATGTGGATGGACCTAGAGACTGTCATACAGAGAGAAGTAAGTCAGAAAGAGAAAAACAAATATCGTATATTAATGCATATATGTGGAATCTAGAAAAATGGTACAGATGAACCAGTTTGCAAGGCAGAAATAGAGACACAGATGTAGAGAACAAACGTATGGACACCAAGGGGGGAAAGTGGATGGGGGCATGAACTGTGAGATTGGGATTGACATATATACACTAATATGTATAAAATAGATAACTAATAAGAACCTGCTGTATAATAAATAAATAAAATTAAATTTTTTTAAAAAAGGAGAAACACACAGGAGGAAGGTTTGAGTGCAAATAAATTAAAAAATCACTTTGCTGGTCAAAAAAACTCAAGAACAGGAAGCTCCTTAAGCTGGCACATGAGTCATCCCAAAGACTGTTCAGTGTGGTTCTGTTTCTAACACCCACTCTCAACCACCTGACAGTTCAGAGAAGATGAAGTTTCCTTTCCTGACATCAATAACACAGATGAAAGAAGCTCCCCCAGCTCCCGACATTCTCTCTGTTCTCCTGAAACATTTGGAGTAGTTTATTGCCCATCAATGATCCCTATTAATATTTGTAGCCTATTCTATCAGTGAGCTCCTAAATTTGCTACAGATGATATAGTATTTATTCTAAATCTACTTCTTTTGAACTTCAAATGCTACTATTAGTTGTGATGTACAAATGAATAGACAAAAGGTTTGAAAACCTTTTTAAAACCCTGGAACTATGGTAGATCCTTAGATCAGGTTCTAGCTATAACCATGTAAGGGGTTAAAATATGAGTTTAATTTCTTAAAGATAAGATTGGCTACTTGGCATACCATGAAGCACTAAGCCTGAAACACACATCTGTCCTCTCAGGCAGTCAGGAATCATTTACCGAGCACCTTCTATGCATCACGCGTGGTACCCAGGAGCCAGCAGTGAATAGCTATGGTCAGAAGATCCGACTTAGATTCATCCTTCTGCCAGAGCTTCAGCTCTTCCACAAATCACTTTACTCTGAATACAGAAATGCATGTGCATACACACACTCCCTTTAAAATCCGTCCTCGACAACAGCCATAATTCTATTTCTTTACCTTTTCTCCCTAACTACAATTTTAAGATAAAAATTTACTTTATTGCTTCCCATACGAAGTTATGATCATCATTCAAACCTTGTCTTTTAAAGAAAATGTTCTTCTTATGTTATTATGTCTCTAAATAAACCCTACAGTTCTCAAAGCAGCATACCACAGGAAATCAGATAGGTGAACTCTACTTTTCATGGCTAAACTATAGGCAGGAAAGGTCCCCTCACTCTAGGAAGCACCCCCTACCCCTGAAGTGTGGTCCCTAAGTGCCTGGTGGTGGGAGACAGTGGAGAAGTTGAACCCAGAGCATTGTAGAAACTGCTTGGGCAGGATTTCAGCCCATAATTCTATGAGACTCAGGATTAGCCATTCCCCTTCCATTACTAATCATCACACGAGATAATGGTGTGGAGAAAAGAGAGATCTCACTATGAACGATGCCTTCATTGGTATCCTAGCAAAAGGTTACACTGTGTGTAGACAGGAACACAGAGTCCACATTTCTACTACACAAAGGTCAGGTGGTGTTACGGGGTTCATTGTGTCCCTCAAACTTCTTATGTTGATGTCCTAACTCTCAGTACCTCAGAACGTAACCTTATTTGGAGATATAGTTTTTGCAGGGGTAATCAGTTTAAATGAGGTCGTTAAGGGTGGAGTCTAATCCAATATTACTCATATCTTTGTAAAAAGGGGAAATTTCTTCACAGAGACACGTGTAGAGGGAAGATGGTATGAAAGGACACACGGAGAAGTTGGCCATCTACAAGCCAGAGAGAGAGGTCTGGGACAGATCTTCCCCTCACGGCCCTCAGAAGGAACCAGCCTTGCCAATGACACCTTGATTTTGGACTTCTAGCCACCAGAGCTGTGAGACCATAAATTTCTGTTGTCCCCAGTCTGTGGTACTTTGTTACAACAGCCCTAGTAACATAAAACAGGTACCTTGAAGGGAAGGTAACAACAAAGGGGTGAATTAAGATGTACAAAGAACATTCATTGGTCAAGTCACATCCATGTTCTTTGCTTAATAGCTCTGAAAGGTATTTAATTCTAGAGTCTGGCAGAAAATATATAATAGTCACAGCAACTAACATTTATTGAACCCTCACTATGAGCCACGCTGTTCTATATGGTTTCTAACAACAATTAAATAAGGGATGTATTTTTAGCTGGCCCCATTTTACAGATGAGAACACAGACTTGCAAAAGTTACTTGTGTCATGGTCCCAGCAGTCATGTCAGCTTCCATCTTGCACGGGTTCCCACATTCTCTGTGGAAGCAGGATGGTGACTTAGGATGTCCTAGAATCACATACCACAGCAGTAACTGAATACCACTTTTGGCATGCGGATCCTGCTTCACATTAGGACAGCAAGAACAGCTATTAAAAGCAACTTCTAGTTCACTTATAATCCTCTGCCAAAGAAGGAGGGGGCCACAAAAAGGATGAGTAGAAATAAGAATCCTGTGCCAGAAATTAAGAAGAAGGGCCTTGGGCTTCCCTGGTGGCGCAGTGGTTGAGAGTCCGCCTGCCGATGCAGGGGACATGGGTTCGTGCCCCGGTCCGGGAAGATCCCACATGCCGCAGAGCGGCTGGGCCCGTGAGCCATGGCCGCTGAGCCTGCGCGTCCGGAGCCTGTGCTCCGCAACGGGTGAGGCCACAACAGTGAGAGGCCCGCGTACCGCAAAAAAAAAAAAAAAAGAAGAAGAAGGGCCTTGCTCTCCCTTGACCTAGTTGGCTCTAGCTAATAGGAAGGTTAACAGAATACGAAGGAGAAAGAGCAAGTTTTGACAGTGCATTTGTCAACCCTAAGGCTGTTATTAAAAACGAAAAAGAGCCCACTCTTCAAATCTACACCTATTAAAGTTAGAACGCTCTCTCCCCTGCCTCTTGGACGCAATAAACTAAATCAAAAACTTTGAGAAAGAAAAAACAAAAAAGGCACACAGCAACTGCCTCCTTTTCCTTTGTCTGTACTCCACTAAGAGGAATCTAACACTAGGTGCCCTTGCTGAGTTCCAGCTGAACAGGGAAATACCCTTCTAACTTGATGGCCCACTTACTCCCGTTCTTCTCCATCGTAATTCTACAGGCTCCATCCATCACTATTTTTTTCCAAAACCGATATCTACTCAGTCTTGCCCAAGCACCTCTGATGACTTCTTACTGACTACATCTTTGGCCTGCATGGAAGGACCCTTGCATTCGAGCACCAACCTGCCTTCTCAGATCCTCTGCTCCCATCGGACCTAACTGAACCCCAGGCCTAAGCCCCACCTTCGTCCGTGCTTCCCTAAGAACACGCTATTTACTTTGCTAATCTCGTGACTATCCCCTGCGGGTTTCTAACCTAGAACACCTCTTTGACTCATCTTAGGGTTATTCCGCCAAGCCCCTTTCAGTATTACTCCTTCTCTCCCTCCCTTCCACACCAGCCAGCCTCTCCCGTGGCAAAATTAACCATTCCCTTCCCTAGAGTCTCCTAACATTTTGGACATCCTCTTCAAGGAGATCCAAATACTCTGCAACTTTTTTTTTTTTTTTGCGGTATGCGGGCCTCTCACTGTTGTGGCCTCTCCCGTTGCGGAGCACAGGCTCCGGACGCGCAGGCTCAGCGGTCATGGCTCACCGGCCCAGCCGCCCCGCAGCACGTGGGATCCTCCCGGACCAGGGCACGAACCCGTGTCCCCTGCATCAGCAGGCGGACTCTCAACCACTGCGCCACCAGGAAAGCCCCTCTGCAACTTTTTGTTGTCATACTTTTTCACTCCCAATGGACAGACGAGAGAGGGACATTTTCCTCATCTTTTTTCCAGCCCTAACACATCCAACGCCTAGCACACTCTAGGGTGGGAAGTCGTTAAACCTCCCATTCCCGTTCAGTAAACGGAATTGAACTGGGCCAGTCACTTAACTTCGGAATCTGTTTCTTCATTTGCAACATTATGAGATTCTGGCTATTCTGCCTATCTTATGGAGTTGCTATGGAAACCAAATGGGATAATGTGTGGGAAAGTACACTGAAAACTAAAAAGCACTTATGGCTACAGAGCTGTACTGCTCCTTTAGCAGAGAAGCCATGTTTCTCGTCTTTTGTAGCACACAGAAGGAAGGACCACATGTTATCAAAGAAGTCAGAGGACTGGGAGGGGACCGTGCATCATGAGGCTTTGGCAAAGAGCATGAAGCAAAACACATGGGCAGGTTATCTCCACTCAGCCAAGTCAGTACCATTCCTTCCATACTATACCTCACCAACCTCCAGATTCCAGGTGGATTCTCTAGGGGTTATTCCTTCGAGTCTGTGCCATTATCCATAGACCCTAACACCACATAAAACACTATGATTAGAAGGACCTCATCAATACTAATCAGAATTCCTCCTTGGCACAAACACTGCCACTACATTCCATATGAAATTCAAGTCAGAAAAGGGCATTTAGTGGACCATGCCTTCCTAATTCCAAAATATTAATAAACCCAAACTCCAGGAAACACTGTCTTCACGTAGATCTTTTGCAATAACGTTAAAATCTCAGTTATTCAGTGCACTTCCTTTTTTTTTTTTTTTCAGTTGCAGAAACCAAACACATGAATCAGACTACATGGTAAGCAAAGTAATCCTCAGAAGGTCAATTATACTTAGGTGAATTACTTCCCAAGATGATGTTATTTTTACTGAATTTTTTTTTTTTGGTATCAAATATTCTCTAAGTCTTCTGTTGGCTGAAGTTCTATACATCGTCTTTGCCATATGCAGATTTTTACATCCCCCAAATGAAATATTTCAAAGGCTTTTTAAAAGCACTAATAGTTCATAAGGATATAAAAATGTCTTACCTCTTTGGGGAAAAAAGGTCCAAGGATAGAATAGCACATCATGGAACCTAAGTTAATGGAAGCTGCTGATATCAGTACAAAAATCTGTTCTCTTGAAAGCTGCCTGGATGTCTCCCTTGCACCTCCTGGAGGGCCATCACCTTGAAGGCAAACATGCTGTAATTACAGACATGTAATTGGGGCTACTGATCAAAGTACAGAAATGTCACTTCTGTGCACAGAAATGCACTCAAGATAACATTTGCTGAGCTAAGGGCTATTTTGAATACAGCACATTTGATCAAATGTAACACAATCCCTGTATATCACTGCAATTTTCAAAATATATCACTTTCATTTACATACTATTCCCTATTAGGATTTCAGTGCACAATTTATCAAACCATCTGCTTTGTTTTGCCTTCACCATAAGGTCTATTTCTTTCACCTTTAATAGATTCCTTCAAGAAGGATGAGGCCACAGGGTGCTCTCCAGAGTACTGTTCTCTGAAGTATAGCGTGCTTTCTCAAGTTACTAGCTTCATATGCTACATGGACTCAATCACATTTTAAGCATGTCATGTTAGCGGTTTATTAAGAGGGCACTATTGAAGTCAAGTGAAGTGTAAGTAGGAGAAAATAAGCTAAATCATTCAACTGGAGAATTAATACTTACAATGGCAGCTCCTGGAAAGACAAGTGCCATGAATCTGTAAATCAGTGTTTTACAATAATTACAGGTCTTCTGCATCAATTAATTTAATACTTATTCCCAGGGCTAAATTTCCATTTAATTTAAAGACACGAGGTCATTTACTCAGTTCCAAACATCCAGTAAATCTATTTGCTATTTTTAAATTAAATGGTTTTGAGATAAAAGAAATTTAAGTAAGAAAAGTATATTTGAATTGCTCTATTTTTTCAGAGGTTGCCATTGTTGTCTAGAAAAAGAAATCTGTGCAACAGGAGGAAGTCTTAAGACTTAAAAATTTTGGTAGTGGATGAGGAAGGGAACTGAGAGAAAGTTAAAGGGGCGAGAGGGACAACAGTGGGGCTCGTTTTCGTTTGTCTAACAGGCACACTTATTTGAATGCATTCTTAAACACATAGTACTTAAAAGTAGAGCTACAGAGAGAAAGTCAATAGAGGCCACATCCGCACCACCCCAGTGCGCAAACTTTAACCCTTTCCAGAGAGAAAAAACACGCTGACCCGAGCCCCACTGCCAGGCCCCTCCTTTTCGAATCTCTCGCAAACAAAGCACGCTAAAGCTAATTGAATTGCTGTTAAAGAGACACGACCCAAGCCACAGAGGTACATCCGGCCTCGCTGCTCTCTGTAACCTCCTGGGGGGCGTGGGCCTTCGGGGTCCCCCGACGAGTCCATGGGCAGTGCGCGGACTCCTGCGCCGCAGCTCCCGGGTCCAAGCCCGCACCCTCGGACTCGACCTTGAACGAGCGGAAAGGCGGGCGGCGATTGCTCAGCCGGGCCCAGGCATCCCAGATTCCCTACGGGAAGCGCCCCCGGGAGTTCCACGCGGCCCTAGAGTATAGGGAGGAGCTCCGGGAGGGGGGGCGAGGGCGGGCGGAGGGCGGAGCAAGGAATTTTTTTTTAAGGCATAGGCTGTTTATGTCCACCACTTAGGATGTGCTGTACTTTTTCTCTCTGTATGAGAGGAAAAAAAAAAAAAAAAAAAGGATGAGTCTATATTTCATATAGTTGAACCCCCTACCTTAAAATGAGTAAAATTTAGGAATACTAAGAGTAAGAAAGGAAGCTAGGTAGACACAGAAAAGATAGGGAACACCTAAACTTAAAAACACAAATGTGAATTAGAAAATTAGGTTCATAACGACCCCCTTTTTTTTTTAAGTGAAAGCAAGTTTATTTAGAGAGATACACATTCCATAGGCAGAATGCAGTCCGTCTCAGAAGGCAAGAGCAGCCCAGATTTTTTATTTAAAGTGTGTTATTTTTCGTAGTGGGTAAACGATGTGGTGTTTGTAATCACTGAAGCCAGACATTAGTAACATGGCAATGAATTAACTGATGTGAAGTACCCGGATTAGAAAAATATTTGCGGGAATGCTGAAGACGCATGGCGGAGTGGCTGGGAGTATCCCCCCTGAGGCAGAGGCTTGAGGTTCAGTTCAAGGCACTAGTCGGCCCTCTGTATCCTGCTTCTGCATTTCTCGAATTCAACCAAGGAGGGAGGGGACTGAAAATATATTTTTTAATTTTTTTGGAAATTTCCAAAAAACAAAATTTGAATTTGCCAAGCAGTAGCAACGATTTACATATCATTTAAATTCTGTTTACAACTATTTATACATCGTTTACACTGTATTGGGTATTATAAGTAATCTAGAAATGATTTAAAGCAAATGGAAGGGTGTGCTGTAAGATATATGCAAATTCTATGCCATTTTGTATAAGGGACTTGAGCATATGCACTGGGGAACCGATACCCTCTGATACCAAGGGATGACTGTACTAGCTGTATGTGACTTTGGACCACAGGTCAGTTTCTCCATCTGTGTGACTGGGATTATAATGCCTATCTTGTAAGATGGCTGTGAGCACTGGTGATAAACTATGTGAAGGGCTTGGCACTCGAACATGACGGCTGCTATGTTACTCTCACCCTCACAATTTTCTGGCACAAAAAAATAAGAGGCTTCACTTATCTTCAACTTATTTACTATTTGGGAAGGGTTAATGTTTGAAGACTGGGAAATTCTTAATTTGGGGCCAAGGTGAAATAAAGTAACTCAAGACCATTGAGTTACTACCTAGTGCCAAGCATTGCAAGTTCAAAGATAACCCCATCCAGCCTCTGCCCCTAAGCATACATACCTCCTTCTAGCAGATAAAACAGACACTGATTAACAATTTATTATAATGCAATGAGTTCTATAAGAGAAACATATTGGAAGAACTGTTTACTTTGGCTAAATAAGTCCAGGCTGGCTTCCTGAGGAAGTGATGTTACAGTGGGTCTTGAAGATTATGTAAAAATTCCTGGGTGAGCAGGCAGGTTAGAAGAGGTTTTAGAGCCATTCTAAACAGGATTAGCTCTAGCAAAGTTTCCTTGAAGCAGCCTCCAGAATCTTTATGATCTAATCTCTGCCTGTTTCCCCAATCTTATTTTATTCTGCATTCTCGCTCCAGTCTAACATCAAGTTATAGAGGAGAATTTTTTTGAATTACTTCTTTGATGACTACACCCCCCTCTTTTTTTCTCTCTTTCTGGATTGCTCTTTATGTAGCTATTGGGTCGCTAGACTATTGGGTCCTCTTACTTATTACTCTTTTTCTCTTCTACTTTTCATCTCTTTCTCTCTTTGCTTCATCTTATTGGAAGTTTCCTTAACTTTATGTTCCAATCCTTCAACTGAATTTTTCATTTCTGTTGTCATGTATTTCCCTCTATCCTCATTCCCATTCCCTCCCCATCAGCAATCCTTCTTGCATGTTTAATACAAATTTTTTGTTTTTATATATTTTAATGAAATGCATGTTCTTGTTTTGCATCCATCTACTTTTTTTTTTTTTTTTTTTTTTTTTGCGGTATGCGGGCCTCTCACTGCTGTGGCCCCTCCCGTTGCGGAGCACAGGCTCCGGACGCGCATGCTCAGCGGCCGTGGCTCACGGGCCCAGCCGCTCCGCGGCATGTGGGATCCTCCTGGACCGGGGCACGAACCCGCATCCCCTGCATCGGCAGACGGACTCTCAACCACTGCGCCACCAGGAAAGCCCACATCCATCTACTTTTAATTTACAATAAGATTTTGTGGTACACATATTCATACTCCTATCTTCCTCTCACATCTAACCTCTCTTTCCCATCCTCCTTCCAGATCCTTAGTGTTACGGTCGAAAATATTATCTCATTCGTCTTCTGTGGCTGCTATAACAAATAACCACAAATTTGGAGCTTAAAATAAGCTGCAGTTCTGCAGGCCAGCAGTTCAACATCAATTTCACTGAGCCAAAATCCAAAATGATCTCTTCATCTCAAGATCTTTAACTTAATCACCCTTTTTTTCAAATAAGGTAACATTTATAACTTGCAGGGATTAGGATATGGACATATCTTTGGGATCAATTATCAGCCTACCACAATCACCTATTCATATTTTTATATGTTCATGTAGACATATATACACATGTGAAACATTTTTTCTTTACAAACTAAAATGGAATAATATCGTCTCTGTTTAAATGTCACTTCCTCAGAGTTCATTCTTACCCCATATCAAAACACAGACCCATAACCTTTTTTTTTAACATCTTTATTACAGTATAATTGCTTTACAATGTGTGTTAGTTTCTGCCATATAACAAAGTGAATCAGCTATTCATATACATACATATATCCCCATATCCCCTCCCCCTTGTGTCTCCCTCCCACCCTCCCAATCCCACCCTTCATTTTCTGCTTAAATGAGCAAAAGTTGTTTCTTTTAATAGCAACAGGGAACCCTGATTGCTACAAATGCTAGGAAGAAAAATAAAGAAGGATTAAGGGACACCATAACCCTTTGTCCCTTAATCCTTCTTTATTTTTCTTCCTAGCATTTGTAGAAATCAGGGTTCCCTGTTGCTATTAAAAGAAACAACTTTTGCTCATTTAAGCAGACACTGAATGTATCACAGGTTATCAGGTAAGGCACAGGGTTATCAGGAGGATTATGCACACCACTTAGAGGCTACGTGCCTAAAATCACAGCACAGGAGCGGCCCAGTACCCAGACTGCGTCAGCACTGCTGGAGGTAGGCACCAGACACTACAGTCAGAATCTCATCCCTACTCCCCTGGAATGCTGCCCTCCCTGCACCGGGGGGATTTCAGGTGAGGCCATCTGCTTCCACTTACTTGCTTCCATCACGTGTCAAAATCTGGTATGTTTGAAGTCAGGGAGTGAAAATTCTCCAACTTTGCTCTTTTTCAAGAGCAGTCTAAATATTCTGGGTCCTTTGAATTTCAATAGAAATGTTAGAATCAGCTCTCAATTTCTCCAAAAAAACCTGGGGGGGATTCTTATTGGGATTTTGTTGACTCTATAGATCAATTTAGAGAGAACTGACATCCAATTAATATTGTTTTTTTATTCATGAACGTGATATATCTCTCCACTGACATCAATCTTCTTTAATTTCTTTCAGAAATGTTTTGCAGTTGTCATTGTAGAGGTATCTATGACATGCCTCACGTCAAGTTATTCCTAAATATTTTGGTTTTAGAAGTTATTAAAATGGATTTTTTTTACATGAACTTTTCCAATCACTTGTTGATTATATATAAAAGTAAATTAATTTTTATATTAATTTTGTATCCTGCAATCTTGCTAAATTTCCTCATTAGTTCAAACAGTTGTTTTATAGATTCTTTTAGATTTTCTGCATAATCATGTCATATATGAATGAGTTTTACTTCTTCCTTTCTGAAGTGTATGCTTTCATTTTTCACTTACTTTATTGCACTGACTAGGATTACCAGGAAAATGTTGAATAGAAGGGTTGAGAATGGAGATACTCACTTTGTTCCCAATCTTAGGAAGAAAACACTAGGTCTTCTACCATTAAGTATGAGGCTAGCTGTCGATTTTTCATATGTACATTTTATCAGATTGAGGAAATTCTCATATTTCTAATGTATTGAGGGACATTAACATGAATTGGTGTTGGATTTTTATCAGAAGTGTCTTTTGAATTTATTGTAAATAATTTTTCTTATTTATTTTTTTGATATGATAAACTGATCAATTTTCTACTGTTAATCCAACCTTGCATTCTTGGGATAAACCCAATTTAGGACATACAGTATTATCTTTTTTATATAAGGTGGGTTCAATTTGCTAAATTGGATAAGGATATTTCTACCTATGCTTATGAGTAATGTTGTCCTGTAATTTTCTTTTCTTTTGTCAGGTTTTGGTATCATGGTAATCCTGGACTTGTAAAACAAGATGGAAGTTTTGCCTACTCCCAATATTTTCTGGATGAGTTTGTATGAGATTAGTGTTATTTTTTCCTTAAATGTCTGATAGAATTCACCAGTGAAACCACTTCTTTCACTTTCTTTTGACTTATTTTGCCCTTATTTTTTTTTTTTTTTGGCGGTACGCGGGCCTCTCACTGTTGTGGCCTCTCCCGTTGCAGAGCACAGGCTCTGGACGCGCAGGCTCAACGGCCATGGCTCACAGGCCCAGCCACTCCGCGGCATGTGGGATCTTCCCAGACCGGGGCACGAACCCGTGTTCCCTGCATCGGCAGGCGGACTCTCAACCACTGCGCCACCAGGGAAGCCCTGCCCTTATTTTTTATACTTTAGAAACATATCATTGATGTTAGCCCTTTCTTCTTTTCTAATATTAGCACAAAAGGTTTTAAATTTCTCTCTATGCACTGCTTTAACTACATCCTGCAAATTATCATATAATTTGAAATATTTTCTAATTTTCCTTATTTATTTATTTTTCCCATGGATTAATAAGAAGTGTGTTTCTAATTTTCAATTATTGGGGGATTTTCCAGATATCTTTATATTATTGATTTCTGATTTAATTTTATTGTGGAATATTTCTATCCTGGAAATTTCAATCTCTTAAAATTTATTGAAAGTTGTCTTATAGCATGGCATGCATTCCATCTTTGTAAACAGTATCATGTGCACTTGAAAATAATAATATTCTACTGTTGTTGGATGTAGTATTTTATAAAAGTTATTAGGTCAGAGTGATAGATTTTTTCATACCTTCTATGATCTTACTTATTTTGTCTAATTTTTCTGTCAATTGCTAAGAGGGGGATGTTCAAATCTCCAACCATAATTTTGAGTTTGTTTCTCATACCATTTAATTTCTGCATATATATATATATATATTTGTTATGTCTCCCCAGTGAACTTGCTCATTTGTCATTTCTGATTGTGAAATACCTCTATCATTAGTAATAGTTTGGAAGTATATTTTATCTGATATTAACATAGTCACTACAGCCTTTTTGTTTATTGGTTGCATGGTATATCTTTTCTCATCCTTTTACTCTTAAACTATTTAAAAATGCATCTCTTCCAGTTTCAAGATCGGTTCAAGATGGCAGAATAGAAGGACATGTGCTCACTCCGTCTTGTGAGAGCACCGGAACCACAACTAACTGCTGAACAATCAACAACAGGAAGACACTGGAACTCACCAAAAAAGATACCCCACATCCAAAGACAAAGGAGAAGCCACAGTGAGACGGTAGGAGGAGCGCAATCACAATAAAATAAAATCCTATAACTGCTGGGTGGGTGACTTACAAACTGGAGAACACTTATACCACAGAAGTCTACCCACTGGAGTGAAGGTTCTGAGCCCCACATCTGGTTTCCCAACCTGGGGGTCCGGCAACGGGAGGAGGAATTCCTAGAGAATCAGATTTTGAAGTCTAGTGGGATTTCATTGCAGGACTTTGACAGGACTTGGGGAAACAGAGACTCCACTCCACTCCACAAAGTAGTGTGTGCATCGGGACCCAGGGGAAGGAGCAGTGACCCCGGGGGAGACTGAACCAGACCTACCTGCTAGTGTTGGAGGGTCTCCTGCAGAGGCGGGGGGTGGCTGTGGCTCACTGTGAGGACAAGGACATTGACAGCAGAAGCTCTGGGAAGTACACCTTGGCGTGAGCCCTCTCAGAGCCCACCATTAGCCCCACCAAAGAGCTGGGTAGGCTCCAGTGTTGGGTCGCCTCAGGCCAAACAACCAACAGGGAGGGAACCCAGCCCCACCCATCAGCTGACAAGTGGATTAAAGTTTTACTGAGCTCTGCCCACCAGATCAACACACAGCTCTACCCACCACCAGTCCTTCCCATCAGGAAGCTTGCACAGCCTCTGAGATAGCCTCATCCACCAGAGGGCAGACAGCAAAAGCAAGAAGAACTATAATTCTGCAGCCTGTGGATCAAAAACCACATTCACAGGAAGACAGACAAGATGAAAAGGCAGAGGACTTTGTATCAGATGAAGGAACAAGATAAAAACCCAGAAAAACAACTAAATGAAGTGGAGATACGCAATCTTCCAGAAAAAGAATTCAGAATAATGATAGTGAAGATGATCCAGGACCTCGGAAAAAGAATGGAGGCAAAGATCGAGAAGATGCAAAAAATGTTTAACAAAGACCTAGAAGAATTAAAGAACAAACAAACAGAGATGAACAATACAATAACTGAAATGAAAAATACACTAGAAAGAATCAATAGCAGAATAACTGAGGCAGAAGAATGGATAAGTGATCTGGAAGACAGAACGGTGGAATTCACTGCTGCGGAACAGAATAAAGAAAAAAGAATGAAAAGAAATGAAGACAGCCTAAGAGACCTCTGGGACAACATTAAATGCAACAAGATTTGCATTAGAGGGGTCCCAGAAGGAGAAGAGAGAGAGAAAGGACCCGAGAAAATATTTGAAGAGATTATAGTGAAAAACTTCCCTAACATGGGAAAGGAAATAGCCACCCAAGTCCAGGAAGTGCAGAGAGTCCCTGGCAGGATAAACCCAAGGATAAACATGCCGAGACACATAGTAATCAAATTGACAAAAATTAAAGACAAAGAAAAAGTATTAAAAGCAACAAGGGACAAATGACAAATAACATACAAGGGAACTCCCATAGGGTTAACAGCTGATTTCTCAGCAGAAACTCTACAAGCCAGAAGGGAGTGGCATGATATACTTAAGGTGATGAAAGGGAAGAACCTACAACCAAGATTACTCTACCCGGCAAGGATCTCATTCAGATTCAATGGAGAAATCAAAAGCTTTACACAGAAGCAAAAGCTAAGAGAATTCTGCACCACCAAACCACCTCTACAACAAATGCTAAAGGAACTTCTCTAAGTGAGAAACACAAGAGAAGAAAAGGACCTGCAAAACAAACCTATAATTATTAAGAAAATGGTTATAGAAACATACATATTGATAATTACCTTAAATGTGAATGGATTAAATGCTCCAACCAAAAGACAGGCTCATTGAAAGGATACAAAAACAAGACCCATATATATGCTGTCTACAAGAGACCCACTTCAGACCTAGGGACACATACAGACTGAAAGTGAGAGGATGGAAAAAGATATTCCATGCAAATGGAAATCAAAAGAAAGCTGGAGTAGCAATAGTCATATCAGATAAAATAGACTTTAAAATAAAAAAGGTTACAATTATAAATATATATGCACCCAACATAGGAGCACCTCAATACACAAGGCAAATGCTAACAGCTATAAAAGAGGAAATCGACAGTAACACAATAATAGTGGGGGACTTTAACACCTCACTTATACCAATGGACAGATCATCCAGACAGAAAATTAATAAGGAAACACAAGCTTTAAATGACACAATAGACCAGATAGATTTAATTGATATTTATAGGACATTCCATCCAAAACCAGCAGATTACACTTTCTTTTCAAGTGCACACGGAACATTCTCCAGGATAGAACACATCTTGGGTCACAAACAAAGCCTCAGTAAATTTAGGAAAATTGAAATCATATCAAGCATCTGTTCTGACCACAACGCTATGAGATTAGAAATCAATTACAGGGAAAAAAGTGTAAAAAACACAAACATATGGAGGCTAAACAATATGTTACTAAATAACCAAGAGATCACTGAAGAAATAAAAAAGTAAATAAAAAAATACCTAGAGACAAATGACAAAGAAAACATGACAATCCAAACCTATGGGATGGAGCAAAAGCAGTTCTAAGAGGGAAGTTTATAGCAATACAAGCCTACCTCAAGAAACAAGAAAAATCTGAAATAAACAATCTAACCTTACACCTAAAGGAACTAGAGAAAGAAGAACAAACAAAACCCAAAGTTAGCAGAAGGAAAGAAATCATAAAGATCAGAGCAGACATAAATGAAATAGAAACAAAGAAAACAATAGCAAAGATCAATAAAACTAAAAGCTGGTTCTTTGAGAAGACAAACAAAATTGATAAACCTTTAGCCAGACTCAACAAGAAAAAGAGGGAAAGGACTCAAATCAGTAAGATTAGAAGTGAAAAAGGAGAAGTTACTACGGACACCGCAGAAATACAAAGCATCCAAAGAGACTACTACAAGCAATTCTATGCCAATAAAATGGACAACCTGGAGGAAATGGACAAATTCTTAGAAAGATATAACCTTCCAAGACTGAACAAGGAAGAAATAGGGAATATGAACAGACCAATCACAAGTAATGAAATTGAAACTGTGATTAAAAATCTTCCAACAAACAAACACCCAGGACCAGATGGCTTCATAGGCGAATTCCATCAAACATGTAGAGAAGAGCTAACATCGATCCTTCTCAAACTCTTCCAAAAAACTGCAGAGGAAGGAACACTCCCAAACTCATTCTATGAGGTCACCATCACCCTGATACCAAAACATGATAAGGATACTACAAAAAAAAAGAAAATTACAAACGAATATCACTGAGGAGTATAGATGTAAAAATCCTCAACAAAATACTAGCAGACAGAATCCAACAACACATTAAAAGGATCATACACCATGATCAAGTAGGATTTATCCCAGGGATGCAAGGATTCTTCAATATACGCAAATCAATCAATGTGATACACCATATTAACAAATTGAAGGATAAAAACTATTTGATAATCTCAATAGATGCAGAAAAGTTTTTGAAAAAATTCCACACCCATTTATGATAAAAGCTCTCCAGAAAGTAGGCATAGAGGGAACCTACCTCAATATAATAAAGGCCATATATGACAAATCCACAGCCAACATCATTCTCAATGGAGAAAACCTGAAACCATTTCCACTAAGATCAGGAACAAGATAAGGTTGCCCACTCTCACCACTATTATTCAACATAGTTTTGGAAGGTTTAGACACAGCAATCAGAGAAGAAAAAGAAATAAAAGGAATCCAAATCAGAAAAGAAGAAGTACAGCTCTCACTGTTTGCAGATAACATGATACTATACACAGAGAATCCTAAAGAAGCCAGAAAACTACCAGAGCTAATCAATGAATTTGGTAAAGTTGCAGGATACAAAATTAATGCACAGATATCTCTTGCATTCCTATACACTAATAATAAAAAATCTGAAAGAGAAATTAAGGAAACACTCCCATTTACCATTGCAACAAAAAGAATAAAATACCTAGGAATAAACCTACCTAGGGAGACAAAAGACCTGTATGCAGAAAACTATAAGACACTGATGAAAGAAATTAAAGATGATACCAGCAGATGGAGAGATATACCGTGTTCTTGGACTGGAAGAATCAATATTGTGAAAATGACTATACTACCCAAAGCAATCTACAGAGTCAATGCAATCCCTATCAAATTACCAATGGCATTTTTTACAGAACTAGAACAAAATATCTTAAAATTTGTATAGAGGCACAAAAGACCCCGAATAGCCAAAGCAGTCTTGAGGGAAAAAAATGGAGCTAGAGGAATCAGACTCCCTGACTTCAGACTATACTACAAAGCTACAGTAATCATGACAATATGGTACTGGCACAAAACCAGAAATATAGATCAATGGAACAGGATAGAAAGCCCAGAGATAAACCCACGCACCTATGGTCAAGTAATCTATGACAAAAGAGGCAAGGATATACAATGGAGAAAAGACAGTCTCTTCAATAAGTGGTGCTGGGAAAACTGGACAGCTACATGTAAAAGAATGAAATTAGAACATTCCCTAACACCATACACAAAAATAAACTCAAAGTAGATTAGAGACCTAAATGTAAGACCGGACACTATGAAACTCTTAGAGGAAACCATAGGAAGAACACTCTTTGACATAAATCACAGCAAGATCTTTTTTGATCTATCTCCTAGAGCAATGGAAATAAAAACAAAAATAAACAAATGGGACCTAATGAAACTTAAAAGCTTTTGCAAAGCAAAGGAAATTACAAACAAGGTGAAAAGAGAACCCTCAGAATGGGAGAAAATATTTGCAAACGAATCAACGGACAAAGGATTAATCTCCAAAATATATAAACAGTTCATGCAGCTCAATATTAAAGAAACAAACAACCCAATCCAAAAATGGGCAGAAGACCTAAATAGACATTTCTCCAAAGAAAACATACAGATGGCCAAGAAGCACATGAAAAGCTGCTCAACATCGCTAATTATTAGAGAAATTCAAATCAAAACTACAATGAGGTATCACCTCACACCAGTTAGAATGGGCATCATCAGAAAATCTACAAACAACAAATGCTGGAGAGGGTGTGGAGAAAATGGAACCCTCTTGCACTGTTGGTGGGAATGTAAATTGATACAGTCACTATGGAGAACAGTATGGAGGTTCCTTAGAAAACTAAAAACAGAATTACCATATGACCCAGGAATCCCACTCCTGGGCATATACCCTGAGAAAACCATAATTCAAAAAGACACATGCACCCCAATGTTCACTGCAGCACTATTCACAATAGCCAGGTCATGGAAGCAACCTAAATGTCCATCGACAGACGAATGGATAAAGAAGATGTGGTACATATATACAATGGAATATTACTCAGCCATAAAACGGAACAAAATTGTCATTTGTAGAGACGTGGATGGATCTAGAGACTGTCATACAGAATGAAGTAAGTCAGCAAGAGAAAAACAAATATCGTACAAATATTCCACACGTATATGTGGAATGTAGAAAAATGGTACAGATGAACTGGTTTGCAGCACAGAAATAGAGACACAGATGTAGAGAACAAACGTATGGACACCAAGGAGGGAAAGTGGTAGGATGAATTGGGAGATTGGGATTGACATATGTACACTAATATGTATAAAATAGGTAACTAATAAGAACCTGCTGTATAAAAAAACTAAATTAAATTTTAAAAAATTGCATCTCTTCCAAAAGAAAAAAGGGAAAGTCCTGGCCATCTGCTTTCACTGCAAGGGCATGGGTTCAATCTTCAATCCCTAGTCGGGGAACTTAGATCTCACAAGACTTGCGGCCAAATAAATAAATATGCATCTCTTATAGACAGAATATAGTTGATGTTTTAAAAATCCATTCTAATGATCTCTGTCTTTTAATTTGAGCAGATAGTCTATTTACATTTAAGATGAGTATTGACATGGTTGGATTTAAGTCTACTGTTTTATATCTCCCCATCTGTTATTTTTATTAATTTCTTCTTTCTTTTCTTTTTATTTAATTGAAAACAAGTTTTGGAATTACATTTTAATTTATCTGTTGTGTTTTTAGGTATGTCTCTTTGAATTATATTTTAGTGTTTGCTTAGGGTTTACAAAACACATATCTAACGTTTCTGATCTATTTTGAGTTAATATTGTAGCACTTCATGCAAAACATAAGAACCTTACCCCCATATAGGTCCACTTATGCTGTGCCAGCTTCTAATCATTTATATTCTAGTTTTCATAAGCATTATATCTAGAAATGATATAAGTCCATAATAAAATGTTATAATTTTTGCTTTAAATGTTTACATGTATTTTTTAATTAATAAGAAAAATAATGTATCATGAATGACACATTGCAGAGACTCTGGATTCTCTTTTATTCTTTCAAAGAATATTGATTTTTTTTTTCTTTTTAAATTTCAGCAGAGGTAATCCACCTTGACTCAAACTTTATAATCTGTTTCTCCAGTGATGGGAAGTAGCTGAAATCTCTGTGTATTTTCTTTAGCTTTAATTGTGCTGCTTTGAGTTTACCCCATGCATGTGTAGCTTGGGGCCAGTCAGAGATTTAGCTGGGTCTATACACAGAATATCGGTCTGCCCCTCTCTGGCTCTCTCCTTTCTGGGATTTCCCCCCTGCCCTCCATTTTCAGCAGCTGCGATTGCTCTAAACTCTGTCCTCTGGTTTTCAGGGCAGTAAAACTGAGGACCTCTGACTATTAGTTGTTCCATGTGGCACTGGGGGCTCCCCTCATACTAAAAGCCATAAAAATGGGAATTCAGCCAGTGCCATTCCTTTTCCCCGCCCTCCAGTTCTGTCTGCTTTTGGTCACTCTCCAGTATCTTCAGGAAGTTGTTTCTGAAATGTTTAGGCTTACATTTATTATCTGCAAGAGGGTTAGTCTTGCAGAACCACTAGTAATTAATATTTATTGTATTTTATTAAATTATCTGTTACGGACTGGGTGAAAAATCTTCATTTAGTCAAACAGTCAGATAGTTTGAGAAGCACTAACTTAAGAGACTTTGTAAAAGTTCCTGTAACCAAGATCCCTGGAACTATCCTGTTTCTACCACTCCCTGAACCTGATTGCTCAGCAAACCCTTTTATTTCCTGAGCCACTTTTTTGTTTGTTTAATGTTGACCATAGGTTATTCTGTTCCATACATAAGGACTATAATTGATACAATATTATCCAAGTTTTCTATAATGAACATGCTTACTTGTCCTAATATAAAAAAGCAACAGCTGGGACTTCCCTGGTGTCCAGTGGTTAAGACTCTGCCCTTCCACTGCAGGCGGTGCAGGTTCAATTCCTGGTCAGGGAACTAAGATCCCCATGATGCGCTCACAGCCAAAAAAAAAAAAGGAACAGCTGTACTTACAAATAAAGAAATCACCTATAACCTGGAGACACAGGAGGGAAGCTGGCATCAGCTACAGCTCAGTGTCTTGTGGCTGAAGTCATATGATATCAGAAAATGACTATGGCAGACCACACAGATGTTCAACATTTACTAAAAGTTAAAATTATTGTTTCAGGGCTTCCCTGGTGGCGCAGTAGTTGAGAATATGCCACCAATGCAGGGGACACGGGTTCGAGCCCTGGTCTGGGAAGATCCCACATGCCACGTAGCAACTAGGCCCGTGAGCCACAACTGCTGAGCCTGCGCGTCTGGAGCCCATGCTCCGCAACAAGAGAGACTGAGATAGTGAGAGGCCTGCGCACCGCGATGAAAAGTGGCCCCCGCTCGCCGCAACTAGAGAAAGCCCACGCACAGAAACGAAGACCCAACAAGCCAAAAATAAATATATAAATAAATTAATTAAAAAGTTATTTTTCAAAGTAGTGACACAGAATATCCAAACCAAAAGAGTGTTTAAAAGCATCTCATTCAATTCTCTACTTCATTTTACAGATGAAGCACTTGAGAGGCAGAGACTAGAAGTGTTTTGACCAGAACTACAGAGTCAGAAAACGGTAGAGGAGTGATTATGGAACTAGGACTTTTTCTTTTCCTTTAATATAGCTCTAGTTTTAAGCACAGCAGTGGTCCTGGCTTCATTTCAATGATTCTGCAATAAGAACTGCAATTGTCAAACACATGTTAGATCATAAGGACCCATTTTTCAAAAAAAAGTTACACAGATAACAGCAGAGCTGGTCTACAGGAAGTAGCATTGGGATCCGGAGTCCTGCACACCCAGGTTCTCCTTGTACCCCAAGTGAATAAATTTAATGTTAATTTAGGGTTTGCTCTATTAGCCACTATTTACTTCATTTATAAATTGCTTGTGTTGTTGGTTTATAATTAGTTTATTCATAAACTTTAAGTATTGCCTCTAATTATCTTCCTCGGTACGTTTTGTTCCTACACGTCCCGAATCAGCCCTGTAGTGAGCAGCCATGGTGCCCAGAGAGCTCTGCGTAGCATCCGGTAGCAAGAAAAACAAGGGCTGAGGAAACAATGTTAGTAATACTTAAGAACACTTAGGTGAGAATTACACAAAAACCTCAAAATATATAGGCTTCATACTTGGCAATACAATAAATTAGCCCCACTGTCCCGCACAACCTTTTTTTTTTCCTTTAATAAACTGGGTTTTCAATGGAAGGCTTTAAATAGTAATTTTCCAAACTACTACTTACAGCCTTTATTAATCTATTCCACTCTTATTCGTCTACTTTATTTATTTTTTATTCTCTTCCCTCTCACCAACTTTCTCCTTTTCCTTTGATTCATCTCTTGATATAATAGGATTCTTTTTTCTTTGGCCCAAACCTTTTTTCAGCTACAACTATTTTTCTTCACTATGTTTAAAACCATATGCTACATAAGCCAAGGCTAGACCTATATGTTCTGGAGCTGCAGCAGGATAATATTTTTGAGTTTTCTCATGTTTCTTAACTTCCATTTCCATCCATTATATTTATTTCTACCCCCAAAGGTAGGAACATTTTAAAAGTTTTCAAATGAAAAGTGGTTTTCTGGGATGCCCAAAGCCTCCAGCTAACTCACAACAGGCACTCATTTATGACAACAGTTGCCAACATGGTTTTATTGTTGGTGTGCCGACTACACAGATGCTTAATCTTATTTCATTCCATGAATTCATTCAGTACATGTTGGTTTAATGACTCCAATATGTAAGTCACTGTACTAAATGCTAGATGCTTTAGGACAGGAGGAAGGTAATATTAAGAATCTTTCCATATATTCTCATGTGAAGTTCTTTATAAGGTAAGTAACTACTTAACAGGCACAGTGGCAAACACTTTCAACAACTATCTCTTTTTACTCTTCACGATATTCTAGTATTATCACCACTTTACTGACTCGGAAAAATAAGTCATTTGCCAAAGGCCACAGAGAGGGCTGGAATTGGAACTCAGCTCAACTGGACCCCACCACCCCATGATATAAAATCTTTCGTGTGTACTGGTTTAGCTTCTGTTACCAGTGCTGGTCTTTCTTTCTTTCTTTTTTTTTTTAAGTTAGTTTTTATTGGAGTATAGTTGCTTTACAATGTTGTGTTAGTTTCAACTGTACAGCAAAATGAATCAGCTGTACATATACATCTATCCCCTCTTTTTTGGATTTCCTTCTCATCTAGGTCACCACAGTGCATTAAGTAGAGTTCCCTGTGTTATACAGTATGTTCTCATTAGTTATCTATTTTAGACATAGTATCAATAGTGCATATATGTCAATCCCAATCTCCCAATTCCTCCCACCCTCCTCTTCCCCCTTAGTATCCATACATTTGTCCTCTATGTCTATGTCTCTATTTCTGCTTTACAAATAAGTTCATCTATAACATTTTTCTAGATTCCACATATATGCATTAATATGCGGTATTTGTTTTTCTCTTTCTTACTTACTTCACTCTGTTTGACACTAAGTCCATCCACATCTCTACAAATGACCCAATCTCATTCCTTTTTATGGCTGAGTAATATTCCATTGTATATATGTACCACATCTTTATCCATTCCTCTGTTGATGGACATTTAGTTTGCTTCCATGACCTGGCTATTGCAAATAGTGCTGCAGTGAACATTGGGGTGCATGTGTCTTTTTGAATTATAGTTTTCTCAGGGTATATGCCCAATAGTGGGATTGCTGGGTCATATGGTAGTTCTATTTTTAGTTTTTTAAGGAATCTCCATACTGTTTTCCATAGTGCCAGCTCTAGTCTTTCAACTAAACTTTTTGCAGTTCAACTCAAAGATCTTTCCTATCATTTAATCTGTTCTACATCCCCTTCTTCTTTCACATCTGTCGTGGGTTGAATTGTGTCCCCCCAAAATACAAAGCTTAAATTCCCAACCTCAGCACCCCATATCAAGACCTTATTTGGAAATAGAATTGTTCTAGACGTAATTAATTAAGATGAGGTCATACTGGCATAGGGTGAGCCCCTGATCTAGTATAATGGTATCCTTATAAAAAGGAAAAAATTTGCACACAGAGACAGATATGTACACAGGGAGAACATCAGGTGAAGATTGGAGTTACACTGCCACAAGCCAAGGAACACCAAGTTTGCTGGCAAACCTCAGAAAATAAAGAGGAAGGCATGGAACAGATTCCCCCTCACCGCCTTATAGGTAACCAATGCTGCAGATACCTTAATTTCAAACTTCCTGCCTTCAAAACTGTGAGAGGATAACTTTGTTGTTTACGCTACCAGTTTGTGATACTTTGTTACGGCAGCCCTAGCTAACTAATACATCTACACTTGGATGATTCAGAAACCCACATTTCTACTGCTCTCTCTTTTTCTAACACTCCAATATTCCCTTTCTCCAACTGCGCGACTTTTTAGCACAATAAGGTAGAACCAGTCATACCGTTGCCAAATGTGAGGTGCAAAGAGTTATCTTTGAAATCTATGATCTCCCTCCCACAGTTGGGCAATCATCCAAATGGCTGAAGGGTTAGAAGCATGAGCTTTGAAGTCCATTGGGCTCAAATATCAGTTTCCACATTTACTAGCTGTATGATCTTGGGCAACTCTGAGTTACTTTCCCTGTTAAAGGGGGCTAACACCACCACTATCACATGGAATTTCAATGATTAAGGGAGAAAATATATGATAATAATTTAGCACACAAACTGGCATGTAGAAAGTACTAAACAAAATTACTTATTATCATTATTGTTTCTAAAATAAACTTTAGAATTTATTTCTCATATGTATTTCAGACACACATTTGTGTACATTATGTAAGTACTATGATCTGCTGGTATGAGAGTGACTCTACCTATTATGTTCTATTTGGTTTGTCTTTCACCTTTGGCAATATCTAAAATGGAGAGGGCGTGACCTTAAAATAGTGAAGTAGGAGAATCTATATTAGAGAATCCTTGAATCACTAGTGTGTCCTTTAACTTTATCCCTGAGATTAGAACCAGTTATATAACTAGGACATCAAAACAAAAATGCAGCTCCAGTTCTAAGAAGGGAAGTTTCAAACTGATAGAAAAAGCATTTATTAAGGTGAAATATTAACGCCCATGATACCTGAGTCTAAAAGGTATTTAATCATTTTTCCCCTACATAAATACGTTGTTTGGCAATGATTATTTTCCCATGTCTTTACCAAATTCCATGCCTCCTCCTTAAGATTTTTTTGGGGGTGGGTGGGTTAGAAATCTACTAATATGCTTAGCATATTAACTTTTATTAACTTTAGATGAAAAATTTGCTGAAACACTATCACATTTCCTTTCAAAAATACGTGTTGGGCTTCCCTGGTGGCGCAGTGGTTGAGAGTCCGCCTGCCGATGCAGGGGACATGGGTTCGTGCCCTGGTCCGGGAGGATCCAGCATGCCGCGGAGCGGCTGGGCCCGTGAGCCATGGCCGCTGAGCCTGCGCGTCCGGAGCCTGTACTCCACAACGGGAGAGGCCACAGCAGTGAGAGGCCCGCGTACAGCAAAAAAAAAAAAAAAAAAAAAAATACGTGTTAAGGTAAAAAAGACAAGGGGGTATCCATGCCTTTGGCCTTACTCTTTTCTTCACTTAGAATAATTTCTTTCCTTCTACCCTTCCTGTTTGAAATCCTTTCTCTTTTTTTTGTTTCTTTCTTTTTTTTTTAGACAGTTTCTAACGCTGCCACAGCCTAAAGGCCTTCTTACCTTCCCACTTTGTACATCCCCTGAGGCCTTTACGTATCCTCATCTTTGGCTCAAATCTTAATCCCACCACAAACATGACAGCAGCAGAAATAAACATTCTCATCTTCATAAACTCTGCAGTATTTTTTAAAATTAATTTATTTATTATCTTCGGCTGCGTTGGGTCTTTGTTGCTGCGCATGGGCTTTCTCTAGTTGCGGCAAGTGGGGACTACTCTTCGTTGTTGTGGTGCGCGGGCTTCTCATTGTGGTGGCTTCTCTTGTTGTGGAGCACGGGCTCTAGGTGCCCGGGCTTCATTAGTTGTGGCACGCAGGCTCAGTAGTTGTGGCTCATGGGCTGTAGAGCACAGGCTCAGTAGTTGTGGCGCACGGGCTGTAGAGCACAGGCTCAGTAGTTGTGGCGCACGGGCTTAGTTGCTCCGCGGCATGTGGGATCTTCCCGGACCAGGGCTCGAACCCGTGTCCCCTGCATTGGCAGGGGGATTCTTAACCACTGTGCCACCAGGGAAGCCCCTGCAGTACTTTTTTTTTTTAAAGCAAAAGTTCAATAGTTAAATGAATAAGTAAAGTGAACAACATTTTAGGATGAGTCATGGATGAAAAGAAGCAGTTTCAACATTTTTAAAATGAAAACTTAATAGTTAAAAATGAACGATATTAATTTATTAAAATTCCAGTATATCACTATTCTGGCTAACTCCACCTCACACTCTTACCACGTTACTCATTTTTGCTTTCTTCACAGCACTCAAGAATCTAACGTTACCTGTTTGCTCTTCGCTGTTCACTGTATGCACAGTGCTGGCACCTAGGAACTGCTTAATTGCTGTCTTGGCGACTTGTCAGAAGAGGAAGACAAAACACTAGAAAAAGGACGGTACTGATTACATTTGGCTGTATTTCATGTATTTGCGTTGCAAGTGCTGGTAGGGGAATGGCCAATAAATGCAAAATTCAGAATGTTGCTTCCCGGGAAAATCAAGAGTTAAAACTGACTTCTCAGATTGCACTAACTCCGTCAGTCCTGGAAGGCGAAATTAACGCCGGATTTCTCAAAGACTACGTTTTCATCTCTGTATTTCCAGACCCTGTCCCTGTCCCTACCTGAAACATTGCAGGTGTTTCAATGCACCTGTTAAATCCCGATTTGGACGGGGTTACGAATCCAGGGGACAATTTAGTGTTAAAAAGAAAAAGAAAACAAACAAACAAACCTTCTTTTAAAACGAACTATATTAGGAAACCGTAACCAACCACCGGGCTGGCCAGAGGTTCCACTTAACTAACAGTCGCCGGGAAAGTGGAATTTGCAATGCGCTCAGAAGTAGCGAGCTTTCGTTTCATGAGAACAGAGAGACGCGCGCGCGGGCGAAGATCACCCACAGAATGAAAAATTCATGAACATTCAGAATGACTTAAAATTGAAGGGAGAGAGTGTGCAGCTCAGGGAGGCCCAGTTGGTGGGGTCGATAGGAAATTACAATTATAGTGTCAGAAGGGGTTAAAACTGGTGTTCCGACAGAGCCTGGGCTCCGCGGGACTTACAAGATCGCGCAGACAGGAGAGCTTGGCCCTTCTCGCGCTCCGTAGGACGAGTTCTCTGGGCCTCCGCGGGCGCCGGCTGGGAATGACGTTGGGAGGCTGCCCGCGTTAGTGCCTGTTGTGCGGTCCAATGACCGCCGAACAGAGTCATGACCGGTCCTGCTAGAAGGCTAACAGGACCCCTGTCTCAGAACCACCTCAGTCCGGAAACAGAAATTCTCGAGACCGGCACTGCCAGAGCCAGCTCTTGCACGGAAGGGAGTGCACATGCGCCTAGGGGTCCTGGGAAACCCTTAAATACCGTCTTGAGGGTACGTTCGTTCTCTTTCCCTGCCGCCGCGGAGCCGCGCGGAGGCGGAGGCGCGGGGTGAGTGGAGGAAAGCTAGGGTGGTGTTTACGAAGCGTGGCTCGCTGTTTTTTTTGCCAGGGATTGACGTTAAATATTTGCACCTAAGTTGAATCTATTTATCAACCACTTTTTTGCTTTTTGTATTGTAGTGCATTCAAGATTCGGCTCCACCCGTAACCCACCGCCATGGCCGAGGAAGGGTGAGCCCAGGGCCCGGGGTGGTGGTGCGGCCCAGGCGTGGGCTTCGAGCCGGTAGTGCGGGCTCTGGGTCGGCCGTGGCGCCTTAAGCGCGTCTGACCTACCTCGCTGATGACTGCCAAGTGCAAGGCGTTAGATGGTGTGCGGGAACTTATCAATAGCTTAATTTTTTTGTCTTTCAGCATTGCTGCTGGAGGTGTAATGGACGTTAATACTGCTCTGCAAGAGGTGCTGAAGACCGCCCTCATCCACGATGGCCTAGCACGTGGAATTCGCGAAGCTGCCAAAGCCTTAGACAAGTACGTGTATCAGTCTCAATACGGTGGGGTGTTGGAACCGGAACAAAACTGCAGCCGAGGGAAGAAAGCGTGAAGTTCATGGTGTTAGCACAGAGGTTCTGAATGGCATCCGTTCTACAGGAAACCTAGGAAAAGGTATCAGAACTCAGATCTCTAATGACCCACTTAAAGTGTGTGGGTTTGGAATGGGGATGAGCACTTGATTCCTAAAGTGAAACTACAGTGTTTGAATGATGACTTAAATTGTCGGATACCCCTTCACTCCTTTTATGAGTGAAAACTAGCAGTCTGACAAACCTGTAGCTTTTGGGGCTAATTTCACTGTTATTTAGGGGATAGGTGGGAACTTTTATTTAGCACTTTGCAAATTAAAACCATTATATTAAAGTGGCAGAAACATCTGGTTTTGGTATGAACTTTGTACAGTAGCTGTGGAGACCAATGTGGGTGTGGGATAATTGTAAATTTACTCAGTGAGGTCTCTGGGAGGGTAACATTGGCAAAACAGCTGTTAACTATTAGAGCTGAAAAATGTTGTGAAAGGGTTATTAAGTTAGGTAAATTTAAGTTTATTCAATTTGGTGTAGGTTGGCCAGTTGAACCCAGTGAAGACAGCACTTGTTGGAAAGTTCCTGATACAAGTCTACTATTTGTACCTTGAAAATACTCTGCAATATTAAGGGTCTGGGCTAGTAACAGGTAACAATTTAGTAAATTAGTTCCTATATATAACATTTGAAATTTTAAGAGTTACTGAAGACAGGGTGATTCTGTAGATGAAGTTAAGGAACATATGCCTGGTGGTACCTACGTCAAACTAAAGTTATATTCTTCAGTGGCTGCTTATGTTTTGCCAGTGTAGCCAGTGCAAAGATAACTCTTCTAGAGCACAGTAGTGGATTTAGATCTGAATTTTAACATCTACTGTTGGATTTGCATTTCAGGCGCCAAGCACATCTCTGTGTGCTTGCATCCAACTGTGATGAGCCTATGTATGTCAAGCTGGTGGAGGCCCTTTGTGCTGAGCACCAGATCAACCTGATTAAGGTAAGTTTCTCATTGAATTTGGTTTTTCTGAAAGCCAAAGTAGCTTAATGGAAATTGGGCCAGTTAGGGACATGTGTCCACATAAATGCTATCCATAATGATTTTTGTCATACCGGAGCAAATTTTGTAACGAGCTCTTTGTTTTCTGCAGCTGTGAAAAGCGTCACAAATTTGGCATTGTTGGCTATGATAAAACTAGTTCCAGAAACATTTTTATTCCTGCAGAATTAAATGCTAATTTTATGCTGGTACAGAACAAAAGATAGGAAGGGTGTTGATAGGGCGTCTTGGTGCTGTGCATGATGACAACTGGCTCCCTCTACTGAACTGATATGAGGAAACTGCCATGTCACCCTTTCTGACTACAGCTCCCTTTCATATAATGTACTGTGTTACCAATAGCATTAAAGCCTTGGAGTGTGGTGATCTTTGTTTTTATTCCCCCCTGATAGGTTGATGACAACAAGAAACTAGGGGAATGGGTAGGCCTCTGTAAAATTGACAGAGAGGGGAAACCCCGTAAAGTGGTTGGCTGCAGCTGTGTGGTGGTTAAGGTAAGTCGGTACCGGTGTGCGGGGTGACGGCTGCGCTGGGTAGATGCGCTTCACTGTGAGTTAAGTCAAGAATCTCTTCGAACAAAAAATGCGTAATCCTCAGCAAACTTAGAAAAAGCCTTCTGCCTTGTAGAAAAGGGAAATAAGACATAATTAAGCCAGCCAATGAATCTGCTTATCTGAATGTGTTTCTGCAGAAATTTAGAAAATGCTGGCAATAGGAAAGCCGTGTTACGAGCCTTAAAGACATTGAAGTCTTTAAGGTCCCTGAAAATGGCTACAAGACATTTTAATGGTGGGAAGCATTTTCACGAGACGTGCTGATTTTTTTTAAAGCTTCATTATAACTAGTGCTAACAATTTAGTTGAGTTTCTAAATTTTAGTAAAATCACATATGTTTTTTTTAGGACTATGGCAAAGAGTCTCAGGCCAAGGATGTCATCGAGGAGTACTTCAAATGCAAGAAATGATCAAATAAAAAAACTAGGCTCTTGTTCCTCATCTCTGGTTTTTTATTTGGGGCAGTAAAGTAAGGTCCCTGTTAATGAAGAACAAAAGATATTCATTGCAAAATAACTGGAAGCATGCTCTCTGTCGCCTGGTTCTAAGTGAAAGCCTTTTCTCCCAACCAGTAAGTAACTTCAGTGTTGGCAAGTAGAAGAGCCCAAGTGAAGATAGGCTTACAGTGAGGTATTGGTGACAGGGTTTCTTGGGTGTGGACATTCATCACGACTATGACGAGGCCATCCTAGGACCAAGAGAAATGGGTTGAGGCTAGTCAAGTGTGGGTGTCAATAACTTAAAATCCTAAAGCTGGATTGGATTTAGGCTGTGGGACACTAGAAGGTACATGAAGTCCAGGTGCGCTTATGCACATGCCCATTAGGGAAGGTCAGAGTGTCTTATTTACCTAAATATTAGCCACAAACAAGATGTGTTTCTATGTATTTCTAGTCCCTCTAGAAACTCAGTAGGGAGAAGTAATGGTGACCCATGTACTTCAAGCCTGGATCAAGTTGGGTTTGTGTGAGTACGAAATGTTGAGCCAGGTAGGACTAATGGAAGTCTTAAAATTGGAATCCCTCGTAAATTGCCAATTGGGGTACTTCTGAGTTTCTCTCCCCTGGTTTGCCTGTCCTACTATACAGTTATAGGGCACATGTGAAGGGAAAATGAATTTAGTTTGCTTTTAATTGTGATTTCCTTATATCACTGTCTTGCTTAACATTTTGAGTCCCTATGCTGTATTTGGTGCTGTTTTGAGTCTGTTGATGCAGTGGAAAAACCATATTTTTGTTTGATCCTTTATGGGAAATTGTGTAATTCAGGCTAGGGAAAACTGTTGGATTACGGCAAAGTGCATTTTCATATTCACCCCTTTTTGAAATTAGTGCTGGGAAGACTTTTTGAAGCTAATCTGTTTGCTGAATGTTAACTCTGATTTGGGATTACATCAGCATTGGTTTTTCGATATTTCCATATTCGCTGTCAGCTGAGCTACAAAACACACTTAAAGAAATATTCTACCCTTGACCCTATCTTATTGTAGATACTACCTGGCTAAGTCCATTGTTGAAAATTAACTTTCAGTGTGTTTTCTGGCTTCTGTCTGCTAGAATGTTATGGTCACCAAGACACTTATGGTCAAACTAGCTTCTTAATGACCTTTTTCTTTTGCCCTCTTCCTGACTTTTTAGAAAATTTTATTTGTGGTCTACTTTGGCCTTTGCCATGCTGTACCTCAGTCCCTTGTTTCTCCCTCTGCCCACGCCTTCTATTGTAATAGTTCCAGAGTTCAGACTGGTCCTATTTACTTCTCTAAGGCCAGCCTGGGACAGTTTCCACTTGTTTGTCTTTGATCAGCAGTACACTAATGGTGCGCACTAGACAGCACCCTGTGAAAACCTTCAAGTTTTGTGTGCCTCAGTGAATTTTATCTTCCCCTTAAGGTCAGTGCTTTTTGTGAGAGGAAGGGGAAGAGCTGTTGACCTGCTAATGTATGCCAAGCTCTGCACCAAGTGTTAACATTTTTTTGTGTTACTTCTGTCGATTTCCCAAGCCAGAGCCCTCGGATGTCCTCTGCCCCACCTCTGCCTTTTATAGCCTGTAGACTCCAGGTGGCAATGGCCCCAGTTTTTCATCCGCACTGCTCAGTTGCAGTGAAGTGATTATCCTTTTTCTCATGACTAAATCTATTAGGTCTTTCTGCCTTTGCCTGAAGTACCTTTCTTTTTTGTCTACCTGGCAGTCTTCAAAACCCAGCTCAAAGGAACATAGCTTTAGCCTTGAAATTGTGACTTGTCTATAGCTTCTATGGGATTCATGAGGGAGGCCATCCATGCAAAGGTGCCAGGGCAGAAGCAGATGTCTTCATTCTCTTACTGGGGAAAATAATAGTTTGAGGGCATCCCTCATGAGACTACCCTTTCACTGGGTTGCAAGAAAACCTCCAAGCCAAATCCATTTTCTTTGTTCTTAACTCTTACACTTAAAAAATTTTTGCCTGGTCCTGATTTTATTAAAATTTATGTGTGTTTTTGGTAAACAACTTTAAATTCTTTTAAAAATAATCAGGACATCCATAGAAAAATTGTAAAAAGGCTGTATTAGGTAGGTGTCCATTAAAAACAAGAATTTATCTTAAACTGGGTTGTTGAGGCAATGAAAACATAGGCAGAGGTGTTAGGAACCCTAGAAATGTGGAAACATCTGTCTTACTGAAGACTAGCCCTTTAAATGGAGCTTGAATTTCTTTTTTCTTTATGGATGAGAGTGCAAAAAGTTGGGATCAAGGAATATGTTAAGCACAGGCAAGCTTTGTGTCTTCCTGCCCTCTTCATAGAGGAGGAAGGAGAGGACATTTAACCAAGGAGGGGAAGTAAGATCACAGCCTTCATTCCAGGCTGAGGGTGGGGCAGGGTGATGGCTCAGTGGGGTAGGGCATTGTCCTCCCAGCTGGGGTCCTCATAAAGCCCAATCCACAAGGCAATATGGAATTTCAGGAGTAATTTCTAGCAAGAGCAATGGAGGCATCATGGCTGGGCTATGCAGGTACCCAAGAGATGCCACCAGGCTTCCCCAGCCTCCCAGAGAGAAACTTGGATGAAGTCTTGACTCGTTGCCCGTGGCCGGGTGCTGGGGGCAGAGGGGGGGATGGTCACAGTCAGAATTGAAGAATAATTGTACAGAGGGTGATCAGGTATTTAGGGCTTGGGCTACATAAATATTAACACATCAGTGTTCAGAAGGATTGGTGGTACTGGTGCTCCCCAGGCAGAAATCAGTCCTTTTTAAACAACAGCGGCTTACACTTCAAATGGCATAAGCACACCTAAATTAAAGCTTTATCATACCACAAGTGAGATGTCTCAGCCAGTTTTTTTACCCAAAACATAACAGGGCCGAGACTGCTGATTGAAGTTGCATTACAACCAGGCTTTTGCTTGAAAAGGCTTAGAAATGAGGGAGGTGGGTGACCCTAGGAATTATTAAGACCTGCACTAAAGGGGCAATCTTTTAAGCTCTCTTATGAAACATGCCTTAAGAGTGTCGTTTCTTGACATTTCTTTTGCCCCTTTTTCACTGACCACTTTCATCACTGCATTCCTAATTTGTTTCCAGTGGCAAATTGGCTTTGGGAAGGGGATAAACGAGTAGAGAAGTGCTTTTATAGGTAGAAGCTGAGTCTGTGGTTTCCTCTGTGGGAACTAAACTCAGTTGTGAAACGTGAAGGTGGAGACTGGTGGTTATTTTGTGGCCCTACCAACCCGGGAGGTTCTGTTAACCTTTCATTTTCTGATAAAGGGTGAGAAAAATTATAAAGCATCAATTTAGTTAACCCATTCATTGACCAATTACAAATGAAAGAATGGTTATAGCTGTAAGTATGCTTACTACAGAACTCTTGGTAGGACTTGTTGGTTGAAGGAGGGGAACAATTAGGTAAAATGTGATACATCTACATAATGGGGTATTATGGTGCCGTATAAATGGACAGAATGGGAGGGTATTTGTCAGTGTATTCGTAAAACAATAGTTAAAACGTACAGTAAGACCACATTTTGTAAAAAAAAAAAAAAGCACATGCCTTCAGAGAAAAGGTTGGAAGGATATACATTAAGGTTTTAATGGTTACGTCTGGAAAGGTGGGTATTTTGGTTTTCCTTTTTTTTTCTTTAATATGTATTGCTTTTGTAGTAAGAAAACATTCTTAAAGAAATGAAAGAATGGAACAAGATAGGCTTAGGATTAATTTTAAGTAGCATTAATATAAAACTAAACATTTTTGTATGTTTTGTGAACATGTGAATTTACTTGTCAAATAGCACGTGGATACGACAGGGCAGCTTTGAGAGGGAGTTGAGACCTACCCAGCAGAGGGCAGTAAGAAGCTAGCGTCAGAGGGACCTATCAGTAAAAGAAGTGGAGATAAGCACAGACTGTACAGCAGGCTCCCCTTAGGAAAAGATTCTCCTTCCGCTCCTTGAAAATTGTTGGGCTTCAGTTTACTATTTCTCGTTGCTCTTGCTCTTTGTCTTGATATTGTAGAATCCACACTCCCCAGCTGGTGAGGTCAATTCAACTTGTGCTTTGGGAGATTGTCAGTAGAGGTGACTAGTTATTTTATATACAATTAAGAAATAGAGACTACAACATATTCCTAGAGGAAAAGGTTTTGCTCTGTGATAGTGGACTGTATGTTAGGCCCCTTTCTCTTCCACTAAATGAGAATTTGTCTGAAGCTACCTGAAGACTAAAAGGTTTCAGAGCAGGCGTATTCTGGAAAAATGGGCATAATTTGGAGAGCATCAAGGCAACAGCCATACTCTGGAGATTATAATCCACAGTATAACTCCATGGAAGCACTGACATTGTTCTGTGCTGTCATCTCTGGTGCCTAGAGTAGTGCTTGGTGTAATAGGCACTCTTATAATCTGTTGGATGAATAGATTTGACCTGCCTATTTGTTTAGTCATTTAATTTGTGGGTTTCCTTCTCGGGCTTAAACTCCCCAGCCTCTTTTGACACTTTAATTTCTCATGTTCCTTTTTTTCTGGCAACAAAAGTGAACCTCAAGCTGGGCCTCTTCTAAACTAGAATGGTGCCAAGTTGTCTCAACTTCCCATCCCTCCAGCTCTACTCTAGGGAGCAGGGTAGAGAAACGTATCCTATCACAATATGGGGTACACACCTCTTAAGAATCTGAAAATTTAAAAGCCAGTATGAGGCTTGGGAACAGTAAAAAGCATGTGAATTCAGGGAAACTCTTTACACTGCAGTAATTTCTCTTCGAAGCTTGTTTATCGAGACACATGCCAGCAGCACAGTATTGTATGAGTGATGTGAACTAAACCTTACACAAATGTAGTATTTGGCTTTTTATTTTTCCTTCTTTCAACTCAACTGCTCCCAACTAAAATTTACAAACAGATAAAAAATCCTGTTTGTACCTGGTTGGCTTGTTAGAGAAATGTGGGGTAAAAGACCTGTGATATTTCACAGTGTTGCCACCAGATTAAAAGGAGCAAAATGCACATAAATACGAGATCCGTAAGGGGAAAATGAAGTATTGACATACAGAATGCTGCAAATTAAACATTCTGTCTTCTCTTAGATTTGATGCTTGCATATACTTGGTGAGTTCCGGGGCTCAGCAGATGTTTTGCTAAATAGGTGCATGTTGTGTCTTGCTGGGCGGTGTTTACCCAACACACGTCATAAAGTGTTGCAGTTACCCCAGTTTCAGGAGGGAGTACATGTATAATTTTTAAGCAGAAATAAAACCTTTTCTATCCCCACCCACAAGCTAGGGTTTTGAAATTAAATTATCTAGTTCAAAATTTTATATTCCAATTTTCTGTCATGTAAAGAGTCTAGAAATTTAATTTTCAAATAAACATGAAAATGATAATGTGGATATTAACATGCAGAAGCAAAGTTCAGAGCCCTACGTGGAGAGGAAACAGTTTATGTGAAATTTTTTACATTTTAAAATAACTTATCAAGGCATAAATATACTTATTACCTTTATTGTTGCCTAGTGTTGCCCTGTGAAGTGAGGCTCATTCAAAGTGTCGCAGGTTGCATTGCTGCCATGTGGAGTCTCGGGTAATAGACTGCAGGGCAGATGGAGGTTTAGCTAACATTCAGTTACAGTTTGAAACTTTCCTTTTGGGTGGTAGTAAAAATAAAGCAGGTAAGAAATGAGCTGCTCTTCAAGAAACTTCTGTGTTTTGGTAAAACTGCTGAGGGTGTTTCTCCCGTCAGAGCCGTATAACAGTCAGAGCCGTATAACAGTGCGCAGCAAGTTTCTTCAATGAAGCAGAAACCTGCCTGCCTGATAAATCCCAGGACCATCCGGGCCATAATGACCATTTGCAAGTAAGAGTACAGATCATTTGTGGGACGTGAAGGCAACATTTTAAAAGCAAGCTGTATTTCTGAGGGGTGGGGGAGAGGAGTGGGGGGAGGAGAGGGAGACAGGGAGAGAGATGGAAGGAGGGAGATGGGAGGGGAGGGAGGGAGAGAGGACGTTCAGTTGCCTATAAACTAGTACAAAGGATTGATTTATTCTACACATTATTTTCTTCAGTTAAAGAAAATGTGAACATTCACCTTTGATTTTGGAAGGTGAGCATTCACTTAACATTATAAATCAGTCGAAAATAAGTATAATTGAGTTGAATATTAGCTGACCAGTTATCTTTTATTGCATTGGGTAGAACCCCAGTAGTTATTTTCTTTGGTGAGTCTCAACTGAAATGGTATATTAATCAAGTGAAAGTGCTCGTAATCATTGCCAGTCCCCAGACGTGTACTTGTGTGTTGAAATTTTTTCTCAGCAGCAAAGTAAAATATTTTACCCTACCTATACAGTTTAACTCTTGTCTTCCTAGTAAGGCATTCACATTTAGAAATTAACAGCCAGTTTGGATAAGAGATGCAAACTCTTATTTAAGGGAGAAGATATATTTAATAAGATTGATATTGCTTTATGTAGACTAGAAAATAACCAAAGCAAAATCTCCCCAACATATAAACAATATGTAACAAAAACAGAACCTCTATGTAGCGTTGAGTGGAAGAGCATGTAAACTGTTCCTTTAACCCTATAATTCTGATTTCTTGATTTTTGCTTTGATACTTTGATAATGAAAGGTAAACAGTTGTGCGAAGAAATACAGCTGTTTCTTTTAACATTTTGCTCTCCTATGCGGTTCCCAAACTGCTTCATGTTTTTGATTTTGTTTTTGCCCGCACCACGGGGCATGGAGAACTTCCCTGACGAGGGATTGAACCCACGCCCGTGTCCCTCAACGTGCTTCATGTTTTTTGTTTTCTGTTTTTTTAAAAAAATTAATTTTTGGCTGCGTTGGGTCTTTGTTGCTGTACATGGGCTTTCTCGTTGCAGTGAGTGTGGGCTTCACATTGCGGTGGCTTCTGTTGCAGAGCACGGGCTCTAGGCGCGTGGGCTTCAGTAATTGTGGCTTGCAGGCTCTAGGTTCAGTAGTTGTGGCGCACGGGCTTAGTTGCTCCGTGGCATGTGGGATCTTCCCGGACCAGGGCTTGAGCCTATGTCCCCTGCATTGGCAGGTGTATTCTTAATCACTGTGCTGCCAGGGAAGCCCAACCTGCTTCATGTTTGATTTTAGTCCTTTGAAGAGGCCCTACCAGGAAGGGGCTCTTATGTAATTCTGGGCTCTGTGTTAAAAAAAAAGTATGTTTCTATAATATCTACATGATTACCTCTCAAACTTAGTTTATTGCTAAATGATACAAAATTTAGGGAATTAAAACAAATGATTACAGTCTTCTACTTAATAACACAAGTGATATTCTTTAATACTGTCATCTAAAGTAATTATTAATGATGATTGTGGTAAATTACTTTCTAGAGTTAGTAGTATCATTACTGGTTGTGTTATTTTCTAGAAGTAACTGTGGCCTGACCAAAATGTGGCCTTGCTACTTTCTTGCTGTATTTCTGGAGAAGATGCTCTCTCTTGCCCAGAGAGAATTGGGCTGGGAGTTTAGGCCTGAAGTGATGAGTCTCGCATTGCAGACTCTACTTGCAGTTAGAATCTGAATTTTTCAGTTGGAAGGACCTGAAAAATGATTGGTTCCCTCATTTTCCGGCTGAGAAGACAGAGCCTCCACATCTAGGATATGCTCCAAGCAGACTTGGACATGTGGGTAAACTGATTATAGGATTTGTCATTTTGTTGAAGATTAAAATATTCTATATTTAATATATGTGGAAGGAATATACTTTGTAAATTGATATGGGTGTATTGGTGAAGAATATCAGGGATGAGGACTTAAACAAACGTACTATGAGTCCAGAAACACTTTTTTTTTTTTGAGTTACGCGGGCCTCTCACAGCCGCGGCTCCTCCCGCTGCGGAGCACAGGCTCCGGACGCGCAGGCCCAGCGGCCATGGCTCACGGGCCCAGCCGCTCCGCGGCACCTGGGATCCTCCCGGACCGGACTGGGGCACGAACTCACACCCCCTGCATCGGCAGGCGGACCCCCATCAGGGAAGCCCCAGAGACACTTTTTAGTGCATGAAAAATAAGCTAACAAGGGCAATATATTGGCTTCCACAAGAGGTGTGTACAGATGTGGAAGAATGTTTATACAAAGCCAGAATACACAAGCATCATCTCCCACAGGTCATTTGCACTGTGCACTTTGAGTTTGTGCAGTGTTTCCTGATCTGTACTTGTCCCATTAATTTAGGCCACCAACAGTGATGTAGAGCGATAAAGTCTCCAGAACTAGGGATCTACCACGGAACCCTTGTTGGGCTCCTAATACACAGGTGAACTAGCAGATCCGAGGATGTGTCTTAAAAGAGAAGGGAAGACAAGGGGAGGCATTTGTCCATAAGAACGTGATTTGAAGAAAACCTGTCTCAAAGTGAATAATGAGTGTATTTTACAAAAGATTGCAGCTAGTTCTTTGCCTTGCCATTAAAGTTAATAAATTAATGTTAATTTTCAGAAGCAGTTATAAATAACTTTAAAGGAGTATCGTTATCTATAGTTGGTTGGTAGGGGAATTGGCCTTAAAAATAATCCTGGATTAGGTATCCATTCTATAGTGTTGGCAGAGAAGAACCTGCTTCTTAAAGATCTCTTTAAGATGAATGAGCATAAGATGCAGATTCTCATCCTAGACTACAGTGCAGTTCCTGTCCACAAAAATCTGGGGAGACAATTGCATTAACATGCCAGTGTTACTGATTTATAGTTGATTCTGAGAGCAGAAGAAAAACTACTTTTTGGAGATACGGAATTCTGGTGGGTATGTTTTCAGATTCTGAAATTTAGAGATGAAAAGAACCTTTTGAAAACTTCCTTTATTTTCTTGTATGTGTGCTTCGGTAAAATTCCAAAGGAAGACTAATTTCTGTTGTTAGCTTTTCTCATCCACTTACTTGCTTTTTTAAAAAAAAAATTAACCCAATTTATTTTTGGCTGTGTTGGGTCTTCATTGGTTTGTGCGGGCTTTCTCTAGTTGCGGTGAACAGGGGCTACTCTTAATTGTTATGCCCAGGCTTCTCATTGTGGTGGCTTCTCGTTGCAGAGCACGGGCTCTAGGGCTCGCAGGCTTCAGTAGTTGTGGCACGTGGGCTCAGTAGTTGTGCACGGGCTTAGTTGCTCTGCGGCATGTGGGATCTTCCCGGACCAGGGCTCGAATCCATGTCCCCTGCATTGGCAGGCGGATTCTTAACCACTGCGCCAACAGGGAAGCCCTTACTTGCTTCTTTTTGAGTGTTTCTAAATTTGGATTCATTGGAGAGAAATCGATTTCCTGAGAATTTTTTAGCTAATATTAAAATTTAACATATATGTTATTTTTAATGTTTTAAAATGTTTTATTTTTATATGTTTAAAATGTTTTATTTTAATGTTTTAAAATATTTTATTGTACAAAATAGATCATTACAATTTAGGTAATATGAAAACAATATTCAGAAAAGTCAACTACCAGTTTAATGTTTAAATAAAGACTTCAGAAATTCTCTGGAATAGCTTCTATCTAAAACCAAATTTAAAATTACTATGGCATTGCCATCTTGATTAAAATTGGTTTTGATTTACTGGCTTAAAAAACCTTTATAATAAAGAGTGAACAATCTCTAGTTGTTAGTTTTATCCAACACCACTTTGCGTTCCTTTTGAGCGTCATTTCAGTACATTCTGTGCAGTGAACAGGAGAGGGCAGCATAACCTCAGCTGTTGGAAAAGCAGTGCAAACCAGTCTTTCTGAACAGAGAAGGCTGGGAGCTGATGAAGAGCAGAGTTATAGCAGCAGGTGCTGCAGTGTGTCTATCAAGCAGGATACACAGGAAACAAATGTGAAGTAAAACTGTTTAATGCCTCTGAATGCTGCGGAGTTTTACGCGTATTTTCCAGAGTAATAGCCCCTTCCCTTGTAAAAATGAAATGGGTCAGATGTTGAGATTTTTATGGGATTTAGAAAGCTGTACATGCCTAACAAAGAACTTGGCTCTACAGCTGTGGGTTTTCTGATCTCTATTTTTTTTATGGAGTAGTAATTTTCTAATAATACTAGACACTCATCTTCCTTATTTCTTCTCAAATTTCTGAACCAATTTTAATAATAATAAGTAACCAGATCTCAGGTCAGTAAAAGTACATATATGCACCTGAACTGCTACTGTCTGTTTTGTTGTAGTATTAGTGCAGGAGAGAAAAGGTTAGATTGGTAAATCCATGGATCTCAAGGTCTTAAGACCTCAGCTTCTGTTTAACATCCAGTTTGTACCTCTCCTTGAGGAGGCAGCTTCCAGGGAGTACAAACCTGCAGTGTGCAACCTGGATATATTTTGCTGGAATATGTGTGTGTGTGTGTGTGTGTGTGTGTGTGTAAATAAATTTACGCATGTGTATAAAGAACTTGTATTCTTTCTTAGCTTCCTTCAGGAAATTTAACCAGCTATTGGAAAAGTTCCTGGAGAATCAACATGTATTGGCTTTAAGAAAAAAGAGGAGAAAATGAAGGCCTAAATATGAAAGTTTTCTTGCTGCTTATGTTATGTCTTTACCCTGGTTAGGAAAGAAAAGATTCAAAGGATTATTTTAAATTGACGAGTTGCATTCCAGCCTCAACTTTCACTTAAAAATTCTATATTCTTAGAAATCTCGTTTAGGAGATAATTTCCGAAAATCTGACCTCTAAAATATGGATCTCTGTTGCTCATTTGCATTAACTTTTGAGCTTTAATTTCCTCATGTCTGCATATAATCTGCTTTGGGCAATGCTTGCTGTTTCTTCCCACACCCCACCAATTTGAGAAAGCAACCCTTTTGTAATGGCATAAATTTGACTTTTGTGCACTGAACAGAACATTTTTAATATGCTCACTTTCCATTAAAATCCTTGGCTAACAAATGCATAATACAGCACTTATGGATTCAGCAGAGATCCAAAGGTGAACCTGAAATTTCATCTACCGCTTGGTGGCTTATATCCCTGGCAGGGTTACTACATCAGAAATAATGACTTGAGTGTGAATTTGAATGAGTGAAAACCATAGATGTTGAATCACAATGCAGTCAGAGGTTTATCCTGGCCTCCATACATAGTAGGGAGGGAATATCTAATGTTAAAACCCATTTCACCTTTTTTCAGTATGCTGGGTCTCATTAAATAACTGTGAACAAAGACACTGGTACTAATTTTCATCCCTTTTGACATACTAAGGACTTCAAAATGGGATTTGACAGGTTTTTGGTGTGTCTGTAGTGCCGACTGCTGGGCATCAGATTGGTTACTAAAGGTTGTTATAGTGTCTGTACCAATCCCCTTGAAAAGGGGATGGCAGTGGTGCACACACGTGCGCGCGCGCGCGCACACACACACACACACACACACACACACACACACACACACACACAC